>NC_134708.1:121405772-121723063 GCF_043290135.1 Rhipicephalus microplus
AGATGTTCCGAGTCTGTGAGCACACGAGAAGCCTGCTGCCGCCCTTGCTGCCAAGTGAAGGAGGAGACGGTGCGCACGGTGCTTTTGTACTGTCCGAACAGATGACGATCCAACGGGCAGAGGCGTGGGGCAGTGTCGCAGTTCAATTTCCGTAGCTTGAAAGGTTATGCTAGTGACGAAAGCACAGCTTTCCCATCCACGGTGTTTCGAGTTGAAATTGTAGTACAGCCACCACCAGCCAGAATGCTGGAAACGATATCAGCAATGCCTTCGTAAATGATGAGCATAGTCTGTGAGCACACGTGAAGCCTGCTGCCGCCCTTCCTGCCAAGTGAAGGAGCAGACGAAACGCTCGGTGCTTTTCTACTCTCCGAACAGATGACGATCCAACGGGGCAGGGGGCAGTCAAATTTCCGTAGCTTGAAAGGTGATGCTAGCGTCGAAAGCACAGATTTTCCATCCACGACATTTTAAGTTGAAATGGTAGTACAGCCACCACAGCCAGAAGGCTGGACACGGTATCAACAACGCCTGTGTAAAAGGTGCGCAGAGTGTGTTAGCACACGTGAAGTCTGCTGCCGCCCTGGCTGCCAAGTAAAGGAGCAGACGCTGCGCTCGGTGCTTTTGTAGTGTCCGAACAGATGACGATCCAACAGGGCAGGGGGGGGGCAGTGTCGCAGTCAAATTTCCGTAGCTTGAGAGGTGATGCTAGCGTTGAAAGCACAGTTTTCCCATTGTGATGACGTTTATTCGAGCCGAGAAGTCGCAGCGAGGTCGCAACGGAAAGTGGGCGTACGGCAAGTCTGGCAGAGGCGGCACAAACTCTCGCGCAAGCAGAGCACGGGCTTTTTGTTGTCTTCCGAAGGCGCATACGCGTTGGTGCGTATGCTCCACTACAATACCCCCGGGATGAAGGGTAGCCATCCTGGCGACTCAGGGAGTAGGCACAATGATGGGGTCGTAGTAGGGCTTGAGACGGTCGACGTGTACGGTCTCGCGTCCTCGACGGCGCAAATCTGGTGATTGTGTTAACGGCTCGATGATGTAATTCACCGGGGAGGTCGCGTCAATGACACGGTACGGACCATGGTACCGGGCCAGAAGTTTAGAAGACAGGCCAGGAACGTGCGGGGGCACCCAAAGCCACACAAGGGAGCCAGCACGAAATGTAGGAGCTATGCGGTGAGCGTCGTCGTGTCGAGTCTTTTGTAGACCTTGAGCCTCACTTGTCAGAGACCGAGCCAACTGACGGCAGTCTTCAGCGTATCTGGCGACTTCCGAAAGCGGGGAGCACTCAGATGCATCAGGGCGGTACGGTAGTATAGTGTCGAGAGGGTGGGAAGGTTCGCGGCCGTACAATAGAAAGAACGGAGAAAAACCGGTAGTCGCTTGCGTCGCGGTGTTATAAGCGAAGGTAACAAAGGGCAATACAGCGTCCCAGTTAGTGTGGTCGGAGGAGGTGTACATCCTCAGCATGTCGCCAAGTGTGCGGTTGAACCGCTCAGTAAGACCATTTGTCTGTGGATGGTATGCGGTAGATTTCCGGTGAATAATGTTGCATTCAGCGAGGATAGCTTGGATGACCTCCGACAGGAACACTCGACCCCTATCCGTTGTGCCAAAACTGCGCCAAGACCAACGCCGCTTGCATCGGTGTGAACTTCTGTGGCAGCAGTGGGGTCGTAGTGGCGAAGAATAGGTGGCGAGGTCAGCAGGCGGCGCAGCTGGTGAAATACGTCGTCACATGCAGGTGACCATGCAGATATACCTTTGCTGTTGGAAAGCAGACTAGTCAGAGGTGCAATGATGGACGCGAAGTTGCGCACGAAGCGACGAAAGTAAGAGCAAAGACCAACGAAACTTCTTAGGGCTTTCAGTGATGTGGGCATTGGGAAGTCAGCGACAGCTCGAAGCTTATCGGGGTCCGGAAGAACACCGTCTCTTGTGATGACATGTCCCAAGATGGTTAGTTTGCGGGCTGCGAAGTGGCACTTCTTGGTGTTAAGTTGTAGGCCTGCAGAAGCTAGACACGCCAGAATCTCGTGGAGACGACGAAGATGTGTCGGGAAATCAGCTGAAAAGACTACGATGTCATCTAGGTAACACAAGCAAGTTTTCCACTTGTGGGCCCGCAATATGGTATCTATCATGCGTTCAAACGTCGCAGGCGCGTTGCAGAGCCCAACTGGCATGACTTTGAACTCATACAGGCCATCTGGCGTTACAAAGGCTGTTTTAGGGCGATCACATTCAGCCATTGGCACCTGCCAATACCCAGAACGCAGATCCAAGGATGTGAAGTACTCGGCACCTTGTAAACAGTCAAGAGCATCGTCTATTCGTGGTAGCGGGTAGACGTCTTTCTTTGTAATCTTGTTTAAGCGGCGATAGTCCACGCAAAATCGAACGGTGCCATCTTTTTTCTTTACCAGAACCACGGGTGACGACCAAGCGCTTTGAGAAGGCTGTATGACTCCACGTTTAAGCATGTCATCTACTTGCTCCGTAATGACGCGGCGCTCTTCGGCAGAAACGCGGTAAGGACGCTGTCGCAGAGGCGAATGTGAGCCGGTGTCAATAGTATGAGTGACAGTCGTGGTGCGGCCCAAAGCAGGTTTCTGAAAGTCGAAAGAAAAGCGAAACTTGTTAAGGAGAGCAACAAGTTGGCTGCGATGCGAGGGGGGAAGGTCTGCGTCAATAGCATCGTCGAAGGCTGGTGAGCTTGATGGCTCAGACGCCTGAGTGATTGCGGCAATCTGACATGGCGTTTCGTCGGGAAGAATAATATCATTGATATGGTCGACAGGTTGCACATATCCTACCGTTTCACCACGAAGCAAGCCAATGGGGTAGTTGCAGTGGTTGGTAACCAGCATTACGGTTAAACCAGACGCAATCGTAAGAACGGCAAATGGAAGCACGATGCCCTTGCGTTCAGTAAAAACAGGGGATGGCGTAAACACCACCGTGGCGTCAGGTTGCGCCACACATGAAAGGCTAATAGGGACTGAAGCTTCCGGAGGCAAGGTGAAGTCGTCGTCAGCGATGAGTTTGCAGAGCAGTGGTGAATGGTCGGGCGATGGAAACTCACAACTTGGCACTAGGGACAATTCCGCACGGCAACAATCGATGATAGCTTCATGACCTGATCAGAAATCCCAACCCAGGATGAGGTCATGAGAGCAAGATGGTAGTACGAAAAATTGGACGATGTACAAAACGTCTTGGATGACGACGCGCGCCGTACACACAGACGAGGGCTGAATGCGTTGCGCGCTAGCCGTGGACAGCATGATGCCACAGAGAGATGTGGTCACTTTCTTCAGTTTGCGACAAAATTTTGCGTTCATCACAGAAACGGCGGCCCCAGTATCAATTAACGCTTGTGTGGCGACTCCCTCAACATTGACATCAACAACATTTCGCGGGGAAAATGGAGGCCTTGATAATTGCGCAGAAGTTGCAGTTCTTGCCTCTGGAACTGCACTGATTAGTTTCCCTCCTCAGGAGGTGGTCTACGACGCATAGGAGATGGTGATCGGCGACGAGGAGATGGGAAACGAGAAGTTGATGGGCGACGATCCGAGTCAGAGTGCCTCTGTTCGTATGCAGACGTGGTGGCCTGCTGCGACGCATAGGTAGGAGTTCCAAAGGAGGCGTACGCAGGTGTGGGACGGCGGCGGCAGTAGCGTGCAATGTGGCCGGCGATGCCACACGCGAAGCAGATAGGACGGTTGTCATGGGTGCGCCACTCATTAGATGGACGGAAAAAGCGAGGTGAGGGCCTGTAAACCGGTGGCACTGCCGGAGGAGTTGGAGCCGATAAGGATACTGGATGCGGTGGGGGTCGCGCAACCACAGCTGCGTAGCTGAGAGGTGAAGATGGTGCAGGTGGTGCGTAGCTGACAGCTGAGAGATTAGATGCTGCTGAAGTGCATGCGTAAGGGGCCTGTACTGTAGGTAGGGCATCGCAAATTTCAGTGCGTATGGCCTGCTGCAGTGTCGAAGGCAGACTTGCGGTGGGCGCGTCGCTATGCGGCAGCAGGGAGAGCTGTCGGGCGACTTCCTCCCTGATGAAGTCTTTGATCTGGTTGGACAGGCTTTCTTGGCGAACGTTGACATTTGCGAGTGCGACAGCCGAGATTGAATCTGGTGGTGAGACACTCTGTCGGGCGATGGAACGCTGACGGCGTAATTCATCGAAGCTCTGGCACAGGCTTACGAGGATTGCCACCGAGGTCGGGTTTTTCGCTAGCAACATCTGGAATGCGCCATCCTCAATGCCCTTGAGGATCTGCCGAATTTTCTCTTCTTCGGGCATAGATTGGTTAACACGCCTGCAGAGGTCGAGCACATCCTCAATGTAACTCGTAAACGTTTCGCCAGGCTGCTGGGCTCTGTGGCGCAGACGCTGGTCGGCGCGGAGCTTGCGGACCTCTGGTCGGCCGAACGCTTCTGTTACGAGGGTCTTAAAGGAGGACCAGTTGGTGATGGCGGTTTCGCGGTTGGTAAACCAAAGCTTAGCTACGTCTGCCAAGTAAAAGATGACGTAAGCGAGTTTAGAGTCGTCGTCCCACTTGTTGCTGACGCTTACGCGTTCGTACAAGGAGAGCCAGTCTTCGACGTCTTGCTCACCACTTCCGCTGAAGATTGGTGGGTCCCGCTGGTGAGTAGCGCCGGGGCAGGTAGACGGGGCAGCCGATGGTGCTGGCTGGGCTGGGACGTGCTGGTTGGCGACTGCGTCAGTTATGTTTCGCGGTAGTCTTTCAGGCAACTTGCGAGAGCGGAGCTCCAGGTCTTCTTGGGGATCTCAGCAGCCTCCACCAAATGTGATGACGTTTATTCGAGCCGAGAAGTCGCAGCGAGGTCGCAACGGAAAGTGGGCGTACGGCAAGTCTGGCAGAGGCGGCACAAACTCTCGCGCAAGCAGAGCACGGGCTTTTTGTTGTCTTCCGAAGGCGCATACGCGTTGGTGCGTATGCTCCACTACACCATCCACGACATTTTAAGTTGAAACGGTAGTACAGCCACCACAGCCAGAATGCTGGACACGGTATCAGCAACGCTCGCGTAAAAGATGTGTCGAGTCTGTGAGCACACGAGAAGAATACTGCCGCCCTTGCTGCCAAGTGAAGAAGCAGACGGTGCGCACGGTGCTTTTGTACTCTCCGAACAGAAGACGATCCACAGGGCCGGGGAGGGGGGTGCACTTGCGCAGTCCAATTTCCGTAGCTTGAAAGGTGATGCTAGCATCGAAAGCACAGCATTCCCATCCACGGTGTTTCGAGTTGAAATTGTAGTACAGCCACCAAAACCAGAATGCTGGAAAAAATATCAGCAATGCCTTCGTAAATGATGAGCAGAGTCTGTTAGCACACGTGAAGCCTGCTGCCGCCCTTGCTGCCAAGTGAAGGAGAAGACGGCGGGCTCGGTGCTTTTGTACTCTCCGAACAGTTGACGATCCAACGGGGCAGGGGGGCAGTGTCGCAGTCAAATTTTCGTAGCTTGAAAGGTGACGCTAGCGTCGAAAGCACAGCTTTTCCATCCACGACGTTTCAAGTTGAATTGTTAGTACAGCCACCACCGCTAGAATGCTGGAAACGGTATCAGCAAAGCCTGGTAAAAGATGCGCGGAGTCTGTGAGCACACGTGAAGCCTGCTGCCGCCCTTGCTGCCAAGTGAAGAAGCAGACGGTGCGCACGGTGCTTTTTTACTCTCCGAACAGAAGACGATCCGAAAAGGCCGGGGAGGGGGGGCACTTGCGCAGTCCAATTTCCGTTGCTTGAGAGGTGATGCTAGCGTCGAAAGCACAGTTTTCCCATTCACGGCGTTTCAAGTTGAAACGGTATTACAGCCACCACAGCCAGAATGCTTTACACGGTATCAGCAATGCCTGTGTAAAAGCTGCGCAGAGTCTGTGAGCACACGTGAAGCCTGCTGCCGCCCTTGCAGCCAAGTGAAGGAGGAGAGCTGCACTCGGTGCTTTTGTACTGTCCGAAGAGATGACGATCCAACGGGGCAGGAGGGGGGCACTGTCGCAGTCAAATTTTCGTAGCTTGAAAGGTGATGCTAGCGTCAGAAGCACAGCTTTCCCAACCACGGCGTTTCAAGTTGAAACGGTAGTACAGCCACCACAGCCAGAATGCTGGACACGGTATCAGCAAAGCCTGCGTAAAAGATGCGCAGAGTCTGTGAGCACACGTGAAGCCTGCTGCCGCCCTTGCTGCCAAGTGAAGGAGCAGACGGCGCGATCGGTGCTTTTGTACTCTCCGAACAGATGACGATCCAACGGGGCTGGGGGGCAGTGTCGCAGTCAAAGTTCCGTAGCTTGAAAGGGGATGCTACCGTCGAAAGCACAGCTTTTCCATCCACGACGTTTCAAGTTGAATTGGTAGTACAGCCACCACCGCCAGAATGCTGGACACGGTATCAGCAAAGCCTGCGTAAAAGATACGCAGAGTCTGTGAGCACACGAGAAGCCTGCTGCCGCCCTTGCTGTCAAGTGAAGAAGCAGACGGTGCGCACGGTGCTTTTGTACTCTCCGAATATAACACTATCCAACAGGGCCGGGGAGGGGGGGCACTTGCGCAGTCCAATTTCCGTAGCTTGAAAGGTGTTGCTAGCGTCGAAAGCACAGCATTCCCATCCACGGCGTTTCAAGTTGAAACGGTAGTACAGCCACCACAGCCATAATGCTGGACACGGTATCAGCAAAGCCTGCGTAAAAGATGCGCAGAGTCTGTGAGCACACGTGAAGCCTGCTGCCGCCCTTGCTGCCAAGTGAAGGAGCAGACGGCGTGCTCGGTGCTTTTGTACTCTCCGAACAGATGACGATGCAACAGGGCCGAGGGGCAGTGTCGCAGTCAAATTTCCCTTGCTTGAGAGGTGATGCTAGCGTCAAAAGCACAGCCTTCCCATCCACGGCGTTTCAAGTTGAAACGGTAGTACAGCCACCACAGCCAGAATGCTGGACACGGTATCAGCAAAGCCTGCGTAGAAGATGCGCAGAGTCTGTGAGCACACGTGAAGCCTGCTGCCGCCCTTGCTGCCAAGTGAAGAAGCAGACGGTGCGCACGGTTCTTTTGTACTCTCCGAACAGAAGACGATCCAACAGGGCCGGGGAGGGGGGGGGCACTTGCGCAGTCTGATTTCCATAGCTTGAAAGGTGATGCTAGCATCGAAAGCGTAGCATTCTCATTCACGGTGTTTCGAGTTGAAATTGTAGTACAGCCACCACCGCCTGAATGCTGGAAACGGTATCAGCGATGCCTGCGTAAAAGATGCGCAGAGTCTGTGAGCACACGTGAAGCCTGCTGCCGCCCTTGCTGCCAAGTGAAGAAGCAGAATGCGCACGGTGCTTTTGTACTCTCCGAACAGAAGACAATCGAACAGGGCCGGGGAGGGGGGGCACTTGCGCAGTCCAATTTCCGTAGCTTGAAAGGTGATGCTAGCGTCGAAAGCGCAGTTTTCCAAACCACGACGTTTTAAGTTGAAACGGTAGTACAGCCACCACAGCCAGAATGCTGGACACGGTATCAGCAATGCCCGCGTAAAAGATGTGTCGAGTCTGTGAGCACACGAGAAGCCTGCTGCCGCCCTTGCTGCCAAGTGAAGAAGCAGGTGGTGCGCACGGTGATTTTTTACTCTCCGAACAGAAGACGATCCAACAAGGCCGGGGAGGGGGGGCACTTGCGCAGTCCAATTTCCGTAGTTTGAAAGGTGATGCTAGCATCGAAAGCACAGCATTTCCATCCACTGTGTTTTGAGTTGAAATTATAGTACAGCCACCACAGCCAGAATGCTGGAAACGATATCAGCAATGCCTTCGTAAATGATGAGCCGAGTCTGTCAGCACACGTGAAGCTTGCTGCCGCCCTTGCTGCCAAGTGAAAGAGCAGACCGCGCGCTCGGTGCTTTTGTACTCTCCGAACAGATGACGATCCAACGGGGCAGGGGGGCAGTGTCGCAGTCAAATTTCCGTAGCTTGAAACTTGATGCTAGCGTCGAAAGCACAGCGTTCCCATTCACGGTGTTTCGAGTTGAAATTGTAGTACAGCCACCACAGCCAGAATGCTGGAAACGGTATCAGCAATGCCTGCGTAAATGATGTGCAGAGTCTGTGAGCACACGTGAAGCCTGCTGCCGCCCTTGCTGCCAAGTGAAGGAGCAGAGGCTCCGCTCGGTGCTTTTGTAGTGTCCGAACAGATGACGATCCAACAGGGCAGGGGGAGGGCAGTGTCGCAGTCAAATTTCCGTTGCTTGAGAGGTGATGCTAGCGTCGAAAGCACAGTTTGCCCATCCACGGCGTTTCAAGTTGAAACGGTAGTACAGCCACCACAGCCAGAATGCTTTACACGGTATCAGCAATGCCTGTGTAAACGCTGCGCAGAGTCTGTGAGCACACGTGAAGCCTGCTGCCGCCCTGGCAGCCAAGTGAAGGAGCAGGCGGCACGCTCGGTGCTTTTGTACTGTTCGAACAGATGACGATCCAACGGGGCAGGGGGGGGCAGTGTCGCAGTCAAATTTCCGTAGCTTGAAACTGATGCTATCGTCGAAAGCACGGCTTTTCCATCCACGACGTTTCAAGTTGAATTGGTAGTACAGTCATCACAACCAGAATGCTGGACACGGTATCAGCAATGCCCGCGTAAATGATGTGTCGAGTCTGTGAGCACACGAGAAGCCTGCTGCCGCCCTTGCTTCCAAGTGAAGGAGGAGACGGTGCGCACGGTGCTTTTGTACTGTCCGAACAGATGACGATCCAACGGGGCAGGGGGGGGGGCAGTGTCGCAGTCAAATTTCCGTAGCTTGAAAGGTGATGCTAGTGACGAAAGCTTAGCTTTCCCATCCACGGCGTTTCAAGTTGAAACGGTAGTACAGCCACCACAGCCAGAAGGCTGGACACGGTATCAGCAAAGCCTGCGTAAAAGATGCGCACAGTCTGTGAGCACACGTGAAGCCTGCTGCCGCCCTTGCTGCCAAGTGAAGAAGCAGACGGTGCGCGCGGTGCTTTTGTACTCTCCGAACAGAAGACGATCGAACAGGGCCGGGGAGGGGGGGCACTTGCGCAGTCCAATTTCCGTAGCTTGAAAGGTTATGCTAGCGTCGAAAGCACAGTTTTCCAAACCACGACGTTTTAAGTTGAAACGGTAGTACAGCCACCACAGCCAGAATGCTGGACACGGTATCAGCAATGCCCGCGTAAATGATGTGTCGAGTCTGTGAGCACACGAGAAGCCTGCTGCCGCCCTTGCTGCCAAGTGAAGAAGCAGGTGGTGCGCACGGTGATTTTTTACTTTCCGAACAGAAGACGATCCAACAAGGCCGGGGAGGGGGGGCACTTGCGCAGTCCAATTTCCGTAGTTTGAAAGGTGATGCTAGCTTCGAAAGCACAGCAGTTCCATCCACTGTGTTTCGATTTGAAATTGTAGTACAGCCACTACAGCCAGAATGCTGGAAACGATATCAGCAATGCCTTCGTAAATGATGAGCAGAGTCTGTGAGCACACGTGAAGCTTGCTGCCGCCCTTGCTGCCAAGTGAAAGAGCAGACCGCGCGCTCGGTGCTTTTGTACTCTCCGAACAGATGACGATCCAACGGGGCAAGGGGGCAGTGTCGCAGTCAAATTTCCGTAGCTTGAAAGGTGATGCTAGCGTCGACAGCCCAGCGTTCCCATTCACGGTGTTTCGAGTTGAAATTGTAGTACAGCCACCACAGCCAGAATGCTGGAAACGGTATCAGCAATGCCTGCGTAAAAGATGTGCAGAGTCTGTCAGCACACGTGAAGCCTGCTGCCGCCCTTGCTGCCAAGTGAAGGAGCAGAGGCTCCGCTCGGTGCTTTTGTAGTGTCCGAACAGATGACAATCCAACAGGGCAGGGGGAGGGCAGTGTCGCAGTCAAATTTCCGTTGCTTGAGAGGTGATGCTAGCGTCGAAAGCACAGCCTTCCCATCCACGGCGTTTCAAGTTGAAACGGTAGTACAGCCACCACAGCCAGAATGCTGGACACGGTATCAGCAATGCCTGCGTAAAAGATGTGCAGAGTCTGTGAGCAGACGTGAAGCCTGCTGCCGCCCTTGCTGCCAAGTGAAGGAGAAGAGCTGCGCTCGGTGCTTTTGTACAGTCCGAAGAGATGACGATCCAACGGGGCAGGAGGGAGAGCAGTGTCGCAGTCGAATTTCCGTAGCTTGAAAGGTGATGCTAGCGTCAGAAGCACAGCTTTCCCAACCACGGCGTTTCAAGTAGAAACAGTAGTACTGCCACCACAGCCAGAATGCTGGACACGGTATCAGCAAAGCCTGCGTAAAAGATGCGCAGAGTCTGTGAGCACACGTGAAGCCTGCTGCCGCCTATGCTGCCAAGTGAAGAAGCAGATGGTGCGCACGGTGCTTTTGTACTCTCCGAACAGATGACGTTCCAACGGGGCAGGGGGCAGTGTCGCAGTCAAAGTTCCGTAGCTTGAAAGTGATGCTAGCGTAGAAAGCACGGCTTTTCCATCCACGACGTTTCAAGTTGAAACGGTAGTACTGCCACCACAGCCAGAATGCTGGACACGGTATCAGGAATGCCTGTGTAAAAGCTGGGCAGAGTCTGTGAGCACACGTGAAGCCTGCTGCTGCCCTTGCTTCCAAGTGAAGGAGCAGACGCTGCGCTCGGTGCTTTTGTAGTGTCCGAACAGATGACGATCCAACAGGACAGAGGGGGGGCAGTGTCGCAGTCAAATTTCCGTTGCTTGAGAGGTGATGCTAGCGTCAAAAGCACAGCCTTCCCATCCACGGCGTTTCAAGTTGAAACGGTAGTACAGCCACCACAGCCAGAATGCTGGACACGGTATCAGCAAAGCCTGCGTAAAAGATGCGCAGAGTCTGTGACCACACGTGAAGTCTTCTGCCGCCCTGGCTGCCAAGTAAAGGAGCAGACACTGCGCTCGGTGCTTTTGTACTCTCCGAACAGATGACGATCCAACAGGGCCGGGGAGGAGGGGCACTTGCGCAGTCCAATTTCCGTAGCTTGAAAGGTGATGCTAGCGTCGAAAGTACAGCATTCCCATCCACGTGTTTCGAGTTGAAATTGTAGTACAGCCACCACAGCCAGAATGCTGGAAAAGATATCAGCAATGCCTTCGTAATTGATGAGCAGAGTCTGTGAGCACACGTGAAGCCTGCTCCGCCCTTGCTGCCAAGTGAAGGAGCAGACGGCGCGCTCGGTGATTTTGTACTGTCCGAACAGATGACGATCCAACGGGGCAGGGAGGGCAGTGTCGCAGTCGAATTTCCGTAGCTTGAAAGGTGATGCTAGCGTCAGAAGCACAGCTTTCCCAACCACGGCGTTTCAAGTTGAAACAATAGTACTGCCACCAAAGCCAGAATGCTGGACACGGTATCAGCAAAGCCTGCGTAAAACATGCGCAGAGTCTGTGAGCACACGTGAAGCCTGCTGCCGCCTATGCTGCCAAGTGAAGAAGCAGATGGTGCGCACGGTGCGTTTGTACTCTCCGAACAGATGACGTCCCAACGGGGCAGGGGGCAGTGTCGCAGTCAAAGTTCCGTAGCTTGAAAGTGATGCTAGCGTAGAAAGCACGGCTTTTCCATGCACGACGTTTCAAGTTGAAACGGTAGTACTGCCACCACAGCCAGAATGCTGGACACGGTATCAGCAATGCCTGTGTAAAAGCTGCGCAGAGTCTGTGAGCACACGTGAAGCCTGCTGCTGCCCTTGCTGCCAAGTGAAGGAGCAGACGCTGCGCTCGGTGCTTTTGTAGTGTCCGAACAGATCACCATCCAACAGGACAGAAGGGGGGGGCAGTGTCGCAGTCAAATGTTCGTAGCTTGAGAGGTGATGCTAGCGTCGAAAGCACAGTTTTCCCATCCAGGACATTTAAGTTGAAACGGTAGTACAGCCACCACAGCCAGAAGGCTGGACACGGTATCAGCAATGCCTGTGTAAAAGGTGCGCAGAGTGTGTTAGCACACGTGAAGCCTGCTGCTGCCCTTGCAGCCAAGTGAAGGAGCAGACGCTCCGCTCAGTGCTTTTGTAGTGTCCGAACAGATGGCGATCCCACAGGACAGAGGGGGGGGGCAGTGTCGAGGTCAAATGTTCGTAGCTTGAGAGGTGTTGCTAGCGTCGAAAGCACAGCCTTCCCATCCACGGCGTTTCAAGTTGAAACGGTAGTACAGCCACCACAGCCAGAATGCTGGACACGGTATCAGCAAAGCCTGCGTAAAAGATGCGCAGAGTCTGTGAGCACATGTGAAGCCTGCTGCCGCCCTTGCTGCCAAGTGAAGAAGCAGACGGTGCGCATGGTGCTTTTGTACTCTCCGAACAGAAGACGATCCAACAGGGCCGGGGAGGAGGGGCACTTGCGCAGTCTAATTTCCGTAGCTTGAAAGGTGATGCTAGCGTCGAAAGCACAGCATTCCCATCCACGGTCTTTCGAGTTGAAATTGTAGTACAGCCACCACAGCCACAATGCTGGACACGGTATCAGCATTGCCTGCGTAAAAGATGTGCAGAGTCTGTGAGCACACGTGAAGCCTGCTGCCGCCCTTGCTGTCAAGTGAAGAAGCAGACGGTGCGCACGGTGCTGTTGTACTCTCTGAACAGATGACGATCCAACGGGGCCGGGGGGCAGTGTCGCAGTCAAATTTCCGTAGCTTGAAAGGTGATGCTAGCGTCGAAAGCACAGCTTTTCCATCCACGACGTTTCAAGTTGAACTGGTAGTACAGTCACCACAACCAGAATGCTGGACACGGTATCAGCAATGCCCGCGTAAAAGATGTGCCGAGTCTGTGAGCGCACGAGCAGCCTTCTGCCGCCCTCGCTGCCAAGTGAAGGAGGAGACGGTGCGCACGGTGCTTTTGTACTGTCTGAACAGATGACGATCCAACGGGGCCGGGGGGGCAGTGTCACAGTCAAATTTCCGTAGCTTGAAAGGTGATACTAGTGATGAAAGCACAGCTTTCCCATCAACGGCGTTTCAAGTTGAAACGGTAGTACAGCGACAAAAACCAGAATGCTGGACACGGTATCAGCAATGCCTGTGTAAAAGATGTGCAGAGTCTGCTAGCACACGTGAAGTCTGCTGCCGCCCTGGCTGCCAAGTGAAGGAGCAGACGCTGCGCTCGGTGCTTTTGTAGTGTCCGAACAGATGACGATCCAACAGGACAGGGGGGGGCAGTGTCGCAGTCAAACTTCCGTAGCTTGAGAGGTGATGCTAGCGTCAAAAGCACAGTTTTCCCATCCACGGCGTTTCAAGTTGAAACGGTAGTACAGCCAACACAGCCAGAATGCTGGACACGGTTTCAGCAAAGCCTGCGTAAAAGGTGCGCAGAGTCTGTGAGCACACGTGAAGCCTGCTGCCGCCCTTGCTGCCAAGTGAAGAAGCAGACGGTGCGCATGGTGCTTTTGTACTCTCCGAACAGAATACGATCCAACAGGGCCGGGGAGGGGGGGCACTTGCGCAGTTCAATTTCCGTAGCTTGAAAGGTGATGCTAGCGTCGAAAGCACAGCTTTTCCATCCACGACGTTTCAAGTTGAATATGTAGTACAGCCACCACCGCTAGAATGCTGGACACGGTATCAGCAAAGCCTGCGTAAAAGATGCTCAGAGTCTGTGAGCACACGTGAAGCCTGCTGCCGCCGTTGCTGCCAAGTGAAGAAACAGATGGTGCGCACGGTGCTTTTGTACTCTCCGAACAGATGACGATCCAACGGGGCAGGGGGCAGTGTCACAGTCAAATTTCCGTAGCTTGAAAGTGATGCTAGCGTCGAAAGCACGGCTTTTCCATCCACGACGTTTCAAGTTCAATTGGTCGTACGGTCACCAAAGCCAGAATGCTGGACACGGTATCAGCAATGCCTGCGTAAAAGATGTGCAGAGTCTTTGAGCTTACGTGAAGCCTGCTGCCGCCCTTGCTGCCAAGTGAAAGAGCAGACGCTCCGCTCGGTGCTTTTGTAGTGTCCGAACAGATGACGATCCCACAGGACAGACGGGGGCGCAGTGTCGAAGTCAAATGTTCGTAGCTTGAGAGGTGATGCTAGCGTCGAAAGCACAGTTTTCCCATCCAGGGCGTTTCAAGTTTAAACTGTAGTACAGCCACCACACCCAGAATGCTTTACACGGTATCAGCAATGCCTGTGTAAAAGTTGCGCAGAGTCTGTGACCACAAGTGAAGCCTGCTGCCGCCCTTGCTGCCAAATGAAGGAGCAGACGGCGCGCTCGGTGCTTTTGTACTGTCCGAACACATGACGATCCAACGGGGCAGGGGGGGGCAGTGTCGCAGTCAAATTTCCGTAGCTTGAGAAGTGATGCTAGCGTCGAAAGCACAGCCTTCCCATCCGCGGCGTTTCAAGT
Organism: Rhipicephalus microplus; assembly: GCF_043290135.1. Taxonomy (NCBI): domain Eukaryota; kingdom Metazoa; phylum Arthropoda; class Arachnida; order Ixodida; family Ixodidae; genus Rhipicephalus; species Rhipicephalus microplus. The sequence continues at coordinate 121,420,127 of NC_134708.1, forward strand.
TGAAACGGTAGTACAGCCACCACAGCCAGAATGCTGGACACGGTATCAGCAAAGCCTGCGTAAAATATGCGCAGAGTCTGTGAGCACATGTGAAGCCTGCTGCCGCCCTTGCTGCCAAGTGAAGAAGCAGACGGTGCGCATGGTGTTTTTGTATTCTCCGAACAGACGACGATCCAACAGGGTTGGGGAGGAGGGGCACTTGCGCAGTCCAATTTCCTTAGCTTGAAAGGTGATGCTAGCGTCGAAAGCACAGCATTTTCATCCACGGTGTTTCGAGTTGAAATTGTAGTACAGCCACCACAGCCAGAATGCCGGAAAAGATATCAGCAATGCCTTCGTAATTGATGAGCAGAGTCTGTGAGCACACGTGAAGCCTGCTCCGCCCTTGCTGCCAAGTGAAGGAGCAGACGGCGCGCTCGGTGATTTTGTACTGTCCGAACAGATGACGATCCAACGTGGCAGGGAGGGCAGTGTCGCAGCCAAATTTCTGTAGCTTGAGAGGTCATGCTAGCGTCGAAAGCACAGCCTTCCCATCCACGGCGTTTCAAGTTGTAACGGTAGTACAGCCACCACAGCCAGAATGCTGGACACGGTATCAGCATTGCCTGCGTAAAAGATGTGCAGAGTCTGTGAGCACACGTGAAGCCTGCTGCCGCCCTTGCTGCCAAGTGAAGAAGCAGACGGTGCGCACGGTGCTTTTGCACTCTCTGAACAGATGACGATCCAACGGGGCAGGGGGGCAGTGTCGCAGTCAAATTTCCGTAGCTTGAAAGGTGATGCTAGCGTCGAAAGCACAGCTTTTCCATCCACGACGTTTCAAGTTGAACTGGTAGTACAGTCACCACAACCAGAATGCTGGACACGGTATCAGCAATGCCCGCGTAAAAGATGTGCCGAGTCTGTGAGCGCACGAGCAGCCTGCTGCCGCCCTCGCTGCCAAGTGGAGGAGGAGACGGTGCGCACGGTGCTTTTGTACTGTCTGAACAGATGACGATCCAACGGGGCAGGGGGGGCAGTGTCACAGTCAAATTTCCGTAGCTTGAAAGGTGATGCTAGTGATGAAAGCACAGCTTTCCCATCTACGGCGTTTCAAGTTGAAACGGTAGTACAGCGACCAAAACCAGAATGCTAGACACGGTATCAGCAATGCCTGTGTAAAAGATGTGCAGAGTCTCCTAGCACACGTGAAGTCTGCTGCTGCCCTGGCTGCCAAGTGAAGGAGCAGACGCTGCGCTCGGTGCTTTTGTAGTGTCCGAACAGATGACGATCCAACAGGACAGGGAGGGGGGCAGTGTCGCAGTCAAACTTCCGTAGCTTGAGAGGTGATGCTAGCGTCAAAAGCACAGTTTTCCCATCCACGGCGTTTCAAGTTGAAACGGTAGTACAGCCAACACAGCCAGAATGCTGGACACGGTTTCAGCAAAGCCTGCGTAAGAGGTGCGCAGAGTCTGTGAGCACACGTGAAGCCTGCTGCCGCCCTTGCTGCCAAGTGAAGAAGCAGACGGTGCGCACGGTGCTTTTGTACTCTCCGAACAGAAGACGATCCAATGGCCGGCGAGGGGGGCACTTGCACAGTCAAATTTCCGTAGCCTGAAAGGTGATGCTGGCGTCGAAAGCACAGCATTACCATCCACGGTGTTTCGAGTTGAAATTGTAGTACAGCCACCACAGCCACCATGCTGGAAACGATATCAGCCATGCCTTCGTAAATGATGCGCAGAGTCTGTGAGCACACGTGAAGCCTGCTGCCGCCCTTGCTGCCAAGTGAAGGATCAGACGGTGTGCTCGGTGCTTTTGTACTGTCTGAACAGATGACGATCCAACGGGGCGGAAGCGGCGGCACTATCACAGTCAAATTTCCGTAGCTTGAAAGGTGATTCTAGCATCGAAAGCACAGCTTTCCCATCCACGGTGTGTCAAGTTGAAACGGTAGTAAAGGCACCACAGCCAGAATGCTGGACACGGTATCAGCAAAGCCTGAGTAAAAGATGCGCAGAGTCTGTGAGCACACGTGAAGCCTGCTGCCACCCTTGCTGCCAAGTGAAGGAGCAGACGGTGCACTCGGTGCTTTTGTACTGTCCGAACAGATGACGATCCAACGGGGCAGAAGGGGGGGGGCAGTGTCGCAGTCAAATTTTCGTAGCTTGAAAGGTGATGCTAGTGACGAAAGCTTAGCTTTCCCATCCACGGCGTTTCAAGTTGAAACGGTAGTACAGCCACCACAGCCAGAATGCTGGACACGGTATCAGCAATGCCTGTGTAAAAGCTGCGCAGAGTCTGTGAGCACACGTGAAGCCTGCTGTCGCCCTGGCTGCCAAGTAAAGGAGCAGACGCTTCACTCGGTGCTTTTGTAGTGTCCGAACAGATGACGATCCAACCGGACAGGGGGGGGCAGTGTCGCAGTCAAACTTCCGTAGCTTGAGAGGTGATGCTAGCGTCAAAAGGACAGTTTTGCCATCAACGACATTTTAAATTGAAACGGTAGTACAGCCACCACAGTCAGAAGGCTGGACACGGTATCAGCAATGCCTGTGTAAAAGGTGCGCAGAGTGTGTTAGCACACGTGAAGCCTGCTGCCGGCCTCGCTGCCCAGTGAAGGAGGAGACGGTGCGCACGGTGCTTTTGTACTGTCCGAACAGATGACGATCCATCGGGTCAGGGGGGGGAGCAGTGTCGCAGTCAAATTTCCGTAGCTTGAGAGGTGATGCTAGCGTCGAAAGCACAGCCTTCCCATCCACGGCGTTTCAAGTTGAAACGGTAGTACAGCCACCACAGCCAGAATGCTGGACACGGTATCAGCCATGCCTGTGTAAAAGCTGCGCAGAGTCTGTGAGCACACGTGAAGCCTGCTGCCGCCCTTGCTGCCAAGTGAAGGAGCAGACATTCCGCTCGGTGCTTTTGTAGTGTCCAAACAGATGACGATCCAACGGGGCAGGCGGGCGGTGTCGCAGTCAAATTTCCGTAGCTTGAATGGTGATGCTAGCGTCGAAAGCACAGCTTTTCCATCCACGTTTCAAGTTGAGTTACTAGTGCAGTCACCACAACCAGAATGCTGGACACGGTATCAGCAATGCCCGCGTAAAAGATGTGCCGAGTCTGTGAGCACAGGAGCAGCCTGCCGCCGGCGTCGCTGCCCAGTGAAGGAGGAGACGGTGCGCACGGTGCTTTTGTACTGTCTGAACAGATGACGATCCAATGGGGCAGGGGGGGGGCAGTGTCACAGTCAAATTTCCGTAGCTTGAAAGGTGATGTTAGTGACGAAAGCACGGCTTTCCCATCCACGGCGTTTCAAGTTTAAACGGTAGTACAGCCACAAAAACCAGAACGCTGGACACGGTATCAGCAATTCCTGTGTAAAAGATGTGCAGAGTCTGCTAGCACACGTGAAGTCTTCTGCCGCCCTGGCTGCCAAGTGAAGGAGCAGACGCTGCGCTCGGTGCTTTTGTAGTGTCCGAACAGATGACGATCCAACAGGACAGGGGGGGCAGTGTCGCAGTCAAACTTCCGTAGCTTGAGAGGTGATGCTAGCGTCAAAAGCACAGTTTTCCCATCCACGGCGTTTCAAGTTGAAACGGTAGTACAGCCACCACAGCCAGAATTCTGGACACGGTATCAGCAAAGCCTGCGTGAAAGATGCGCAGAGTCTGTGAGCACACGTGAAGCCTGCTGCCGCCCTTGCTGCCAAGTGAAGAAGCAGACGGTGCGCACGGCGCTTGTGTACTCTCCGAACAGTAGACGATCCAACTGGGCCGGTGAGGGGGGGCACTTGCGCAGTCAAATTTCCGTAGCCTGAAAGGTGATGCTAGCGTCGAAACTACAGCATTCCCATCCACGGTGTTTCGAGTTGAAATTGTAGTACAGCCACCACAGCTAGAATGCTGGAAACGGTATCAGCAATGCCTGTGTAAAAGCTGCGCAGAGTCTGTGAGCACACGTGAAGCCTGCTGCCGCCCTTGCAGCCAAGTGAAGGAGCAGGCGGCGCGCTCGGTGCTTTTGTACTGTTCGAATAGGTAACGATCCAACAGGGCAGGGGGGAGCAGTGTCGCAGTGAAATTTCCGTAGCTTGAGAGGTGATGCTAGCGTCGAAAGCACAGCCTTCCCATCCACGGAGTTTCAAGTTGAAACGGTAGTACAGCCACCACAGCCAGAATGCTGGACACGGTATCAGCAATGCCTGCGTAAAAGATGTGCAGAGTCTGTGAGCAGACGTGAAGCCTGCTGCCGCCCTTGCTGCCAAGTGAAGGAGGAGAGCTGCACTCGGTGCTTTTGTACTGTCCGAAGAGATGACGATCCAACAGGGCAGGAGGGAGGGCAGTGTCGCAGTCAAATTTCCGTAGCTCTAAAGTTGATGCTTGCGTCAGAAGCACAGCTTTCCCAACCACGGCGTTTCAAGTTGAAACAGTAGTAGTGCCACCACAGCCAGAATGCTGGACACGGTATCAGCAAAGCCTGCGTAAAAGATGCGCAGAGTCTGTGAGCACACGCGTAGCCTGCTGCCGCCCTTGCTGCCAAGTGAAGAAGCAGATGGTGCGCACGGTGCTTTTGTACTCTCCGAACAGATGACGATCCAACGGGGCAGGGGGCAGTGTTGCAGTCAAATTTCCGTAGCTTGAAAGTGATGCTAGCGTCGAAAGCACGGCTTTTCCATCCACGACGTTTCAAGTTCAATTGGTAGTATAGTCACCAAAGCCAGAATGCTGGACACGGTATCAGCAATGCCTGTGTAAAAGCTGCGCAGAGTCTGTGAGCACACGTGAAGCCTGCGGCCGCCCTTGCTGCCAAGTAAACGAGCAGACGCTCCGCTCAGTGCTTTCGTAGTGTCCGAACAGATGACGATCCAACAGGGCCGGGGAGGAGGGGCACTTGCGCAGTCTAATTTCCGTAGCTTGAAAGGTGATGCTAGCGTCGAAAGCACAGCATTCCAATCCAAGGTGTTTCGAGTTGAAATTGTAGTACAGCCACCACAGCCAGAATGCTGGAAAAAATATCAGCAATGCCTTCGTAAATGATGAGCAGAGTCTGTGAGCACACGTGAATCCTGCTGCCGCTTTTGCTGACAACTGAAGGAGCAGACGGCGCGCTCGTTAATTTTGTACTGTCCGAACAGATGACGATCCAACGGGGCAGGGAGGGCAGTGTCGCAGTCAAATTTCCGTAGCTTGAGAGGTCATGCTAGCGTCGAAAGCACAGCCTTCCCATCCACGGCGTTTCAAGTTGTAACGGTAATACAGCCACCACAGCCAGAATGCTGGACACGGTATCAGCATTGCCTGCGTAAAAGATGTGCAGAGTCTGTGAGCACACGTGAAGCCTGCTGCCGCCCTTGCTGCCAAGTGAAGAAGCAGACGGTGCGCACGGTGCTTTTGTACTCTCCGAACAGATGACGATCCAACGGGCAGGGGGGCAGTGTCGCAGTCAAATTTCCGTAGCTTGAAAGGTGATGCTAGCGTCGAAAGCACAACTTTTACATCCACGACGTTTCAAGTTGAATTGGTAGTACAGTCACCACAACCAGAATGCTGGACACGGTATCAGCAATGCCCGCGTAAAAGATGTGCCGAGTCTGTGAGCACACGAGCAGCCTGCTGCCGCCCTCGCTGCCTAGTGAAGGAGGAGACGGTGCGCACGATGCTTTTGTACTGTCTGAACAGATGACGATCCAACGGGGCAGGGGGGGCAGTGTCACAGTCCAATTTCCTTAGCTTCAAAGGTGATGCTAGTGATGAAAGCACAGCTTTCCCATCCACGGCGTTTCAAGTTGAAACGGTAGTACAGCGACAAAAACCAGAATGCTGGACACGGTACCAGCAATGCCTGTGTAAAAGATGTGCAGAGTCTGCTAGCACACGTGAAGTCTGCTGCCACCCTGGCTGCCAAGTGAAGGAGCAGACGCTGCGCTCGGTGCTTTTGTTCTGTCCGAACAGATGACGATCCAACGGGGCAGGGGGGGGAGCATTGTCACAGTCAAATTTCCGTAGCTTGAGAGGTGATGCTAGCGTCGAAAGCACAGCTTTCCCATCCACGGCGTTTCAAGTTGAAACGGTAGTACTGCCACCACAGCCAGAATGCTGGACACGGTATCAGCAATGCCTGTGTAAAAGCTGCGCAGAGTCTATGAGCACACGTGAAGCCTGCTGCCGCCCTTGCTGCCAAGTGAAGGAGCAGACGCTGCGCTCGGTGCTTTTGTAGTGTCCGAACAGATGACGATCCAACAGGACAGAGTGGGGGGGGGGCAGTGTTGAAGTGAAATGTTCGTAGCTTGAGAGGTGATGCTAGCGTCGAAAGCACAGTTTTGCCATCAACGACATTTTAAGTTGAAACGGTAGTACAGCCACCACAGTCAGAAGGCTGGACACGGTATCAGCAATGCCTGTGTAAAAGGTGCGCAGAGTGTGTTAGCACACGTGAAGCCTGCTGCTGCCCTTGCAGCCAAGTGAAGGAGCAGACGCTCCGCTCGGTGCTTTCGTAGTGTCCAAACAGATGACGATCCAACAGGGCAGGGGGAGGGCAGTGTCGCAGTCAAATTTCCGTTGCTTGTGAGGTGATGCTAGCGTCGAAAGCACAGTTTTCACATCCAAGGCGTTTTAAGTTTAAACTGTAGTACAGCCAGCACACCCAGAATGCTTTACACGGTATCAGCAATGCCAGTGTAAAAGCTGCGCAGAGTCTGTGAGCACACGAGCAGCCTGCTGCCGCCCTCGCTGCCAAGTGAAGGAGGAGACGGTGCGCACGGTGCTTTCGTACTGTCCGAACAGATAACGATCCATCGGGGCAGGGGGGGGGCACTTGCGCAGTCCAATTTCCGTAGCTTGAAAGGTGAAGCTAGCGTCGAAAGCACAGCATTCCCATCCACGGTGTTTCGAGTTGAAATTGTATACAGCCACCACAGCCAGAATGCTGGACAATATCAGCAATGCCTTCGTAAATGATGAGCAGAGTCTGTGAGCACACGTGAAGCCTGCTGCCGCCCTTGCTGCAAAGGGAAAGAGCAGACGGTGCGCTCGGTGCTTTTGTACTGTCCGAACAGATGACGATCCAACGGGGCAGGGGCGGGGGCACTTCCACAGTCAAATTTCCGTAGCCTGAAAGGTGATGCTAGCGTCGAAAGCACAGCATTACCATCCACGGTGTTTCGAGTTGAAATTGTAGTACAGCCACCACAGCCAGAATGCTGGAAACGATATCAGCCATGCCTTCGTAAATGATGCGCTGAGTCTGTGAGCACACGTGAAGCCTGCTGCCGCCCTTGCTGCCAAGTGAAGGATCAGACGGTGCGCTCGGTGCTTTTGTACTGTCCGAACAGATGACGATCCAACGGCGCAGGGGCGGGGGCACTATCACAGTCAAATTTTCGTAGCTTGAAAGGTGATTCTATCGCCGAAAGCACAGGTTTCGGATCCACGGTGTTTCAAGTTGAAACGGTAGTAAAGGCACCACAGCCAGAATGCTGGACATGGTATCAGCAAAGCCTGAGTAAAAGATGCGCGGAGTCTGTGAGCACACGTGAAGCCTGCTGCCACCCTTGCTGCCAAGTGAAAGAGCAGACGGTGCACTCGGTGCTTTTGTACGGTCCGAACAGATGACGATCCAACAGGGCAGGAGGGGGGGGCAGTGTCGCAGTCAAATTTCCGTAGCTAGAAAGGTGATGCTAGCGTCAGAAGCACAGCTTTCCAAACCACGGCGTTTCAAGTTGAAACGGTAGTACAGCCACCACAGCCAGAATGCTGGACACGGTATCAGCAAAGCCTGCGTAAAAGATGCGCAGAGTCTGTGAGCACATGTGAAGCCTGCTGCCGCCCTTGCTGCCAAGTGAAGAAGCAGACGGTGCGCATGGTGCTTTTGTACTCTCCGAACAGAAGACGATCCAACAGGGCCGGGGAGGAGGGGCACTTGCGCAGTCTAATTTCTGCAGCTTGAAAGGTGATGCTAGCGTCGAAAGCACAACATTCCCATCCACGGTCTTTCGAGTTGAAATTGTAGTACAGCCACCACAGCCACAATGCTGGACACGGTATCAGCATTGCCTGCGTAAAAGATGTGCAGAGTCTGTGAGCACACGTGAAGCCTGCTGCCGCCCTTGCTGCCAAGTGAAGAAGCAGACGGTGCGCACGGTGCTTTTGTATTCTCCGAACAGATGACGATCTAACGGGGCAGGGGGGCAGTGTCGCAGTCAAATTTCCGTAGCTTGAAAGGTGATGCTAGCGTCGAAAGCACAGCCTTTCCATCCACGACGTTTCAAGTTGAACTGGTAGTACAGTCACCACAACCAGAATGCTGGACACGGTATCAGCAATGCCCGCGTAAAAGATGTGCCGAGTCTGTGAGCGCACGAGCAGCCTGCTGCCGCCCTCGCTGCCAAGTGAAGGAGGAGACGGTGCGCACGGTGCTTTTGTACTGTCCGAACACATGACGATCCAACGGGGCAGGGGGGGGCAGTGTCGCAGTCAAATTTCCGTAGCTTGAGAGGTGATGCTAGCGTCAAAAGCACAGTTTTCCCATCCACGGCGTTTCAAGTTGAAACGGTAGTACAGCCAACACAGCCAGAATGCTGGACACGGTTTCAGCAAAGCCTGCGTAAGAGGTGCGCAGAGTCTGTGAGCACACGTGAAGCCTGCTGCCGCCCTTGCTGCCAAGTGAAGAAGCAGACGGTGCGCACGGTGCTTTTGTACTCTCCGAACAGAAGACGATCCAATGGCCGGCGAGGGGGGCACTTGCACAGTCAAATTTCCGTAGCCTGAAAGGTGATGCTGGCGTCGAAAGCACAGCATTACCATCCACGGTGTTTCGAGTTGAAATTGTAGTACAGCCACCACAGCCACCATGCTGGAAACGATATCAGCCATGCCTTCGTAAATGATGCGCAGAGTCTGTGAGCACACGTGAAGCCTGCTGCCGCCCTTGCTGCCAAGTGAAGGATCAGACGGTGCGCTCGGTGCTTTTGTACTGTCTGAACAGATGACGATCCAACGGGGCAGAAGCGGCGGCACTATCACAGTCAAATTTTCGTAGCTTGAAAGGTGATTCTAGCATCGAAATCACAGCTTTCCCATCCACGGTGTGTCAAGTTGAAACGGTAGTAAAGGCACCACAGCCAGAATGCTGGACACGGTATCAGCAAAGCCTGAGTAAAAGATGCGCAGAGTCTGTGAGCACACGTGAAGCCTGCTGCCACCCTTGCTGCCAAGTGAAGGAGCAGACGGTGCACTCGGTGCTTTTGTACTGTCCGAACATATGACGATCCAACGGGGCAAAGGGGGGGGCAGTGTCGCAGTCAAATTTCCGTAGCTCGAGAGGTGATGCTAGCGTCGAAAGCACAGCCTTCCCATCCACGACGTTTCAAGTTGAAACGGTAGTACAGCCACCACAGCCAGAATGCTGGACACGGTATCAGCAATGCCTGAGTAAAAGCTGCGCAGAGTCTGTGAGCACACGTGAAGCCTGCTGTCGCCCTGGCTGCCAAGTAAAGGAGCAGACGCTTCACTCGGTGCTTTTGTAGTGTCCGAACAGATGACGATCCAACCGGACAGGGGGGGGGCAGTGTCGCAGTCAAACTTCCGTAGCTTGAGAGGTGATGCTAGCGTCAAAAGGACAGTTTTGCCATCAACGACATTTTAAATTGAAACGGTAGTACAGCCACCACAGTCAGAAGGCTGGACACGGTATCAGCAATGCCTGTGTAAAAGGTGCGCAGAGTGTGTTAGCACACGTGAAGCCTGCTGCCGGCCTCGCTGCCCAGTGAAGGAGGAGACGGTGCGCACGGTGCTTTTGTACTGTCCGAACAGATGACGATCCATCGGGTCAGGGGGGGGAGCAGTGTCGCAGTCAAATTTTCGTAGCATGAGAGGTGATGCTAGCGTCGAAAGCACAGCCTTCCCATCCACGGCGTTTTAAGTTGAAACGGTAGTACAGCCACCACAGCCAGAATGCTGGACACGGTATCAGCAATGCCTGTGTAAAAGCTGCGCAGAGTCTGTGAGCACACGTGAAGCCTGCTGCCGCCCTTGCTGCCAAGTGAAGGAGCAGACATTCCGCTCGGTGCTTTTGTAGTGTCCAAACACATGACGATCCAACGGGGCAGGCGGGCGGTGTCGCAGTCAAATTTCCGTAGCTTGAAAGGTGATGCTAGCGTCGAAAGCACAGCTTTTCCATCCACGACGTTTCAAGTTGAGTTACTAGTGCAGTCACCACAACCAGAATGCTGGACACGGTATCAGCAATGCCCGCGTAAAAGATGTGCCGAGTCTGTGAGCACAGGAGCAGCCTGCTGCCAGCGTCGCTGCCCAGTGAAGGGGGAGACGGTGCGCACGGTGCTTTTGTACTGTCTGAACAGATGACGATCCAACGGGGCAGGGGGGCAGTGTCACAGTCAAATTTCCGTAGCTTGAAAGGTGATGTTAGTGACACAAGCACGGCTTTCCCATCCACGGCGTTTCAAGTTTAAACGGTAGTACAGCCACAAAAACCAGAACGCTGGACACGGTATCAGCAATTCCTGTGTAAAAGATGTGCAGAGTCTGCTAGCACACGTGAAGTCTTCTGCCGCCCTGGCTGCCAAGTGAAGGAGCAGACGCTGCGTTCGGTGCTTTTGTAGTGTCCGAACAGATGACGATCCAACAGGACAGGGGGGGGCAGTGTCGCAGTCAAACTTCCGTAGCTTGAGAGGTGATGCTAGCGTCAAAAGCACAGTTTTCCCATCCACGGCGTTTCAAGTTGAAACGGTAGTACAGCCACCACAGCCAGAATTCTGGACACGGTATCAGCAAAGCCTGCGTGAAAGATGCGCAGAGTCTGTGAGCACACGTGAGGCCTGCTGCCGCCCTTGCTGCCAAGTGAAGAAGCAGACGGTGCGCACGGCGCTTGTGTACTCTCCGAACAGTAGACGATCCAACAGGGCCGGTGAGGGGGGGCACTTGCGCAGTCAAATTTCCGTAGCCTGAAAGGTGATGCTAGCGTCGAAAGCACAGCATTCCCATCCACGGTGTTTCGAGTTGAAATTGTAGTACAGCCACCACAGCCAGAATGCTGGAAACGGTATCAGCAATTCCTGTGTAAAAGCTGCGCAGAGTCTGTGAGCACACGTGAAGCCTGCTGCCGCCCTTGCTGCCAAGTGAAGGAGGAGAGCTGCACTCGGTGCTTTTGTACTGTCCGAAGAGATGACGATCCAACAGGGCAGGAGGGGGGGCAGTGTCGCAGTCAAATTTCCGTAGCTCTAAAGTTGATGCTAGCGTCAGAAGCACAGCTTTCCCAACCACGGCGTTTCAAGTTGAAACAGTACTAGTGCCACCACAGCCAGAATGCTGGACACGGTATCAGCAAAGCCTGCGTAAAAGATGCGCAGAGTCTGTGAGCACACGCGTAGCCTGCTGCCGCCCTTGCTGCCAAGTGAAGAAGCAGATGGTGCGCACGGTGCTTTTGTACTCTCAGAATAGATGACGATCCAACGGGGCAGGGGGCAGTGTCGCAGTCAAATTTCCGTAGCTTGAAAGTGATGCTAGCGTCGAAAGCACAACTTTTACATCCACGACGTTTCAAGTTGAATTGGTGGTACAGTCACCACAACCAGAATGCTGGACACGGTATCAGCAATGCCCGCGTAAAAGATGTGCCGAGTCTGTGAGCACACGAGCAGCCTGCTGCCGCCCTCGCTGCCTAGTGAAGGAGGAGACGGTGCGCACGATGCTTTTGTACTGTCTGAACAGATGACGATCCAACGGGGCAGGGGGGGCAGTGTCACAGTCCAATTTCCTTAGCTTCAAAGGTGATGCTAGTGATGAAAGCACAGCTTTCCCATCCACGGCGTTTCAAGTTGAAACGGTAGTACAGCGACAAAAACCAGAATGCTGGACACGGTATCAGCAATGCCTGTGTAAAAGATGTGCAGAGTCTGCTAGCACACGTGAAGTCTGCTGCCACCCTGGCTGCCAAGTGAAGGAGCAGACGCTGCGCTCGGTGCTTTTGTTCTGTCCGAACAGATGACGATCCAACGGGGCAGGGGGGGGAGCATTGTCACAGTCAAATTTCCGTAGCTTGAGAGGTGATGCTAGCGTCGAAAGCACAGCTTTCCCATCCACGGCGTTTCAAGTTGAAACGGTAGTACTGCCACCACAGCCAGAATGCTGGACACGGTATCAGCAATGCCTGTGTAAAAGCTGCGCAGAGTCTATGAGCACACGTGAAGCCTGCTGCCGCCCTTGCTGCCAAGTGAAGGAGCAGACGCTGCGCTCGGTGCTTTTGTAGTGTCCGAACAGATGACGATCCAACAGGACAGAGTGGGGGGGGGGCAGTGTTGAAGTGAAATGTTCGTAGCTTGAGAGGTGATGCTAGCGTCGAAAGCACAGTTTTGCCATCAACGACATTTTAAGTTGAAACGGTAGTACAGCCACCACAGTCAGAAGGCTGGACACGGTATCAGCAATGCCTGTGTAAAAGGTGCGCAGAGTGTGTTAGCACACGTGAAGCCTGCTGCTGCCCTTGCAGCCAAGTGAAGGAGCAGACGCTCCGCTCGGTGCTTTCGTAGTGTCCAAACAGATGACGATCCAACAGGGCAGGGGGAGGGCAGTGTCGCAGTCAAATTTCCGTTGCTTGTGAGGTGATGCTAGCGTCGAAAGCACAGTTTTCACATCCAAGGCGTTTTAAGTTTAAACTGTAGTACAGCCAGCACACCCAGAATGCTTTACACGGTATCAGCAATGCCAGTGTAAAAGCTGCGCAGAGTCTGTGAGCACACGAGCAGCCTGCTGCCGCCCTCGCTGCCAAGTGAAGGAGGAGACGGTGCGCACGGTGCTTTCGTACTGTCCGAACAGATAACGATCCATCGGGGCAGGGGGGGGGGCACTTGCGCAGTCCAATTTCCGTAGCTTGAAAGGTGAAGCTAGCGTCGAAAGCACAGCATTCCCATCCACGGTGTTTCGAGTTGAAATTGTATACAGCCACCACAGCCAGAATGCTGGACAATATCAGCAATGCCTTCGTAAATGATGAGCAGAGTCTGTGAGCACACGTGAAGCCTGCTGCCGCCCTTGCTGCAAAGGGAAAGAGCAGACGGTGCGCTCGGTGCTTTTGTACTGTCCGAACAGATGACGATCCAACGGGGCAGGGGCGGGGGCACTTCCACAGTCAAATTTCCGTAGCCTGAAAGGTGATGCTAGCGTCGAAAGCACAGCATTACCATCCACGGTGTTTCGAGTTGAAATTGTAGTACAGCCACCACAGCCAGAATGCTGGAAACGATATCAGCCATGCCTTCGTAAATGATGCGCTGAGTCTGTGAGCACACGTGAAGCCTGCTGCCGCCCTTGCTGCCAAGTGAAGGATCAGACGGTGCGCTCGGTGCTTTTGTACTGTCCGAACAGATGACGATCCAACGGCGCAGGGGCGGGGGCACTATCACAGTCAAATTTTCGTAGCTTGAAAGGTGATTCTATCGCCGAAAGCACAGGTTTCGAATCCACGGTGTTTCAAGTTGAAACGGTAGTAAAGGCACCACAGCCAGAATGCTGGACATGGTATCAGCAAAGCCTGAGTAAAAGATGCGCGGAGTCTGTGAGCACACGTGAAGCCTGCTGCCACCCTTGCTGCCAAGTGAAAGAGCAGACGGTGCACTCGGTGCTTTTGTACGGTCCGAACAGATGACGATCCAACAGGGCAGGAGGGGGGGGCAGTGTCGCAGTCAAATTTCCGTAGCTAGAAAGGTGATGCTAGCGTCAGAAGCACAGCTTTCCAAACCACGGCGTTTCAAGTTGAAACGGTAGTACAGCCACCACAGCCAGAATGCTGGACACGGTATCAGCAAAGCCTGCGTAAAAGATGCGCAGAGTCTGTGAGCACATGTGAAGCCTGCTGCCGCCCTTGCTGCCAAGTGAAGAAGCAGACGGTGCGCATGGTGCTTTTGTACTCTCCGAACAGAAGACGATCCAACAGGGCCGGGGAGGAGGGGCACTTGCGCAGTCTAATTTCTGCAGCTTGAAAGGTGATGCTAGCGTCGAAAGCACAACATTCCCATCCACGGTCTTTCGAGTTGAAATTGTAGTACAGCCACCACAGCCACAATGCTGGACACGGTATCAGCATTGCCTGCGTAAAAGATGTGCAGAGTCTGTGAGCACACGTGAAGCCTGCTGCCGCCCTTGCTGCCAAGTGAAGAAGCAGACGGTGCGCACGGTGCTTTTGTATTCTCCGAACAGATGACGATCTAACGGGGCAGGGGGGCAGTGTCGCAGTCAAATTTCCGTAGCTTGAAAGGTGATGCTAGCGTCGAAAGCACAGCCTTTCCATCCACGACGTTTCAAGTTGAACTGGTAGTACAGTCACCACAACCAGAATGCTGGACACGGTATCAGCAATGCCCGCGTAAAAGATGTGCCGAGTCTGTGAGCGCACGAGCAGCCTGCTGCCGCCCTCGCTGCCAAGTGAAGGAGGAGACGGTGCGCACGGTGCTTTTGTACTGTCCGAACACATGACGATCCAACGGGGCAGGGGGGGCAGTGTCGCAGTCAAATTTCCGTAGCTTGAGAGGTGATGCTAGCGTCAAAAGCACAGTTTTCCCATCCACGGCGTTTCAAGTTGAAACGGTAGTACAGCCAACACAGCCAGAATGCTGGACACGGTTTCAGCAAAGCCTGCGTAAGAGGTGCGCAGAGTCTGTGAGCACACGTGAAGCCTGCTGCCGCCCTTGCTGCCAAGTGAAGAAGCAGACGGTGCGCACGGTGCTTTTGTACTCTCCGAACAGAAGACGATCCAATGGCCGGCGAGGGGGGCACTTGCACAGTCAAATTTCCGTAGCCTGAAAGGTGATGCTGGCGTCGAAAGCACAGCATTACCATCCACGGTGTTTCGAGTTGAAATTGTAGTACAGCCACCACAGCCACCATGCTGGAAACGATATCAGCCATGCCTTCGTAAATGATGCGCAGAGTCTGTGAGCACACGTGAAGCCTGCTGCCGCCCTTGCTGCCAAGTGAAGGATCAGACGGTGCGCTCGGTGCTTTTGTACTGTCTGAACAGATGACGATCCAACGGGGCAGAAGCGGCGGCACTATCACAGTCAAATTTTCGTAGCTTGAAAGGTGATTCTAGCATCGAAATCACAGCTTTCCCATCCACGGTGTGTCAAGTTGAAACGGTAGTAAAGGCACCACAGCCAGAATGCTGGACACGGTATCAGCAAAGCCTGAGTAAAAGATGCGCAGAGTCTGTGAGCACACGTGAAGCCTGCTGCCACCCTTGCTGCCAAGTGAAGGAGCAGACGGTGCACTCGGTGCTTTTGTACTGTCCGAACATATGACGATCCAACGGGGCAAAGGGGGGGGCAGTGTCGCAGTCAAATTTCCGTAGCTTGAGAGGTGATGCTAGCGTCGAAAGCACAGCCTTCCCATCCACGACGTTTCAAGTTGAAACGGTAGTACAGCCACCACAGCCAGAATGCTGGACACGGTATCAGCAATGCCTGAGTAAAAGCTGCGCAGAGTCTGTGAGCACACGTGAAGCCTGCTGTCGCCCTGGCTGCCAAGTAAAGGAGCAGACGCTTCACTCGGTGCTTTTGTAGTGTCCGAACAGATGACGATCCAACCGGACAGGGGGGGGGCAGTGTCGCAGTCAAACTTCCGTAGCTTGAGAGGTGATGCTAGCGTCAAAAGGACAGTTTTGCCATCAACGACATTTTAAATTGAAACGGTAGTACAGCCACCACAGTCAGAAGGCTGGACACGGTATCAGCAATGCCTGTGTAAAAGGTGCGCAGAGTGTGTTAGCACACGTGAAGCCTGCTGCCGGCCTCGCTGCCCAGTGAAGGAGGAGACGGTGCGCACGGTGCTTTTGTACTGTCCGAACAGATGACGATCCATCGGGTCAGGGGGGGGAGCAGTGTCGCAGTCAAATTTTCGTAGCATGAGAGGTGATGCTAGCATCGAAAGCACAGCCTTCCCATCCACGGCGTTTTAAGTTGAAACGGTAGTACAGCCACCACAGCCAGAATGCTGGACACGGTATCAGCAATGCCTGTGTAAAAGCTGCGCAGAGTCTGTGAGCACACGTGAAGCCTGCTGCCGCCCTTGCTGCCAAGTGAAGGAGCAGACATTCCGCTCGGTGCTTTTGTAGTGTCCAAACACATGACGATCCAACGGGGCAGGCGGGCGGTGTCGCAGTCAAATTTCCGTAGCTTGAAAGGTGATGCTAGCGTCGAAAGCACAGCTTTTCCATCCACGACGTTTCAAGTTGAGTTACTAGTGCAGTCACCACAACCAGAATGCTGGACACGGTATCAGCAATGCCCGCGTAAAAGATGTGCCGAGTCTGTGAGCACAGGAGCAGCCTGCTGCCAGCGTCGCTGCCCAGTGAAGGGGGAGACGGTGCGCACGGTGCTTTTGTACTGTCTGAACAGATGACGATCCAACGGGGCAGGGGGGCAGTGTCACAGTCAAATTTCCGTAGCTTGAAAGGTGATGTTAGTGACGCAAGCACGGCTTTCCCATCCACGGCGTTTCAAGTTTAAACGGTAGTACAGCCACAAAAACCAGAACGCTGGACACGGTATCAGCAATTCCTGTGTAAAAGATGTGCAGAGTCTGCTAGCACACGTGAAGTCTTCTGCCGCCCTGGCTGCCAAGTGAAGGAGCAGACGCTGCGTTCGGTGCTTTTGTAGTGTCCGAACAGATGACGATCCAACAGGACAGGGGGGGGCAGTGTCGCAGTCAAACTTCCGTAGCTTGAGAGGTGATGCTAGCGTCAAAAGCACAGTTTTCCCATCCACGGCGTTTCAAGTTGAAACGGTAGTACAGCCACCACAGCCAGAATTCTGGACACGGTATCAGCAAAGCCTGCGTGAAAGATGCGCAGAGTCTGTGAGCACACGTGAGGCCTGCTGCCGCCCTTGCTGCCAAGTGAAGAAGCAGACGGTGCGCACGGCGCTTGTGTACTCTCCGAACAGTAGACGATCCAACAGGGCCGGTGAGGGGGGGCACTTGCGCAGTCAAATTTCCGTAGCCTGAAAGGTGATGCTAGCGTCGAAAGCACAGCATTCCCATCCACGGTGTTTCGAGTTGAAATTGTAGTACAGCCACCACAGCCAGAATGCTGGAAACGGTATCAGCAATTCCTGTGTAAAAGCTGCGCAGAGTCTGTGAGCACACGTGAAGCCTGCTGCCGCCCTTGCTGCCAAGTGAAGGAGGAGAGCTGCACTCGGTGCTTTTGTACTGTCCGAAGAGATGACGATCCAACAGGGCAGGAGGGGGGGCAGTGTCGCAGTCAAATTTCCGTAGCTCTAAAGTTGATGCTAGCGTCAGAAGCACAGCTTTCCCAACCACGGCGTTTCAAGTTGAAACAGTACTAGTGCCACCACAGCCAGAATGCTGGACACGGTATCAGCAAAGCCTGCGTAAAAGATGCGCAGAGTCTGTGAGCACACGCGTAGCCTGCTGCCGCCCTTGCTGCCAAGTGAAGAAGCAGATGGTGCGCACGGTGCTTTTGTACTCTCAGAATAGATGACGATCCAACGGGGCAGGGGGCAGTGTCGCAGTCAAATTTCCGTAGCTTGAAAGTGATGCTAGCGTCGAAAGCACGGCTTTTCCATCCACGACGTTTCAAGTTCAATTGGTAGTATAGTCACCAAAGCCAGAATGCTGGACACGGTATCAGCAATGCCTGTGTAAAAGCTGCGCAGAGTCTGTGAGCACACGTGAAGCCTGCGGCCGCCCTTGCTGCCAAGTAAACGAGCAGACGCTCCGCTCAGTGCTTTCGTAGTGTCCGAACAGATGACGATCCAACAGGGCCGGGGAGGAGGGGCACTTGCGCAGTCCAATTTCCGTAGCTTGAAAGCTGATGCTAGCGTCGAAAGCACAGCATTCCAATCCAAGGTGTTTCGAGTTGAAATTGTAGTACAGCCACCACAGCCAGAATGCTGGAAAAAATATCAGCAATGCCTTCGTAAATGATGAGCAGAGTCTGTGAGCACACGTGAATCCTGCTGCCGCCTTTGCTGACAAGTGAAGAAACAGATGGTGCGCACGGTGCTTTTGTACTCTCCGAACAGATGACGATCCAACGGGGCAGGGGGCAGTGTCACAGTCAAATTTCCGTAGCTTGAAAGTGATGCTAGCGTCGAAAGCACGGCTTTTCCATCCACGACGTTTCAAGTTCAATTGGTCGTACGGTCACCAAAGCCAGAATGCTGGACACGGTATCAGCAATGCCTGCGTAAAAGATGTGCAGAGTCTTTGAGCTTACGTGAAGCCTGCTGCCGCCCTTGCTGCCAAGTGAAAGAGCAGACGCTCCGCTCGGTGCTTTTGTAGTGTCCGAACAGATGACGATCCCACAGGACAGACGGGGGGGCAGTGTCGAAGTCAAATGTTCGTAGCTTGAGAGGTGATGCTAGCGTCGAAAGCACAGTTTTCCATCCAGGGCGTTTCAAGTTTAAACTGTAGTACAGCCACCACACCCAGAATGCTTTACACGGTATCAGCAATGCCTGTGTAAAAGTTGCGCAGAGTCTGTGAGCACAAGTGAAGCCTGCTGCCACCCTTGCTGCCAAGTGAAGGAGCAGACGGCGCGCTCGGTGCTTTTGTACTGTCCGAACACATGACGATCCAAAGGGGCAGGGGGGGGGCAGTGTCGCAGTCAAATTTCCGTAGCTTGAGAGGTGATGCTAGCGTCGAAAGCACAGCCTTCCCATCCGCGGCGTTTCAAGTTGAAACGGTAGTACAGCCACCACAGCCAGAATGCTGGACACGGTATCAGCAAAGCCTGCGTAAAATATGTGCAGAGTCTGTGAGCACACGTGAAGCCTGCTGCCGCCCTTGCTGCCAAGTGAAGAAGCAGACGGTGCGCACGGTGCTTTTGTATTCTCCGAACAGATGACGATCCAACGGGGCAGGGGGGCAGTGTCGCAGTCAAATTTCCGTAGCTTGAAAGGTGATGCTAGCGTCGAAAGCACAGCCTTTCCATCCACGACGTTTCAAGTTGAACTGGTAGTACAGTCACCACAACTAGAATGCTGGACACGGTATCAGCAATGCCCGCGTAAAAGATGTGCCGAGTCTGTGAGCGCACGAGCAGCCTGCTGCCGCCCTCGCTGCCAAGTGAAGGAGGAGACGGTGCGCACGGTGCTTTTGTACTGTCCGAACACATGACGATCCAACGGGGCAGGGGGGGGGCAGTGTCGCAGTCAAATTTCCGTAGCTTGAGAGGTGATGCTAGCGTCAAAAGCACAGTTTTCCCATCCACGGCGTTTCAAGTTGAAACGGTAGTACAGCCAACACAGCCAGAATGCTGGACACGGTTTCAGCAAAGCCTGCGTAAAAGGTGCGCAGAGTCTGTGAGCACACGTGAAGCCTGCTGCCGCCCTTGCTGCCAAGTGAAGAAGCAGACGGTGCGCACGGTGCTTTTGTACTCTCCGAACAGAAGACGATCCGATGGCCGGCGATGGGGGCACTTGCACAGTCAAATTTCCGTAGCCTGAAAGGTGATGCTGGCGTCGAAAGCACAGCATTACCATCCACGGTGTTTCGAGTTGAAATTGTAGTACAGCCACCACAGCCACCATGCTGGAAACGATATCAGCCATGCCTTCGTAAATGATGCGCAGAGTCTGTGAGCACACGTGAAGCCTGCTGCCGCCCTTGCTGCCAAGTGAAGGATCAGACGCTTCACTCGGTGCTTTTGTAGTGTTCGAACAGATGACGATCCAACCGGACAGGGGGGGGCAGTGTCGCAGTCAAACTTCCGTAGCTTGAGAGGTGATGCTAGCGTCAAAAGGACAGTTTTGCCATCAACGACATTTTAAATTGAAACGGTAGTACAGCCACCACAGTCAGAAGGCTGGACACGGTATCAGCAATGCCTGTGTAAAAGGTGCGCAGAGTGTGTTAGCACACGTGAAGCCTGCTGCCGGCCTCGCTGCCCAGTGAAGGAGGAGACGGTGCGCACGGTGCTTTTGTACTGTCCGAACAGATGACGATCCATCGGGTCAGGGGGGGAGCAGTGTCGCAGTCAAATTTCCGTAGCTTGAGAGGTGATGCTAGCGTCGAAAGCACAGCCTTCCCATCCACGGCGTTTTAAGTTGAAACGGTAGTACAGCCACCACAGCCAGAATGCTGGACACGGTATCAGCAATGCCTGTGTAAAAGCTGCGCAGAGTCTGTGAGCACACGTGAAGCCTGCTGCCGCCCTTGCTGCCAAGTGAAGGAGCAGACATTCCGCTCGGTGCTTTTGTAGTGTCCAAACACATGACGATCCAACGGGGCAGGCGGGCGGTGTCGCAGTCAAATTTCCGTAGCTTGAAAGGTGATGCTAGCGTCGAAAGCACAGCTTTTCCATCCACGACGTTTCAAGTTGAGTTACTAGTGCAGTCACCACAACCAGAATGCTGGACACGGTATCAGCAATGCCCGCGTAAAAGATGTGCCGAGTCTGTGAGCACAGGAGCAGCCTGCTGCCAGCGTCGCTGCCCAGTGAAGGGGGAGACGGTGCGCACGGTGCTTTTGTACTGTCTGAACAGATGACGATCCAACGGGGCAGGGGGGCAGTGTCACAGTCAAATTTCCGTAGCTTGAAAGGTGATGTTAGTGACGAAAGCACGGCTTTCCCATCCACGGCGTTTCAAGTGTAAACGGTAGTACAGCCACAAAAACCAGAACGCTGGACACGGTATCAGCAATTCCTGTGTAAAAGATGTGCAGAGTCTGCTAGCACACGTGAAGTCTTCTGCCGCCCTGGCTGCCAAGTGAAGGAGCAGACGCTGCGTTCGGTGCTTTTGTAGTGTCCGAACAGATGACGATCCAACAGGACAGGGGGGGGCAGTGTCGCAGTCAAACTTCCGTAGCTTGAGAGGTGATGCTAGCGTCAAAAGCACAGTTTTCCCATCCACGGCGTTTCAAGTTGAAACGGTAGTACAGCCACCACAGCCAGAATTCTGGACACGGTATCAGCAAAGCCTGCGTGAAAGATGCGCAGAGTCTGTGAGCACACGTGAGGCCTGCTGCCGCCCTTGCTGCCAAGTGAAGAAGCAGACGGTGCGCACGGCGCTTGTGTACTCTCCGAACAGTAGACGATCCAACAGGGCCGGTGAGGGGGGGCACTTGCGCAGTCAAATTTCCGTAGCCTGAAAGGTGATGCTAGCGTCGAAAGCACAGCATTCCCATCCACGGTGTTTCGAGTTGAAATTGTAGTACAGCCACCACAGCCAGAATGCTGGAAACGGTATCAGCAATTCCTGTGTAAAAGCTGCGCAGAGTCTGTGAGCACACGTGAAGCCTGCTGCCGCCCTTGCAGCCAAGTGAAGGAGCAGGCGGCGCGCTCGGTGCTTTTGTACTGTTCGAACAGGTAACGATCCAACAGGGCAGGGGGGAGCAGTGTCGCAGTGAAATTTCCGTAGCTTGAGAGGTGATGCTAGCGTCGAAAGCACAGCCTTCCCATCCACGGAGTTTCAAGTTGAAACGGTAGTACAGCCACCACAGCCAGAATGCTGGACACGGTATCAGCAATGCCTGCGTAAAAGATGTGCAGAGTCTGTGAGCAGACGTGAAGCCTGCTGCCGCCCTTGCTGCCAAGTGAAGGAGGAGAGCTGCACTCGGTGCTTTTGTACTGTCCGAAGAGATGACGATCCAACAGGGCAGGAGGGGGGGCAGTGTCGCAGTCAAATTTCCGTAGCTCTAAAGTTGATGCTAGCGTCAGAAGCACAGCTTTCCCAACCACGGCGTTTCAAGTTGAAACAGTAGTAGTGCCACCACAGCCAGAATGCTGGACACGGTATCAGCAAAGCCTGCGTAAAAGATGCGCAGAGTCTGTGAGCACACGCGTAGCCTGCTGCCGCCCTTGCTGCCAAGTGAAGAAGCAGATGGTGCGCACGGTGCTTTTGTACTCTCAGAATAGATGACGATCCAACGGGGCAGGGGGCAGTGTCGCAGTCAAATTTCCGTAGCTTGAAAGTGATGCTAGCGTCGAAAGCACGGCTTTTCCATCCACGACGTTTCAAGTTCAATTGGTAGTATAGTCACCAAAGCCAGAATGCTGGACACGGTATCAGCAATGCCTGTGTAAAAGCTGCGCAGAGTCTGTGAGCACACGTGAAGCCTGCGGCCGCCCTTGCTGCCAAGTAAACGAGCAGACGCTCCGCTCAGTGCTTTCGTAGTGTCCGAACAGATGACGATCCAACAGGGCCGGGGAGGAGGGGCACTTGCGCAGTCCAATTTCCGTAGCTTGAAAGCTGATGCTAGCGTCGAAAGCACAGCATTCCAATCCAAGGTGTTTCGAGTTGAAATTGTAGTACAGCCACCACAGCCAGAATGCTGGAAAAAATATCAGCAATGCCTTCGTAAATGATGAGCAGAGTCTGTGAGCACACGTGAATCCTGCTGCCGCCTTTGCTGACAACTGAAGGAGCAGACGGCGCGCTCGATGATTTTGTACTGTCCGAACAGATGACGATCCAACGGGGCAGGGAGGGCAGTGTCGCAGTCAAATTTCCGTAGCTTGAGAGGTCATGCTAGCGTCGAAAGCACAGCCTTCCCATCCACGGCGTTTCAAGTTGTAACGGTAATACAGCCACCACAGCCAGAATGCTGGACACGGTATCAGCATTGCCTGCGTAAAAGATGTGCAGAGTCTGTGAGCACACGTGAAGCCTGCTGCCGCCCTTGCTGCCAAGTGAAGAAGCAGACGGTGCGCACGGTGCTTTTGTACTCTCCGAACAGATGACGATCCAACGGGCAGGGGGGCAGTGTCGCAGTCAAATTTCCGTAGCTTGAAAGGTGATGCTAGCGTCGAAAGCACAGCTTTTCCATCCACGACGTTTCAAGTTGAATTGGTAGTACAGTCACCACAACCAGAATGCTGGACACGGTATCAGCAATGCCCGCGTAAAAGATGTGCCGAGTCTGTGAGCACACGAGCAGCCTGCTGCCGCCCTCGCTGCCAAGTGAAGGAGGAGACGGTGCGCACGATGCTTTTGTACTGTCTGAACAGATGACGATCCAACGGGGCAGGGGGGCATTGTCACAGTCAAATTTCCGTAGCTTGAGAGGTGATGCTAGCGTCGAAAGCACAGCTTTCCCATCCACGGCGTTTCAAGTTGAAACGGTAGTACTGCCACCACAGCCAGAATGCTGGACACGGTATCAGCAATGCCTGTGTAAAAGCTGCGCAGAGTCTATGAGCACACGTGAAGCCTGCTGCCGCCCTTGCTGCCAAGTGGAGGAGCAGACGCTGCGCTCGGTGCTTTTGTAGTGTCCGAACAGATGACGATCCAACAAGACAGAGTGGGGGGGGGGCAGTGTTGAAGTGAAATGTTCGTAGCTTGAGAGGTGATGCTAGCGTCGAAAGCACAGTTTTGCCATGAACGACATTTTAAGTTGAAACGGTAGTACAGCCACCACAGTCAGAAGGCTGGACACGGTATCAGCAATGCCAGTGTAAAAGCTGCGCAGAGTCTGTGAGCACACGAGCAGCCTGCTGCCGCCCTCGCAGCCAAGTGAAGGAGGAGACGGTGCGCACGGTGCTTCCGTACTGTCCGAACAGATAACGATCCAACGGGGCAGGGGGGGGGGCACTTGTGCAGTCCAATTTCCGTAGCTTGAAAGGTGAAGCTAGCGTCGAAAGCACAGCATTCCCATCCACGGTGTTTCGAGTTGAAATTGTATACAGCCACCACAGCCAGAATGCTGGAGACAATATCAGCAATGCCTTCGTAAATGATGAGCAGAGTCTGTGAGCACACGTGAAGCCTGCTGCCGCCCTTGCTGCCAAGGGAAAGAGCAGACGGTGCGCTCGGTGCTTTTGTACTGTCCGAACAGATGACGATCCAACGGGGCAGGGGCGGGGGCACTTCCACAGTCAAATTTCCGTAGCCTGAAAGGTGATGCTAGCGTCGAAAGCACAGCATTACCATCCACGGTGTTTCGAGTTGAAATTGTAGTACAGCCACCACAGCCAGAATGCTGGAAACGATATCAGCCATGCCTTCGTAAATGATGCGCAGAGTCTGTGAGCACACGTGAAGCCTGCTGCCGCCCTTGCTGCCAAGTGAAGGATCAGACGGTGCGCTCGGTGCTTTTGTACTGTCCGAACAGATGACGATCCAACGGGGCAGGGGCGGGGGCACTATCACAGTCAAATTTTCGTAGCTTGAAAGGTGATGCTAGCGTCAGAAGCACAGCTTTCCAAACCATGGCGTTTCAAGTTGAAACAGTAGTACTGCCACCACAGCCAGAATGCTGGACACGGTATCAGCAAAGCCTGCGTAAAAGATGCGCAGAGTCTGTGAGCACACGTGAAGCGTGCTGCCGCCCTTGCTGTCAAGTGAAGGAGCAGACGCTGCGCTCGGTGCTTTTGTAGTGTCCGAACAGATGACGATCGAACAGGACAGAGGGAGGGGGCCGGGTTTAAGTGAAATGTTCGTAGCTTGAGAGGTGATGCTAGCGTCGAAAGCACAGTTTTGCCATGAACGACATTTTAAGTTGAAACGGTAGTACAGCCACCACAGTCAGAAGGCTGGACACGGTATCAGCAATGCCTGTGTAAAAGGTGCGCAGAGTGTGTTAGCACACGTGAAGCCTGCTGCTGCCCTTGCAGCCAAGTGAAGGAGAAGACGCTCCGCTCGGTGCTTTTGTTGTGTCTAAACAGATGACGATCCAACAGGACAGGGGGAGGGCAGTGTCGCAGTCAAATTTCCGTTGCTTGAGAGGTGATGCTAGCGTCGAAAGCACAGTTTTCCCATCCACGGCGTTTCAAGTTTAAACTGTAGTACAGCCACCACACCCAGAATGAT
Source organism: Rhipicephalus microplus (assembly GCF_043290135.1). Lineage (NCBI taxonomy): Eukaryota > Metazoa > Arthropoda > Arachnida > Ixodida > Ixodidae > Rhipicephalus > Rhipicephalus microplus. Next base: position 121,444,881 of record NC_134708.1, read on the forward strand.
TTACACGGTATCAGCAATGCCTGTGTAAAAGCTGCGCAGAGTCTGTGAGCACACGTGAAGCCTGCTGCCGCCCTTGCTGCCAAGTAAAGGAGCAGACGGCGCGCTAAGTGTTTTGTACTGTCCGAACAGATGACGATCCAACGGGGCAGGGGTGGGCAGTGTCGCAGTCAAATTTCCGTAGCTTGAGAGGTGATGCTAGCGTCGAAAGCACAGCCTTCCCATCCACAGCGTTTCAAGTTGTAACGGTAGTACAGCCACCACACCCAAAATGCTTTACACGGTATCAGTAATGCCTGTGTAAAAGTTGCGCAGAGTCTGTGAGCACACGTGAAGCCTGCTGCCGCCCTTGCTGCCAAGTGAAGAAGCAGACGGTGCGCACGGTGCTTTTGTACTCTCTGAACAGATGACGATCCATTGGGGCAGGGGGGCAGTGTCGCAGTCAAATTTCCGTAGCTTGAAAGGTGATGCTAGCGTCGAAAGCACAGCTTTTCCATCCACGACGTTTCAAGTTGAATTGGTAGTGCAGTCACCACAACCAGAATGCTGGACACGGTATCAGCAATGCCCGCGTAAAAGATGTGCCGAGTCTGTGAGCACACGAGCAGCCTGCTGCCGCCCTCGCTGCCAAGTGAAGGAGGAGACGGTGCGCACGGTGCTTTCGTACTGTCCGAACAGATAACGATCCAACGGGGCAGTGGGGGGCACTTGCGCGGTCCAATTTCCGTAGCTTGAAAGGTGAAGCTAGCGTCGAAAGCACAGCATTCCCATCCACGGTGTTTCGAGTTGAAAATGTATACAGCCATTATAGCCAGAATGCTGGAGACAATATCAGCAATGCCTTCGTAAATGATGAGCAGAGTCTATGAGCACACGTGAAGCCTGCTGCCCCCCTTGCTGCCAAGGGAAGGAGCAGACGGTGCGCTGGGTGCTTTTGTACTGTCCGAACAGATGACGATCCAATGGGGCAGGGGCGGGGGCACTTGCACAGTCAAATTTCCGTAGCCTGAAAGGTGATGCTAGCGTCGAAAGCACAGCATTACCATCCACGGTGTTTCGAGTTGAAATTGTAGTACAGCCACCACAGCCAGAATGCTGGAAACAATATCAGCCATGCCTTCGTAAATGATGCGCAGAGTCTGTGAGCACACGTGAAGCCTGCTGCCGCCCTTGCTGCCAAGTGAAGGAGCAGACAGTGCGCTCGGTGCTTTTGTACTGTCCGAACAGATGACGATCCAACGGGGCAGGGGCGGGGGCACTATCACAGTCAAATTTTCGTAGCTTGAAAGGTGATTCTAGCACCGAAAGCACAGCTTTCCCATCCACGGTGTTTCAAGTTGAAACGGTAGTAAAGGCACCACAGCCAGAATGCTGGACATGGTATCAGCAAAGCCTGAGTAAAAGATGCGCAGAGTCTGTGAGCACACGTGAAGCCTGCTGCCACCCTTGCTGCCAAGTGAAGGAGCAGACGGTGCACTCGGTGCTTTTGTACTGTCCGAACAGATGACGATCCAACAGGGCAGGAGGGGGGGGGCAGTGTCGCAGTCAAATTTCCGTAGCTTGAAAGGTGATGCTAGCGTCAGAAGCACAGCTTTCCAAACCACGGCGTTTCAAGTTGAAACAGTAGTACTGCCACCACAGCCAGAATGCTGGACACGGTATCAGCAATGCCTGTGTAAAAGCTACGCAGAGTCTATGAGCACACGTGAAGCCTGCTGCCGCCCTTGCTGCCAAGTGAAGGAGCAGACGCTGCGCTCGGTGCTTTTGTAGTGTCCGAACAGATGACGATCCAACAGGACCGAGTGGGAGGGAGGGCAGTGTTGAAGTGAAATGTTCGTAGCTTGAGAGGTGATGCTAGCGTCGAAAGCACAGTTTTGCCATCAACGACATTTTAAGTTGAAACGGTAGTACAGCCACCACAGTCAGAAGGCTGGACACGGTATCAGCAATGCCTGTGTAAAAGGTGCGCAGAGTGTGTTAGCACACGTGAAGCCTGCTGCTGTCCTTGCAGCCAAGTGAAGGAGCAGATGGTGCGCACTGTGCTTTTGTACTCTCCAAACAGATGACGATCCAACGGGGCAGGGGGGCAGTGTCGCAGTCAAATTTCCGTAGCTTGAAAGTGATGCTAGTGTCGAAAGCACGGCTTTTCCATCCACGACGTTTCAAGTTGAATTGGTAGTACAGTCACCACAACCAGAATGCTGGACACGGTATCAGCAATGCCTGTGTAAAAGATGTGCAGTGTCTGTGACCATACGTGAAGTCTGCTGCCGCCCTGGCTGCCAAGTAAGGGAGCAGACGCTGCGCTCGGTGCTTTTGTAGTGTCCGAACAGATGACGATCCAACAGGGCAGGGGGGGCAGTGTCGCAGTCAAATTTCCGTAGCTTGAGAGGTGATGCTAGCGTCGAAAGCACAGCCTTCCCTTCCACGGCGTTTCAAGTTGAAACGGTAGTACAGCCACCACAGCCAGAATGCTGAACACGGTATCAGCAATGCCTGCGTAAAAGCTGCGCAGAGTCTGTGAGCACACGTGAAGCCTGCTGTCGCCCTGGCTGCCAAGTAAAGGAGCAGACGCTTCACTCGGTGCTTTTGTAGTGTCCGAACAGATGACGATCCAACCGGACAGGGGGGGGGGGGGCAGTGTCGCAGTCAAACTTCCGTAGCTTGAGAGGTGATGCTAGCGTCAAAAGGACAGTTTTGCCATCAACGACATTTTAAATTGAAACGGTAGTACAGCCACCACAGTCAGAAGGCTGGACACGGTATCAGCAATGCCTGTGTAAAAGGTGCGCAGAGTGTGTTAGCACACGTGAAGCCTGCTGCCGGCCTCGCTGCCCAGTGAAGGAGGAGACGGTGCGCACGGTGCTTTTGTACTGTCCGAACAGATGACGATCCATCGGGTCAGGGGGGGGAGCAGTGTCGCAGTCAAATTTCCGTAGCTTGAGAGGTGATGCTAGCGTCGAAAGCACAGCCTTCCCATCCACGGCGTTTTAAGTTGAAACGGTAGTACAGCCACCACAGCCAGAATGCTGGACACGGTATCAGCAATGCCTGTGTAAAAGCTGCGCAGAGTCTGTGAGCACACGTGAAGCCTGTGCTGCCCTTGCTGCCAAGTGAAGGAGCAGACATTCCGCTCGGTGCTTTTGTAGTGTCCAAACACATGACGATCCAACGGGGCAGGCGGGCGGTGTCGCAGTCAAATTTCCGTAGCTTGAAAGGTGATGCTAGCGTCGAAAGCACAGCTTTTCCATCCACGACGTTTCAAGTTGAGTTACTAGTGCAGTCACCACAACCAGAATGCTGGACACGGTATCAGCAATGCCCGCGTAAAAGATGTGCCGAGTCTGTGAGCACAGGAGCAGCCTGCTGCCAGCGTCGCTGCCCAGTGAAGGGGGAGACGGTGCGCACGGTGCTTTTGTACTGTCTGAACAGATGACGATCCAACGGGGCAGGGGGGCAGTGTCACAGTCAAATTTCCGTAGCTTGAAAGGTGATGTTAGTGACGAAAGCACGGCTTTCCCATCCACGGCGTTTCAAGTGTAAACGGTAGTACAGCCACAAAAACCAGAACGCTGGACACGGTATCAGCAATTCCTGTGTAAAAGATGTGCAGAGTCTGCTAGCACACGTGAAGTCTTCTGCCGCCCTGGCTGCCAAGTGAAGGAGCAGACGCTGCGTTCGGTGCTTTTGTAGTGTCCGAACAGATGACGATCCAACAGGACAGGGGGGGGCAGTGTCGCAGTCAAACTTCCGTAGCTTGAGAGGTGATGCTAGCGTCAAAAGCACAGTTTTCCCATCCACGGCGTTTCAAGTTGAAACGGTAGTACAGCCACCACAGCCAGAATTCTGGACACGGTATCAGCAAAGCCTGCGTGAAAGATGCGCAGAGTCTGTGAGCACACGTGAGGCCTGCTGCCGCCCTTGCTGCCAAGTGAAGAAGCAGACGGTGCGCACGGCGCTTGTGTACTCTCCGAACAGTAGACGATCCAACAGGGCCGGTGAGGGGGGGCACTTGCGCAGTCAAATTTCCGTAGCCTGAAAGGTGATGCTAGCGTCGAAAGCACAGCATTCCCATCCACGGTGTTTCGAGTTGAAATTGTAGTACAGCCACCACAGCCAGAATGCTGGAAACGGTATCAGCAATTCCTGTGTAAAAGCTGCGCAGTGTCTGTGAGCACACGTGAAGCCTGCTGCCGCCCTTGCAGCCAAGTGAAGGAGCAGGCGGCGCGCTCGGTGCTTTTGTACTGTTCGAACAGGTAACGATCCAACAGGGCAGGGGGGAGCAGTGTCGCAGTGAAATTTCCGTAGCTTGAGAGGTGATGCTAGCGTCGAAAGCACAGCCTTCCCATCCACGGAGTTTCAAGTTGAAACGGTAGTACAGCCACCACAGCCAGAATGCTGGACACGGTATCAGCAATGCCTGCGTAAAAGATGTGCAGAGTCTGTGAGCAGACGTGAAGCCTGCTGCCGCCCTTGCTGCCAAGTGAAGGAGGAGAGCTGCACTCGGTGCTTTTGTACTGTCCGAAGAGATGACGATCCAACAGGGCAGGAGGGGGGGCAGTGTCGCAGTCAAATTTCCGTAGCTCTAAAGTTGATGCTAGCGTCAGAAGCACAGCTTTCCCAACCACGGCGTTTCAAGTTGAAACAGTAGTAGTGCCACCACAGCCAGAATGCTGGACACGGTATCAGCAAAGCCTGCGTAAAAGATGCGCAGAGTCTGTGAGCACACGCGTAGCCTGCTGCCGCCCTTGCTGCCAAGTGAAGAAGCAGATGGTGCGCACGGTGCTTTTGTACTCTCAGAATAGATGACGATCCAACGGGGCAGGGGGCAGTGTCGCAGTCAAATTTCCGTAGCTTGAAAGTGATGCTAGCGTCGAAAGCACGGCTTTTCCATCCACGACGTTTCAAGTTCAATTGGTAGTATAGTCACCAAAGCCAGAATGCTGGACACGGTATCAGCAATGCCTGTGTAAAAGCTGCGCAGAGTCTGTGAGCACACGTGAAGCCTGCGGCCGCCCTTGCTGCCAAGTAAACGAGCAGACGCTCCGCTCAGTGCTTTCGTAGTGTCCGAACAGATGACGATCCAACAGGGCCGGGGAGGAGGGGCACTTGCGCAGTCCAATTTCCGTAGCTTGAAAGCTGATGCTAGTGTCGAAAGCACAGCATTCCAATCCAAGGTGTTTCGAGTTGAAATTGTAGTACAGCCACCACAGCCAGAATGCTGGAAAAAATATCAGCAATGCCTTCGTAAATGATGAGCAGAGTCTGTGAGCACACGTGAATCCTGCTGCCGCCTTTGCTGACAACTGAAGGAGCAGACGGCGCGCTCGATGATTTTGTACTGTCCGAACAGATGACGATCCAACGGGGCAGGGAGGGCAGTGTCGCAGTCAAATTTCCGTAGCTTGAGAGGTCATGCTAGCGTCGAAAGCACAGCCTTCCCATCCACGGCGTTTCAAGTTGTAACGGTAATACAGCCACCACAGCCAGAATGCTGGACACGGTATCAGCATTGCCTGCGTAAAAGATGTGCAGAGTCTGTGAGCACACGTGAAGCCTGCTGCCGCCCTTGCTGCCAAGTGAAGAAGCAGACGGTGCGCACGGTGCTTTTGTACTCTCCGAACAGATGACGATCCAACGGGCAGGGGGGCAGTGTCGCAGCCAAATTTCCGTAGCTTGAAAGGTGATGCTAGCGTCGAAAGCACAGCTTTTCCATCCACGACGTTTCAAGTTGAATTGGTAGTACAGTCACCACAACCAGAATGCTGGACACGGTATCAGCAATGCCCGCGTAAAAGATGTGCCGAGTCTGTGAGCACACGAGCAGCCTGCTGCCGCCCTCGCTGCCAAGTGAAGGAGGAGACGGTGCGCACGATGCTTTTGTACTGTCTGAACAGATGACGATCCAACGGGGCAGGGGGGCAGTGTCACAGTCCAATTTCCTTAGCTTGAAAGGTGATGCTAGTGATGAAAGCACAGCTTTCCCAACCACGGCGTTTCAAGTTGAAACGGTAGTACAGCGACAAAAACCAGAATGCTGGACACGGTATCAGCAATGCCAGTGTAAAAGATGTGCAGAGTCTGCTAGCACACGTGAAGTCTGCTGCCACCCTGGCTGCCAAGTGAAGGAGCAGACGCTGCGCTCGGTGCTTTTGTTCTGTCCGAACAGATGACGATCCAACGGGGCAGGGGGGGAGCATTGTCACAGTCAAATTTCCGTAGCTTGAGAGGTGATGCTAGCGTCGAAAGCACAGCTTTCCCATCCACGGCGTTTCAAGTTGAAACGGTAGTACTGCCACCACAGCCAGAATGCTGGACACGGTATCAGCAATGCCTGTGTAAAAGCTGCGCAGAGTCTATGAGCACACGTGAAGCCTGCTGCCGCCCTTGCTGCCAAGTGGAGGAGCAGACGCTGCGCTCGGTGCTTTTGTAGTGTCCGAACAGATGACGATCCAACAGGACAGAGTGGGGGGGGCAGTGTTGAAGTGAAATGTTCGTAGCTTGAGAGGTGATGCTAGCGTCGAAAGCACAGTTTTGCCATCAACGACATTTTAAGTTGAAACGGTAGTACAGCCACCACAGTCAGAAGGCTGGACACGGTATCAGCAATGCCTGTGTAAAAGGTGCGCAGAGTGTGTTAGCACACGTGAAGCCTGCTGCTGCCCTTGCAGCCAAGTGAAGGAGCAGACGCTCCGCTCGGTGCTTTCGTAGTGTCCAAACAGATGACGATCCAACAGGGCAGGGGGAGGGCAGTGTCGCAGTCAAATTTCCGTTGCTTGAGAGGTGATGCTAGCGTCGAAAGCACAGTTTTCACATCCACGGCGTTTTAAGTTTAAACTGTAGTACAGCCAGCACACCCAGAATGCTTTACACGGTATCAGCAATGCCAGTGTAAAAGCTGCGCAGAGTCTGTGAGCACACGAGCAGCCTGCTGCCGCCCTCGCAGCCAAGTGAAGGAGGAGACGGTGCGCACGGTGCTTCCGTACTGTCCGAACAGATAACGATCCAACGGGGCAGGGGGGGGGGCACTTGTGCAGTCCAATTTCCGTAGCTTGAAAGGTGAAGCTAGCGTCGAAAGCACAGCATTCCCATCCACGGTGTTTCGAGTTGAAATTGTATACAGCCACCACAGCCAGAATGCTGGAGACAATATCAGCAATGCCTTCGTAAATGATGAGCAGAGTCTGTGAGCACACGTGAAGCCTGCTGCCGCCCTTGCTGCCAAGGGAAAGAGCAGACGGTGCGCTCGGTGCTTTTGTACTGTCCGAACAGATGACGATCCAACGGGGCAGGGGCGGGGGCACTTCCACAGTCAAATTTCCGTAGCCTGAAAGGTGATGCTAGCGTCGAAAGCACAGCATTACCATCCACGGTGTTTCGAGTTGAAATTGTAGTACAGCCACCACAGCCAGAATGCTGGAAACGATATCAGCCATGCCTTCGTAAATGATGCGCAGAGTCTGTGAGCACACGTGAAGCCTGCTGCCGCCCTTGCTGCCAAGTGAAGGATCAGACGGTGCGCTCGGTGCTTTTGTACTGTCCGAACAGATGACGATCCAACGGGGCAGGGGCGGGGGCACTATCACAGTCAAATTTTCGTAGCTTGAAAGGTGATGCTAGCGTCAGAAGCACAGCTTTCCAAACCACGGCGTTTCAAGTTGAAACAGTAGTACTGCCACCACAGCCAGAATGCTGGACACGGTATCAGCAAAGCCTGCGTAAAAGATGCGCAGAGTCTGTGAGCACACGTGAAGCGTGCTGCCGCCCTTGCTGCCAAGTGAAGGAGCAGACGCTGCGCTCGGTGCTTTTGTAGTGTCCGAACAGATGACGATCGAACAGGACAGAGGGAGGGGGCCGGGTTTAAGTGAAATGTTCGTAGCTTGAGAGGTGATGCTAGCGTCGAAAGCACAGTTTTGCCATGAACGACATTTTAAGTTGAAACGGTAGTACAGCCACCACAGTCAGAAGGCTGGACACGGTATCAGCAATGCCTGTGTAAAAGGTGCGCAGAGTGTGTTAGCACACGTGAAGCCTGCTGCTGCCCTTGCAGCCAAGTGAAGGAGAAGACGCTCCGCTCGGTGCTTTTGTTGTGTCCAAACAGATGACGATCCAACAGGACAGGGGGAGGGCAGTGTCGCAGTCAAATTTCCGTTGCTTGAGAGGTGATGCTAGCGTCGAAAGCACAGTTTTCCCATCCACGGCGTTTCAAGTTTAAACTGTAGTACAGCCACCACACCCAGAATGATTTACACGGTATCAGCAATGCCTGTGTAAAAGCTGCGCAGAGTCTGTGAGCACACGTGAAGCCTGCTGCCGCCCTTGCTGCCAAGTAAAGGAGCAGACGGCGCGCTAAGTGTTTTGTACTGTCCGAACAGATGACGATCCAACGGGGCAGGGGTGGGCAGTGTCGCAGTCAAATTTCCGTAGCTTGAGAGGTGATGCTAGCGTCGAAAGCACAGCCTTCCCATCCACAGCGTTTCAAGTTGTAACGGTAGTACAGCCACCACACCCAAAATGCTTTACACGGTATCAGTAATGCCTGTGTAAAAGTTGCGCAGAGTCTGTGAGCACACGTGAAGCCTGCTGCCGCCCTTGCTGCCAAGTGAAGAAGCAGACGGTGCGCACGGTGCTTTTGTACTCTCTGAACAGATGACGATCCATTGGGGCAGGGGGGCAGTGTCGCAGTCAAATTTCCGTAGCTTGAAAGGTGATGCTAGCGTCGAAAGCACAGCTTTTCCATCCACGACGTTTCAAGTTGAATTGGTAGTGCAGTCACCACAACCAGAATGCTGGACACGGTATCAGCAATGCCCGCGTAAAAGATGTGCCGAGTCTGTGAGCACACGAGCAGCCTGCTGCCGCCCTCGCTGCCAAGTGAAGGAGGAGACGGTGCGCACGGTGCTTTCGTACTGTCCGAACAGATAACGATCCAACGGGGCAGTGGGGGGCACTTGCGCGGTCCAATTTCCGTAGCTTGAAAGGTGAAGCTAGCGTCGAAAGCACAGCATTCCCATCCACGGTGTTTCGAGTTGAAAATGTATACAGCCATTATAGCCAGAATGCTGGAGACAATATCAGCAATGCCTTCGTAAATGATGAGCAGAGTCTATGAGCACACGTGAAGCCTGCTGCCCCCCTTGCTGCCAAGGGAAGGAGCAGACGGTGCGCTGGGTGCTTTTGTACTGTCCGAACAGATGACGATCCAATGGGGCAGGGGCGGGGGCACTTGCACAGTCAAATTTCCGTAGCCTGAAAGGTGATGCTAGCGTCGAAAGCACAGCATTACCATCCACGGTGTTTCGAGTTGAAATTGTAGTACAGCCACCACAGCCAGAATGCTGGAAACAATATCAGCCATGCCTTCGTAAATGATGCGCAGAGTCTGTGAGCACACGTGAAGCCTGCTGCCGCCCTTGCTGCCAAGTGAAGGAGCAGACAGTGCGCTCGGTGCTTTTGTACTGTCCGAACAGATGACGATCCAACGGGGCAGGGGCGGGGGCACTATCACAGTCAAATTTTCGTAGCTTGAAAGGTGATTCTAGCACCGAAAGCACAGCTTTCCCATCCACGGTGTTTCAAGTTGAAACGGTAGTAAAGGCACCACAGCCAGAATGCTGGACATGGTATCAGCAAAGCCTGAGTAAAAGATGCGCAGAGTCTGTGAGCACACGTGAAGCCTGCTGCCACCCTTGCTGCCAAGTGAAGGAGCAGACGGTGCACTCGGTGCTTTTGTACTGTCCGAACAGATGACGATCCAACAGGGCAGGAGGGGGGGGGCAGTGTCGCAGTCAAATTTCCGTAGCTTGAAAGGTGATGCTAGCGTCAGAAGCACAGCTTTCCAAACCACGGCGTTTCAAGTTGAAACAGTAGTACTGCCACCACAGCCAGAATGCTGGACACGGTATCAGCAATGCCTGTGTAAAAGCTACGCAGAGTCTATGAGCACACGTGAAGCCTGCTGCCGCCCTTGCTGCCAAGTGAAGGAGCAGACGCTGCGCTCGGTGCTTTTGTAGTGTCCGAACAGATGACGATCCAACAGGACCGAGTGGGAGGGGGGGCAGTGTTGAAGTGAAATGTTCGTAGCTTGAGAGGTGATGCTAGCGTCGAAAGCACAGTTTTGCCATCAACGACATTTTAAGTTGAAACGGTAGTACAGCCACCACAGTCAGAAGGCTGGACACGGTATCAGCAATGCCTGTGTAAAAGGTGCGCAGAGTGTGTTAGCACACGTGAAGCCTGCTGCTGTCCTTGCAGCCAAGTGAAGGAGCAGATGGTGCGCACTGTGCTTTTGTACTCTCCAAACAGATGACGATCCAACGGGGCAGGGGGGCAGTGTCGCAGTCAAATTTCCGTAGCTTGAAAGTGATGCTAGTGTCGAAAGCACGGCTTTTCCATCCACGACGTTTCAAGTTGAATTGGTAGTACAGTCACCACAACCAGAATGCTGGACACGGTATCAGCAATGCCTGTGTAAAAGATGTGCAGTGTCTGTGACCATACGTGAAGTCTGCTGCCGCCCTGGCTGCCAAGTAAGGGAGCAGACGCTGCGCTCGGTGCTTTTGTAGTGTCCGAACAGATGACGATCCAACAGGGCAGGGGGGGCAGTGTCGCAGTCAAATTTCCGTAGCTTGAGAGGTGATGCTAGCGTCGAAAGCACAGCCTTCCCATCCACGGCGTTTCAAGTTGAAACGGTAGTACAGCCACCACAGCCAGAATGCTGAACACGGTATCAGCAATGCCTGCGTAAAAGCTGCGCAGAGTCTGTGAGCACACGTGAAGCCTGCTGTCGCCCTTGCTGCCAATTGAAGGAGCAGACGGCGCGCTCGGTGTTTTTGTACTGTCCGAACAGATGACGATCCAACGGGGCAGGGGGGGGAGCAGTGTCGCAGTCAAATTTCCATAGCTTGAGAGGTGATGCTAGCGTCGAAAGCACAGCCTTCCCATCCACAGCGTTTCAAGTTGTAACGGTAGTACAGCCACCACACCCAAAATGCTTTACACGGTATCAGCAATGCCTGTGTAAAAGCTGCACAGAGTCTGTGAGCACAAGTGAAGCCTGCTGCCGCCCTTCCTGCCAAGTGAAGGAGGAGACGGTGCGCAGGGTGCTTTCGTACTGTCCGAACAGATAACGATCCAACGGGGCAGGGGGGGGAATTTGCGCAGTCCAATTTCCGTAGCTCGAAAGGTGAAGCTAGCGTCGAAAGCACAGCTTTTCCAACCACGACGTTTCAAGTTGAATTGGTAGTGCAGTCACCACAACCAGAATGCTGGACACGGTATCAGCAATGCCCGCGTAAAAGATATGCCGAGTCTGTGAGCACACGAGCAGCCTGCTGCCGCCCTCGCTGCCAAGTGAAGGAGGAGACGGTGCGCACGGTGCTTTCGTACTGTCCGAACAGATAACGATCCAACGGGGCAGGGGGGGGCACTTGCGCAGTCCAATTTCCGTAGCTTGAAAGGTGAAGGTAGCGTCGAAAGCACAGCATTCCCATCCACGGTGTTTCGAGTTGTAACGGTAGTACAGCCACCACACCCAAAATGCTTTACACGGTATCAGCAATGCCTGTGTAAAAGCTGCGCAGAGTCTGTGAGCACACGTGAAGCCTGCTGCCGCCCTTGCTGCCAAGTGAAGAAGCAGACGGTGCGCACGGTGCTTTTGTACTCTCCGAACAGAAGACGATCCAATGGCCGGCGAGGGGGGCACATGCACAGTCAAATTTCCGTAGCCTGAAAGGTGATGCTGGCGTCGAAAGCACAGCATTACCATCCACGGTGTTTCGAGTTGAAATTGTAGTACAGCCACCACAGCCACCATGCTGGAAACGATATCAGCCATGCCTTCGTAAATGATGCGCAGAGTCTGTGAGCACACGTGAAGCCTGCTGCCGCCCTTGCTGCCAAGTGAAGGATCAGACGGTGCGCTCGGTGCTTTTGTACTGTCTGAACAGATGACGATCCAACGGGGCAGAAGCGGCGGCACTATCACAGTCAAATTTTCGTAGCTTGAAAGGTGATTCTAGCATCGAAAGCACAGCTTTCCCATCCACGGTGTGTCAAGTTGAAACGGTAGTAAAGGCACCACAGCCAGAATGCTGGACACGGTATCAGCAAAACCTGAGTAAAAGATGCGCAGAGTCTGTGAGCACACGTGAAGCCTGCTGCCACCCTTGCTGCCAAGTGAAGGAGCAGACGGTGCACTCGGTGCTTTTGTACTGTCCGAACAGATGACGATCCAACGGGGCAGAAGGGGGGGGCAGTGTCGCAGTCAAATTTCCGTAGCTTGAGAGGTGATGCTAGCGTCGAAAGCACAGCCTTCCCATCCACGACGTTTCAAGTTGAAACGGTAGTACAGCCACCACAGCCAGAATGCTGGACACGGTATCAGCAATGCCTGAGTAAAAGCTGCGCAGAGTCTGTGAGCACACGTGAAGCCTGCTGTCGCCCTGGCTGCCAAGTAAAGGAGCAGACGCTTCACTCGGTGCTTTTGTAGTGTCCGAACAGATGACGATCCAACCGGACAGGGGGGGGGCAGTGTCGCAGTCAAACTTCCGTAGCTTGAGAGGTGATGCTAGCGTCAAAAGGACAGTTTTGCCATCAACGACATTTTAAATTGAAACGGTAGTACAGCCACCACAGTCAGAAGGCTGGACACGGTATCAGCAATGCCTGTGTAAAAGGTGCGCAGAGTGTGTTAGCACACGTGAAGCCTGCTGCCGGCCTCGCTGCCCAGTGAAGGAGGAGACGGTGCGCACGGTGCTTTTGTACTGTCCGAACAGATGACGATCCATCGGGTCAGGGGGGGGAGCAGTGTCGCAGTCAAATTTCCGTAGCTTGAGAGGTGATGGTAGCGTCGAAAGCACAGCCTTCCCATCCACGGCGTTTTAAGTTGAAACGGTAGTACAGCCACCACAGCCAGAATGCTGGACACGGTATCAGCAATGCCTGTGTAAAAGCTGCGCAGAGTCTGTGAGCACACGTGAAGCCTGCTGCCGCCCTTGCTGCCAAGTGAAGGAGCAGACATTCCGCTCGGTGCTTTTGTAGTGTCCAAACACATGACGATCCAACGGGGCAGGCGGGCGGTGTCGCAGTCAAATTTCCGTAGCTTGAAAGGTGATGCTAGCGTCGAAAGCACAGCTTTTCCATCCACGAGGTTTCAAGTTGAGTTACTAGTGCAGTCACCACAACCAGAATGCTGGACACGGTATCAGCAATGCCCGCGTAAAAGATGTGCCGAGTCTGTGAGCACAGGAGCAGCCTGCTGCCAGCGTCGCTGCCCAGTGAAGGGGGAGACGGTGCGCACGGTGCTTTTGTACTGTCTGAACAGATGACGATCCAACGGGGCAGGGGGGCAGTGTCACAGTCAAATTTCCGTAGCTTGAAAGGTGATGTTAGTGACGAAAGCACGGCTTTCCCATCCACGGCGTTTCAAGTTTAAACGGTAGTACAGCCACAAAAACCAGAACGCTGGACACGGTATCAGCAATTCCTGTGTAAAAGATGTGCAGAGTCTGCTAGCACACGTGAAGTCTTCTGCCGCCCTGGCTGCCAAGTGAAGGAGCAGACGCTGCGTTCGGTGCTTTTGTAGTGTCCGAACAGATGACGATCCAACAGGACAGGGGGGGGCAGTGTCGCAGTCAAACTTCCGTAGCTTGAGAGGTGATGCTAGCGTCAAAAGCACAGTTTTCCCATCCACGGCGTTTCAAGTTGAAACGGTAGTACAGCCACCACAGCCAGAATTCTGGACACGGTATCAGCAAAGCCTGCGTGAAAGATGCGCAGAGTCTGTGAGCACACGTGAGGCCTGCTGCCGCCCTTGCTGCCAAGTGAAGAAGCAGACGGTGCGCACGGCGCTTGTGTACTCTCCGAACAGTAGACGATCCAACAGGGCCGGTGAGGGGGGGCACTTGCGCAGTCAAATTTCCGTAGCCTGAAAGGTGATGCTAGTGTCGAAAGCACAGCATTCCCATCCACGGTGTTTCGAGTTGAAATTGTAGTACAGCCACCACAGCCAGAATGCTGGAAACGGTATCAGCAATTCCTGTGTAAAAGCTGCGCAGAGTCTGTGAGCACACGTGAAGCCTGCTGCCGCCCTTGCAGCCAAGGGAAGGAGCAGGCGGCGCGCTCGGTGTTTTTGTACTGTTCGAACAGGTAACGGTCCAACAGGGCAGGGGGGAGCAGTGTCGCAGTGAAATTTCCGTAGCTTGAGAGGTGATGCTAGCGTCGAAAGCACAGCCTTCCCATCCACGGAGTTTCAAGTTGAAACGGTAGTACAGCCACCACAGCCAGAATGCTGGACACGGTATCAGCAATGCCTGCGTAAAAGATGTGCAGAGTCTGTGAGCAGACGTGAAGCCTGCTGCCGCCCTTGCTGCCAAGTGAAGGAGGAGAGCTGCACTCGGTGCTTTTGTACTGTCCGAAGAGATGACGATCCAACAGGGCAGGAGGGGGGGCAGTGTCGCAGTCAAATTTCCGTAGCTCTAAAGTTGATGCTAGCGTCAGAAGCACAGCTTTCCCAACCACGGCGTTTCAAGTTGAAACAGTAGTAGTGCCACCACAGCCAGAATGCTGGACACGGTATCAGCAAAGCCTGCGTAAAAGATGCGCAGAGTCTGTGAGCACACGCGTAGCCTGCTGCCGCCCTTGCTGCCAAGTGAAGAAGCAGATGGTGCGCACGGTGCTTTTGTACTCTCAGAATAGATGACGATCCAACGGGGCAGGGGGCAGTGTCGCAGTCAAATTTCCGTAGCTTGAAAGTGATGCTAGCGTCGAAAGCACGGCTTTTCCATCCACGACGTTTCAAGTTCAATTGGTAGTATAGTCACCAAAGCCAGAATGCTGGACACGGTATCAGCAATGCCTGTGTAAAAGCTGCGCAGAGTCTGTGAGCACACGTGAAGCCTGCGGCCGCCCTTGCTGCCAAGTAAACGAGCAGACGCTCCGCTCAGTGCTTTCGTAGTGTCCGAACAGATGACGATCCAACAGGGCCGGGGAGGAGGGGCACTTGCGCAGTCCAATTTCCGTAGCTTGAAAGCTGATGCTAGCGTCGAAAGCACAGCATTCCAATCCAAGGTGTTTCGAGTTGAAATTGTAGTACAGCCACCACAGCCAGAATGCTGGAAAAAATATCAGCAATGCCTTCGTAAATGATGAGCAGAGTCTGTGAGCACACGTGAATCCTGCTGCCGCATTTGCTGACAACTGAAGGAGCAGACGGCGCGCTCGATGATTTTGTACTGTCCGAACAGATGACGATCCAACGGGGCAGGGAGGGCAGTGTCGCAGTCAAATTTCCGTAGCTTGAGAGGTCATGCTAGCGTCGAAAGCACAGCCTTCCCATCCACGGCGTTTCAAGTTGTAACGGTAATACAGCCACCACAGCCAGAATGCTGGACACGGTATCAGCATTGCCTGCGTAAAAGATGTGCAGAGTCTGTGAGCACACGTGAAGCCTGCTGCCGCCCTTGCTGCCAAGTGAAGAAGCAGACGGTGCGCACGGTGCTTTTGTACTCTCCGAACAGATGACGATCCAACGGGCAGGGGGGCAGTGTCGCAGTCAAATTTCCGTAGCTTGAAAGGTGATGCTAGCGTCGAAAGCACAGCTTTTCCATCCACGACGTTTCAAGTTGAATTGGTAGTACAGTCACCACAACCAGAATGCTGGACACGGTATCAGCAATGCCCGCGTAAAAGATGTGCCGAGTCTGTGAGCACACTAGCAGCCTGCTGCCGCCCTCGCTGCCAAGTGAAGGAGGAGACGGTGCGCACGATGCTTTTGTACTGTCTGAACAGATGACGATCCAACGGGGCAGGGGGGCAGTGTCACAGTCCAATTTCCTTAGCTTGAAAGGTGATGCTAGTGATGAAAGCACAGCTTTCCCAACCACGGCGTTTCAAGTTGAAACGGTAGTACAGCGACAAAAACCAGAATGCTGGACACGGTATCAGCAATGCCTGTGTAAAAGATGTGCAGAGTCTGCTAGCACACGTGAAGTCTGCTGCCATCCTGGCTGCCAAGTGAAGGAGCAGACGCTGCGCTCGGTGCTTTTGTTCTGTCCGAACAGATGACGATCCAACGGGGCAGGGGGGGGGGAGCATTGTCACAGTCAAATTTCCGTAGCTTGAGAGGTGATGCTAGCGTCGAAAGCACAGCTTTCCCATCCACGGCGTTTCACGTTGAAACGGTAGTACTGCCACCACAGCCAGAATGCTGGACACGGTATCAGCAATGCCTGTGTAAAAGCTGCGCAGAGTCTATGAGCACACGTGAAGCCTGCTGCCGCCCTTGCTGCCAAGTGAAGGAGCAGACGCTGCGCTCGGTGCTTTTGTAGTGTCCGAACAGATGACGATCCAACAGGACAGAGTGGGGGGGGGCAGTGTTGAAGTGAAATGTTCGTAGCTTGAGAGGTGATGCTAGCGTCGAAAGCACAGTTTTGCCATCAACGACATTTTAAGTTGAAACGGTAGTACAGCCACCACAGTCAGAAGGCTGGACACGGTATCAGCAATGCCTGTGTAAAAGGTGCGCAGAGTGTGTTAGCACACGTGAAGCCTGCTGCTGCCCTTGCAGCCAAGTGAAGGAGCAGACGCTCCGCTCGGTGCTTTCGTAGTGTCCAAACAGATGACGATCCAACAGGGCAGGGGGAGGGCAGTGTCGCAGTCAAATTTCCGTTGCTTGAGAGGTGATGCTAGCGTCGAAAGCACAGTTTTCACATCCACGGCGTTTTAAGTTTAAACTGTAGTACAGCCAGCACACCCAGAATGCTTTACACGGTATCAGCAATGCCAGTGTAAAAGCTGCGCAGAGTCTGTGAGCACACGAGCAGCCTGCTGCCGCCCTCGCAGCCAAGTGAAGGAGGAGACGGTGCGCACGGTGCTTCCGTACTGTCCGAACAGATAACGATCCAACGGGGCAGGGGGGGGGGCACTTGCGCAGTCCAATTTCCGTAGCTTGAAAGGTGAAGCTAGCGTCGAAAGCACAGCATTCCCATCCACGGTGTTTCGAGTTGAAATTGTATACAGCCACCACAGCCAGAACGCTGGAGACAATATCAGCAATGCCTTCGTAAATGATGAGCAGAGTCTGTGAGCACACGTGAAGCCTGCTGCCGCCCTTGCTGCCAAGGGAAAGAGCAGACGGTGCGCTCGGTGCTTTTGTACTGTCCGAACAGATGACGATCCAACGGGGCAGGGGCGGGGGCACTTCCACAGTCAAATTTCCGTAGCCTGAAAGGTGATGCTAGCGTCGAAAGCACAGCATTACCATCCACGGTGTTTCGAGTTGAAATTGTAGTACAGCCACCACAGCCAGAATGCTGGAAACGATATCAGCCATGCCTTCGTAAATGATGCGCAGAGTCTGTGAGCACACGTGAAGCCTGCTGCCGCCCTTGCTGCCAAGTGAAGGATCAGATGGTGCGCTCGGTGCTTTTGTACTGTCCGAACAGATGACGATCCAACGGGGCAGGGGCGGGGGCACTATCACAGTCAAATTTTCGTAGCTTGAAAGGTGATGCTAGCGTCAGAAGCACAGCTTTCCAAACCACGGCGTTTCAAGTTGAAACAGTAGTACTGCCACCACAGCCAGAATGCTGGACACGGTATCAGCAAAGCCTGCGTAAAAGATGCGCAGAGTCTGTGAGCACACGTGAAGCGTGCTGCCGCCCTTGCTGCCAAGTGAAGGAGCAGACGCTGCGCTCGGTGCTTTTGTAGTGTCCGAACAGATGACGATCGAACAGGACAGAGGGGGGGGGCGGTGTTGAAGTGAAATGTTCGTAGCTTGAGAGGTGATGCTAGCGTCGAAAGCACAGTTTTGCCATGAACGACATTTTAAGTTGAAACGGTAGTACAGCCACCACAGTCAGAAGGCTGGACACGGTATCAGCAATGCCTGTGTAAAAGGTGCGCAGAGTGTGTTAGCACACGTGAAGCCTGCTGCTGCCCTTGCAGCCAAGTGAAGGAGAAGACGCTCCGCTCGGTGCTTTTGTTGTGTCCAAACAGATGACGATCCAACGGGGCAGGGGTGGGCAGTGTCGCAGTCAAATTTCCGTAGCTTGAGAGGTGATGCTAGCGTCGAAAGCACAGCCTTCCCATCCACAGCGTTTCAAGTTGTAACGGTAGTACAGCCACCACACCCAAAATGCTTTACACGGTATCAGTAATGCCTGTGTAAAAGTTGCGCAGAGTCTGTGAGCACACGTGAAGCCTGCTGCCGCCCTTGCTGCCAAGTGAAGAAGCAGACGGTGCGCACGGTGCTTTTGTACTCTCTGAACAGATGACGATCCATTGGGGCAGGGGGGCAGTGTCGCAGTCAAATTTCCGTAGCTTGAAAGGTGATGCTAGCGTCGAAAGCACAGCCTTCCCATCCACAGCGTTTCAAGTTGTAACGGTAGTACAGCCACCACACCCAAAATGCTTTACACGGTATCAGCAATGCCTGTGTAAAAGCTGCGCAGAGTCTGTGAGCACAAGTGAAGCCTGCTGCCGCCCTTGCTGCCAAGTGAAGGAGGAGACGGTGCGCAGGGTGCTTTCGTACTGTCCGAACAGATAACGATCCAACGGGGCAGGGGGGGGAATTTGCGCAGTCCAATTTCCGTAGCTCGAAAGGTGAAGCTAGCGTCGAAAGCACAGCTTTTCCAACCACGACGTTTCAAGTTGAATTGGTAGTGCAGTCACCACAACCAGAATGCTGGACACGGTATCAGCAATGCCCGCGTAAAAGATGTGCCGAGTCTGTGAGCACACGAGCAGCCTGCTGCCGCCCTCGCTGCCAAGTGAAGGAGGAGACGGTGCGCACGGTGCTTTCGTACTGTCCGAACAGATAACGATCCAACGGGGCAGGGGGGGGCACTTGCGCAGTCCAATTTCCGTAGCTTGAAAGGTGAAGGTAGCGTCGAAAGCACAGCATTCCCATCCACGGTGTTTCGAGTTGAAAATGTATACAGCCACCACAGCCAGAATGCTGGAAACGATATCAGCCATGCCTTCGTAAATGATGCGCAGAGTCTGTGAGCACACGTGAAGCCTGCTGCCGCCCTTGCTGCCAAGTGAAGGAGCAGACGGTGCGCTCGGTGCTTTTGTACTGTCCGAACAGATGACGATTAAACGGGGCAGGGGCGGGGGCACTATCACAGTCAAATTTTCGTAGCTTGAAAGGTGATGCTAGCGTCGAAAGCACAGCATTACCATCCACGGTGTTTTGAGTTGAAATTGTAGTACAGCCACAACAACCAGAATGCTGGAAACGATATCAGCCATGCCTTCGTAAATGATGCGCAGAGTCTGTGAGCACACGTGAAGCCTGCTGCCGCCCTTGCTGCCAAGTGAAGGAGCAGACGGTGCGCTCGGTGCTTTTGTACTGTCCGTACAGATGACGATCCAATGGGGCAGGGGCGGGGGCACTATCACAGTCAAATTTTCGTAGCTTGAAAGGTCATTCTAGCGCCGAAAGCACAGCTTTCCCATCCACGGTGTTTCAAGTTGAAACGGTAGTAAAGGCACCACAGCCAGAATGCTGGACATGGTATCAGCAAAGCATGAGTAATATATGCGCAGAGTCTGTGAGCACACGTGAAGCCTGCTGCCACCCTTGCTGCCAAGTGAAGGAGCAGACGGTGCACTCGGTGCTTTTGTACTGTCCGAACAGATGACGATCCAACAGGGCAGGAGGGGGGGGCAGTGTCGCAGTCAAATTTCCGTAGCTTGAAAGGTGATGCTAGCGTCAGAAGCACAGCTTTCCAAACCACGGCGTTTCAAGTTGAAACAGTAGTACTGCCACCACAGCCAGAATGCTGGACACGGTATCAGCAAAGCCTGCGTAAAAGATGCGCAGAGTCTGTGAGCACACGTGAAGCCTGCTGCCGCCCTTGCTGCCAAGTGAAGGAGCAGATGGTGCGCACGGTGCTTTTGTACTCTCCAAACAGATGACGATCCAACGGGGCAGGGGGGCAGTGTCGCAGTCAAATTTCCGTAGCTTGAAAGTGATGCTAGCGTCGAAAGCACGGCTTTTCCATCCACGACGTTTCAAGTTGAATTGGTAGTACAGTCACCACAACCAGAATGCTGGACACGGTATCAGCAATGCCTGTGTAAAAGATGTGCAGTGTCTGTGACCACACGTGAAGTCTGCTGCCGCCCTGGCTGCCAAGTACGGAAGCAGACGCTGCGCTCGGTGCTTTTGTAGTGTCCGAACAGATGACGATCCAACAGGGCAGGGGGGGGGCAGTGTTGCAGTCGAATTTCCGTAGCTTGAGAGGTGATGCCAGCGTCGAAAGCACAGCCTTCCCATCCACGGCGTTTCAAGTTGAAACGGTAGTACAGCCACCACAGCCAGAATGCTGAACACGGTATCAGCAATGCCTGCGTAAAAGCTGCGCAGAGTCTGTGAGCACACGTGAAGCCTGCTGTCGTCCTTGCTGCCAAGTGAAGGAGCAGACGGCGCGCTCGGTGCTTTTGTACTGTCCGAACAGATGACGATCCAACGGGGCAGGGGGGGGGGAGCAGTGTCACAGTCAAATTTCTGTAGCTTGAGAGGTGATGCTAGCGTCGAAAGCACAGCTTTCCCATCCACGGCGTTTCAAGTTGAAACGGTAGTACAGCCACCACACCCAGAATGATTTACACGGTACCAGCGATGCCTGTGTAAAAGCTGCGCAGAGTCTGTGAGCACACGTAAAGCCTGCTGCCGCCCTTGCTGCCAAGTGAAGAAGCAGACGGTGCGCACGGTGCTTTTGTACTCTCTGAACAGATGACGATCCAACGGGGCAGGGGGGGAGCAGTGTCACAGTCAAATTTCCGTAACTTGAAAGGTGATTCTAGCGTCGAAATCACAGCTTTTCCATCCACGACGTTTCAAGTTGAATTGGTAGTGCAGTCACCACAACCAGAACGCTGGACACGGTATCAGCAATGCCCGCGTAAAAGATGTGCCGAGCCTGTGAGCACACGAGCAGCCTGCTGCCGTCCTCGCTGCCAAGTGAAGGAGGAGACGGTGCGCACGGTGCTTTCGTACTGTCCGAACAGATAACGATCCATCGGGGCAGGGGGGGGGGCACTTGCGCAGTCCAATTTCCGTAGCTTGAAAGGTGAAGCTAGCGTCGAAAGCACAGCATTCCCATCCATGGTGTTTCGAGTTGAAAGTGTATACAGCCACAACAGCCAGAATGCTGGAGACAATATCAGCAATGCCTTCGTAAATGATGAGCAGAGTCTGTGAGCACACGTAAAGCCTGCTGCCGCCCTTGCTGCCAAGTGAAGGAGCAGACGGCGCACTCGGTGCTTTTGTACTGTCCGAACAGATGACGATCCAACGGGGCAGGGGCGGGGGCGCTGTCACAGTCAAATTTCCGTAGCTTGAAAGGTGATGCTAGCGTCGAAAGCACAGCTTTCCCATCCACGGTGTTTCAAGTTGAAACGGTAGTAAAGCCACCACAGCCAGAATGCTGGACACGGTATCAGCAAAGCCTGAGTGAAAAATGCGCAGAGTCTGTGAGCACACGTGAATCCTGCTGCCGCCCTTTCTGCCAAGTGAAGGAGCAGACGGTCCGCTTGGTAATTTGTACAGTCCGAACAGATGACGATCCAACTGGGCAGGGGGGGGGCAGTGTCGCATTCAAATTTACGTAGCTTGAAAGGTGATGCTAGCGTCGAAAGCACAGCTTTCCCATCCACAGTGTTTCAAGTTGAAACGGTAGTAAAGCCACCACAGCCAGAATGCTGGACACGGTATCAGCAAAGCCTGAGTGAAAGATGCGCAGAGTCTGTGAGCAGACGTGAAGCCTGCTGCCACCCTTGCTGCCAAGTGAAGGAGCTGACAGTGCGCTGGGTGCTTTTGTACTGTCCGAACAGATGACGATCCAACGAGCAGGGGGGGGCAGTGTCGCAGTCAAATTTCCGTAGCTTGAAAGGTGATCCTAGAGACGAAAGCACAGGTCTCCCATCCACGGCGTTTCAAGTTGAAACCGTAGTACAGCCACCACAGCCAGAAGGCTGGACACGGTATCAGATATGCCTGTGTAAAAGCTGCGCAGAGTCTGTTAGCACACGTGAAGCCCCCTGCTGCCCTTGCAGCCAAGTTAAAGAGCAGACGCTCCACTCGGTGCTTTTGTAGTGTCCGAACAGATGACGATCCAACAGGGCAGGGGTGGGCAGTGTCGCAGTCAAATTTCCGTAGCTTGAGAGGTGATGCTAGCGTCGAAATCACAGCCTTCCCATCGACGGCATTTCAAGTTGAAACGGTAGTACAGCCACCACAGCCAAAATGCGGGACACGGTATCAGCAATGCCTGCGTAAAAGATGCGCAGAGTCTGTGAGCACACGTGAAGCCTGCTGCTGCCCTTGCAGCCAAGTGAAGGAGCAGACGCTCCGCTCGGTGCTTTTGTAGTGTCCAAACAGATAACGATCCAACGGGGCAGGGGGAGGGCAGTGTCGCACTCAAATTTCCGTTGCTTGAGAGGTGATGCTAGCGTTGAAAGCACAGTTTTCCCATTCACGGCGTTTCAAGTTTAAACTGTAGTACAGCCACCACACCCAGAATGCTTTACACGGTATCAGCAATGCCTGTGTAAAAGCTGCGCAGAGTCTGTGAGCACACGTGAAGCCTGCTGCCACCCTTGCTGCCAAATGAAGGAGCAGACGGCGCGCTTGGTGCTTTTGTACTGTCCGAACATATGACGATCCAACGGGGCAGGGGGGGCCTTGTCGCAGTCGAATTTCCGTAGCTTGAGAGGTGATGCTAGCGTCAAAAGCACAGCCTTTCCAGCCACGGCGTTTCAAGTTGAAACGGTAGTACAGCCACCACAGCCAGAATGCTGGACACGGAATCAGCAAAGCCTGCGTAAAAGAAGTGCGGAGTCTGTGAGCACACGTGAAGCCTGCTGCCGCCCTTGCTGCCAAGTGAAGAAGCAGACGGTGCGCACGGTGCTTATGTACTCTCCGAACAGAAGACGATCCAACAGCGCCGGGGAGGGGGGGGCACTTGCGCAGTCTAATTTCCGTAGCTTGAAAGGTGATGCTTGCATCGAAAGCACAGCATTCCCATCCTTGGTGTTTCGAGTTGAAATTGTAGTACAGCCACCACAGCCAGAAAGCTGGAAACGGTATCAGCAATGCCTGCGTAAAAGATGTGCAGAGTCTGTGAGCACACGTGAAGCCTGCTGCCGCCCTTGCTGCCAAGTGAAGGAGCAGACAGCGCGCTCGGTGCTTTTGTACTGTCCGAACAGATTATGATCCAACGTGGCAGGGGGGCAGTGTCGCAGTCAAATTTCCGTAGCTTGAAAAGTGATGCTAGCGTCGAAAGCACAGCTTTCCCACCCACGGCATTTCAAGTTGAAACGGTAGTACAGCCACCACAGCCAGAATGCTGGACACGGTATCAGCAAAGCCCGCGTAAACGATGTGCCGAGTCTGTGAGCACACCACAAGCCTGCTGCTGCCCTTGCTGCCAAGTGAAGGAGGAGACAGTGCGCACAGTGCTTTTGTACTGTCCGAACAGATGACGATCCAGCGGGGCAGGGGGGGGCAGTGTCGCAGTCCAATTTCCGTAGCTTGAAAGGTGATGCTAGCGTCGAAAGCACAGCCTTCCCATCCACGCCGTTTCAAGTTGAAACGGTAGTACAGCCAACACAGCAAGAATGCTGAACACGGTATCAGCATTGCCTGTGTAAAAGATGTGCAGAGTCTATGAGCACACGTGAAGCCTGCTGCCGCCCTGGCTGCCAAGTGAAGAAGCAGACGGTGCGCACGGTGCTTTTGTACTCTCCGAACAGATGACGATCCAACGGGGCAGGGGGGCAGTGTCGCAGTCAAATTTTCGTAGCTTGAAAGGTGATGCTTGAATCGAAAGCACAGCATTCCCATCCACGGTGTTTCGAGTTGAAATTGTAGTACAGCCATCACAGCCAGAATGCTGGAAACGATATCAGCAATGCCTTCGTAAATGATGAGCAGAGTCTGTGAGCACACGTGAAGCCTGCTGCCGCCCTTGCTGCCAAGTGAAGGAGCAGACGGCGCGCTCGGTGCTTTTGTACTCTCCGAACAGATGACGATCCAACGGGGCAGGGGGGCAGTGTCGCAGTCAAATTTCCGTAGCTTGAAAGGTGATGCTAGTGTCGAAAGCACAGCATTCCCATCCACGGTGTTTCGAGTTGAAATTGTAGTACAGCCACCACAGCCAGAATGCTGGAAACGGTATCAGCAATGCCTGCGTAAAAGATGTGCCGAGTCTGTGAGCACCCGAGAAGCCTGCTGCCGCCCTTGCTGCCAAGTGAAGGAGGAGACGGTGCGCACGGTGCTTTTGTACTGTCCGAACAGATGACGATCCAACGGGGCAGGGGGGGGCAGTGTCGCAGTCCAATTTCCGTAGCTTGAAAGGTGATGCTAGCGTCGAAAGCACAGCCTTCCCATCCACGCCGTTTCAAGTTGAAACGGTAGTACAGCCAACACAGCAAGAATGCTGAACACGGTATCAGCATTGCCTGTGTAAAAGATGTGCAGAGTCTATGAGCACACGTGAAGCCTGCTGCCGCCCTGGCTGCCAAGTGAAGAAGCAGACGGTGCGCACGGTGCTTTTGTACTCTCCGAACAGATGACGATCCAACGGGGCAGGGGGGCAGTGTCGCAGTCAAATTTTCGTAGCTTGAAAGGTGATGCTTGAATCGAAAGCACAGCATTCCCATCCACGGTGTTTCGAGTTGAAATTGTAGTACAGCCATCACAGCCAGAATGCTGGAAACGATATCAGCAATGCCTTCGTAAATGATGAGCAGAGTCTGTGAGCACACGTGAAGCCTGCTGCCGCCCTTGCTGCCAAGTGAAGGAGCAGACAGCGCGCTCGGTGCTTTCGTACTGTCCGAACAGATTATGATCCAAAGTGGCAGGGGGGCAGTGTCGCAGTCAAATTTCCGTAGCTTGAAAGGTGATGCTAGCGTCGAAAGCACAGCTTTCCCACCCACGGCGTTTGAAAATAAACGGCAGTACAGCCACCACAGCCAGAATGCTGGACACGGTATCAGCAATGCCCGCGTAAAAGATGTGCCGAGTCTGTGAGCACCCGAGAAGCCTGCTGCCGCCCTTGCTGCCAAGTGAAGGAGGAGACGGTGCGCACGGTGCTTTTGTACTGTCCGAACAGATGACGATCCAACGGGGCAGGGGGGGGCAGTGTCGCAGTCCAATTTCCGTAGCTTGAAAGGTGATGCTAGTGACGAAAGCACAGCTTTCCCATCTACGGCGTTTCAAGTTGAAACGGTAGTACAGCCACCACAGCCAGAATGCTGGACACGGTATCAGCAATGCCTGTGTAAAAGATGGGCAGTGTCTGTGACCACACGTGAAGTCTGCTGCCGCCCTGGCTGCCAAGTAAAGGAGCAGACACTGCGCTCGGTGCTTTTGTAGTGTCCGAACAGATGACGATCCAACGGGGCAGGGGGGGGGCAGTGTCGCAGTCAAATTTCCGTAGCTTGAGAGTTGATGCTAGCGTCGAAAGCACAGTTTTCCCATCCACGACGTTTTATGTTGAAACGGTAGTACAGCCACCACAGCCAGAAGGCTGGACACGGTATCAGCAATGCCTGTGTAAAAGCTGCGCAGAGTCTGTTAGCACACGTGAAGCCTGCTGCCGCCCTTGCTGCCAAGTGAAGGAGCAGACGCTGCGCTCGGTGCTTTTGTAGTGCCGAACAGATGACGATCCAACAGGACAGAGGGGGGGGGCAGTGTCGAAGTCAAATGTTCGTAGCTTGAGAGGTGATGCTAGCGTCGAAAGCACAGTTTTCCCATCAACGACATTTTAAGTTGAAACGGTAGTACAGCCACCACAGTCAGAAGGCTGGACACGGTATCAGCAATTTCTGTGTAAAAGGTGCGCAGAGTGTGTTAGCACACGTGAAGCCTGCTGTTGCCCTTGCAGCCAAGTGAAGGAGCAGACGCTCCGCTCGGTGCTTTTGTAGTGTCCAAACAGATGACGATCCAACAGGCAGGGGGAGGGCAGTGTCGCAGTCAAATTTCCGTAGCTTGAGAGGTGATGCTAGCGTCGAAAGCACAGTTTTGCCATCCACGACGTTTTATGTTGAAACGGTAGTACAGCCACCACAGCCAGAAGGCTGGACACGGTATCAGCAATGCCTGTGTAAAAGATGTGCAGTGTCTGTGACCACACGTGAAGTCTGCTGCCGCCCTGGCTGCCAAGTAAAGGAGCAGATACTGCGCTCGGTGCTTTTGTAGTGTCCGAACAGATGACGATCCAACGGGGCAGGGGGGGGGGCAGTGTCGCAGTCAAATTTCCGTAGCTTGAGAGTTGATGCTAGCGTCGAAAGCACAGTTTTCCCATCCACGACATTTTAAGTTGAAACGGTAGTACAGCCACCACAGCCAGAATGCTGGACACGGTATCAGCAATGCCCGCGTAAAAGATGTGCCGAGTCTGTGAGCACACGAGAAGCCTGCTGCCGCCCTTGCTGCCAAGTGAAGGAGGAGACGGTGCGCACGGTGCTTTTGTACTGTCCGAACAGATGACGATCCAACGGGGCAGGGGGGGGGCAGTGTCGCAGTCCAATTTCCGTAGCTTGAAAGGTGATGCTAGTGACGAAAGCACAGCTTTCCCATCTACGGCGTTTCAAGTTGAAACGGTAGTACAGCCACCACAGCCAGAATGCTGGACACGGTATCAGCAATGCCTGTGTAAAAGATGTGCAGTGTCTGTGACCACACGTGAAGTCTGCTGCCGCCCTGGCTGCCAAGTAAAGGAGCAGACACTGCGCTCGGTGCTTTTGTAGTGTCCGAACAGATGACGATCCAACGGGGCAGGGGGGGGCAGTGTCGCAGTCAAATTTCCGTAGCTTGAGAGTTGATGCTAGCGTCGAAAGCACAGTTTTCCCATCCACGACGTTTTATGTTGAAACGGTAGTACAGCCACCACAGCCAGAAGGCTGGACACGGTATCAGCAATGCCTGTGTAAAAGCTGCGCAGAGTCTGTTAGCACACGTGAAGACTGCTGCCGCCCTTGCAGCCAAGTGAAGGAGCAGACGCTGCGCTCGGTGCTTTTGTAGTGCCGAACAGATGACGATCCAACAGGACAGAGGGGGGGGGGGCAGTGTCGAAGTCGAATGTTCGTAGCTTGAGAGGTGATGCTAGCGTCGAAAGCACAGTTTTTCCATCAACGACATTTTAAGTTGAAACGGTAGTACAGCCACCACAGTCAGAAGGCTGGACACGGTATCAGCAATTTCTGTGTAAAAGGTGCGCAGAGTCTGTGAGCACACGTGAAGCCTGCTGTTGCCCTTGCAGCCAAGTGAAGGAGCAGACGCTCCGCTCGGTGCTTTTGTACTCTCCGAACAGAAGACGATCCAACAGGGCCGGGGAGGAGGGGGCACTTGCGCAGTCCAATTTCCGTAGCTTGATAGGTGATGCTAGCGTCGAAAGCACAGCATTCCCATCCACGGTGTTTCGAGTTGAAAGTGTAGTACAGCCACCACAGCCAGAATGCTGGAAACAATATCAGCAATGCCTTCGTAAATGATGAGCAGAGTCTGTGAGCACACGTGAAGCCTGCTGCCGCCCTTGCTGCCAAGTGAAGGAGCAGACGGCGCGCTCGGTGCTTTTGTTGTGTCCGAACAGATGACGATCCAACGGGGCAGGGGGGGGGGCAGTGTCGCAGTCAAATTTCCGTAGCTTGAGAGTTGATGCTAGCGTCGAAAGCACAGTTTTCCCATCCACGACGTTTTATGTTGAAACGGTAGTACAGCCACCACAGCCAGAAGGCTGGACACGGTATCAGCAATGCCTGTGTAAAAGCTGCGCAGAGTCTGTTAGCACACGTGAAGCCTGCTGCTGCCCTTGCTGCCAAGTGAAGGAGCAGACGCTGCGCTCGGTGCTTTTGTAGTGCCGAACAGATGACGATCCAACAGGACAGGGGGGGGGGCAGTGTCGAAGTCAAATGTTCGTAGCTTGAGAGGAGATGCTAGCGTCGAAAGCACAGTTTTCCCATCAACGACATTTTAAGTTGAAACGGTAGTACAGCCACCACAGTCAGAAGGCTGGACACGGTATCAGCAATTTCTGTGTAAAAGGTGCGCAGAGTGTGTTAGCACACGTGAAGCCTGCTGTTGCCCTTGCAGCCAAGTGAAGGAGCAGACGCTCCGCTCGGTGCTTTTGTAGTGTCCAAACAGATGACGATCCAACAGGCAGGGGGAGGGCAGTGTCGCAGTCAAATTTCCGTAGCTTAAGAGGTGATGCTAGCGTCGAAAGCACAGCCTTCCCATCCACGGCGTTTCAAGTTGAAACGGTAGTTCAGCCACCACAGCCAGAATGCTGAACACGGTATCAGCAATGCCTGTGTAAAAGCTGCGCAGAGTTGTGAGCACACGTGAAGCCTGCTGGCGCCCTTGCTGCCAAGTGAAGGTGCAGACGCTGCGCTCGGTGCTTTTGTTGTGTCCGAACAGATGACGATCCAACAGGACAGAGGGGGGGTCGTAGCTTGAGAGGTGATGCTAGCGTCGAAAGCACAGTTTTCCCATCAACGACATTTAAAGTTGAAACGGTAGTACAGCCACCACAGTCAGAAGGCTGGACACGGTATCAGCAATTCCTGTGTAAAAGGTGCGCAGAGTGTGTTAGCACACGTGAAGCCTGCTGCTGCCCTTGCTACCAAGTGAAGGAGCAGACGGTTTGCACGGTGCTTTTGTACTCTCCGAACAGAAGACGACCCAACAGGGCCGGGGAGGAGGGGGCACTTGCGCAGTCCAATTTCCGTAGCTTGATAGGTGATGCTAGCGTCGAAAGCACAGCCTTCCCATCCACGGCGTTTCAAGTTGTAACGGTAGTACAGCCACCACAGCCAGAATGCTGAACACGGTATCAGCAATGCCTGTATAAAAGCTGCACAGAGTCTGTGAGCACACGTGAAGCCTGCTGCCGCCCTTGCTGCCAAGTGAAGGAGCAGACGCTGCACTCGGTGCTTTTGTAGTGTCCGAACAGATGACGATCCAACAGGACAGAGGGGGGGGCAGTGTCGCAGTCAAATTTCCGTTGCTTGAGAGGTGATGCTAGCGTAGAGAGCACAGTTTTCCCATCTACGGCGTTTCAAGTTGAAACGGTAGTACAGCCACCAACGCCAGAATGCTTTACACGGTATCAGCAACGCCTGTGTAAAAGCTGCGCAGAGTCTGTGAGCACACGTGAAGCCTGCTGCCGCCCTTGCTGCCAAGTGAAGGAGCAGACGGCGCGCTCGGTGCTTTTATACTGTTCGAGCAGATGACGATCCAACGGGGCAGGGGGGGCACTGTCGCAGTCAAACTTCCGTAGCTTGAGAGGTGATGCTAGCGTCGAAAGCACAGCCTTCCCATCCACGGCATTTCAAGTTGAAACGGTAGTACAGACACCACAGCCAGAATGCTGAACACGGTATCAGCAATGCCTGCGTAAAAGCTGCGCAGAGTCTGTGAGCACACGTGAAGCCTGCTGCCGCCCTTGCTGCCAAGTGAAGAAGCAGACGGCGCGCTCGGTGCTTTTGTACTGTTCGAACAGAAGACGATCCAACGGGGCAGGGGGGGGGGCAGTGTCGCAGTCAAATTTCCGTAGCTTGAGAGGTGATGCTAGCGTCGAAAGCACAGCCTTCCCATCCACGGCGTTTCAAGTTGAAACGGTAGTACAGCCACCACAGCCAGAATGCTGGACACGGTATCAGCAATGCCTGTGTAAAAGCTGCGCAGAGTCTGTGAGCACACGTGAAGCCTGCTGCCGCCCTTGCTGCCAAGTGAAGGAGCAGACGCTGCGCTCGGTGCTTTTGTACTGTCCGAACAGATGACGATACAACCAGACAGGGGGGGGGGCAGTGTCGCAGTCAAATTTCCGTAGCTTGAAAGGTGATGCTAGCGTCGAAAGCACAGCTTTCGCATCCACGGTGTTTCACGTTGAAACGGTAGTAAAGCCACCACAGCCAGAATGCTGGACTCGGTATCAGCAAAGCCTGAGTAAAAGATGCGCAGAGTCTGTGAGCACACGTGAAGCCTGCTGCCGCCCTTTCTGCCAAGCGAAGGAGCAGACGGTCCGCTTGGTGTTTTTGTACTGTCCAAACAGATGACGATCCAACTGTGCACGGGGGGCAGTGTCGCAGTCGAATTTCCGTAGCTTGAAAGGTGATGCTTGCATCGAAAGCACAGCATTCCCATCCTCGGTGTTTCGAGTTGAAATTTTAGTACAGCCACCACAGCCAGAAAGCTGGAAACGGTATCAGCAATGCCTGCGTAAAAGATGTGCAGAGTCTGTGAGCACACGTGAAGCCTGCTGCCGCCCTTGCTGCCAAGTGAAGGAGCAGACAGCGCGCTCGGTGCTTTTGTTCTGTCCGAACAGATTATGATCCAACGTGGCAGGGGGGCAGTGTCGCAGTCAAATTTCCGTAGCTTGAAAGGTGATGCTAGCGTCGAAAGCACAGCTTTCCCACCCACGGCATTTCAAGTTGAAACGGTAGTACAGCCACCACAGCCAGAATGCTGGACACGGTATCAGCAAAGCCCGCGTAAAAGATGTGCCGAGTCTGTGAGCACACCACAAGCCTGCTGCTGCCCTTGCTGCCAAGTGAAGGAGGAGACAGTGCGCACAGTGCTTTTGTACTGTCCGAACAGATGACGATCTAACGGGGCAGGGGGGGGGGGCAGTGTCGCAGTCCAATTTCCGTAGCTTGAGAGGTGATGCTAGCGTCGAAAGCACAGCCTTCCCATCCACGGCGTTTCAAGTTGAAACGGTAGTTCAGCCACCACAGCCAGAATGCTGAACACGGTATCAGCAATGCCTGTGTAAAAGCTGCGCAGAGTTGTGAGCACACGTGAAGCCTGCTGGCGCCCTTGCTGCCAAGTGAAGGTGCAGACGCTGCGCTCGGTGCTTTTGTTGTGTCCGAACAGATGACGATCCAACAGGACAGAGGGGGGGGGGGCAGTGTCGAAGTCAAATGTTCGTAGCTTGAGAGGTGATGCTAGCGTCGAAAGCACAGTTTTCCCATCAACGACATTTTAAGTTGAAACGGTAGTACAGCCACCACAGTCAGAAGGCTAGACACGGTATCAGCAATTCCTGTGTAAAAGGTGCGCAGAGTGTGTTAGCACACGTGAAGCCTGCTGCTGCCCTTGCTACCAAGTGAAGGAGCAGACGGTGCGCACGGTGCTTTTGTACTCTCCGAACAGAAGACGATCCAACAGGGCCGGGGAGGAGGGGGCACTTGCGCAGTCCAATTTCCGTAGCTTGATAGGTGATGCTAGCGTCGAAAGCACAGCATTCCCATCCACGGTGTTTCGAGTTGAAAGTGTAGTACAGCCACCACAGCCAGAATGCTGGAAACAATATCAGCAATGCCTTCGTAAATGATGAGCAGAGTCTGTGAGCACACGTGAAGCCTGCTGCCGCCCTTGCTGCCAAGTGAAGGAGCAGACGGCGCGCTCGGTGCTTTTGTAGTGTCCGAACAGATGACGATCCAACGGGGCAGGGGGGGGCAGTGTCGCAGTCAAATTTCCGTAGCTTGAGAGTTGATGCTAGCGTCGAAAGCACAGTTTTCCCATCCACGACGTTTTATGTTGAAACGGTAGTACAGCCACCACAGCCAGAAGGCTGGACACGGTATCAGCAATGCCTGTGTAAAAGCTGCGCAGAGTCTGTTAGCACACGTGAAGCCTGCTGCTGCCCTTGCTGCCAAGTGAAGGAGCAGACGCTGCGCTCGGTGCTTTTGTAGTGCCGAACAGATGACGATCCAACAGGACAGGGGGGGGGCAGTGTCGAAGTCAAATGTTCGTAGCTTGAGAGGTGATGCTAGCGTCGAAAGCACAGTTTTCCCATCAACGACATTTTAAGTTGAAACGGTAGTACAGCCACCACAGTCAGAAGGCTGGACACGGTATCAGCAATTTCTGTGTAAAAGGTGCGCAGAGTGTGTTAGCACACGTGAAGCCTGCTGTTGCCCTTGCAGCCAAGTGAAGGAGCAGACGCTCCGCTCGGTGCTTTTGTAGTGTCCAAACAGATCACGATCCAACAGGCAGGGGGAGGGCAGTGTCGCAGTCAAATTTCCGTAGCTTAAGAGGTGATGCTAGCGTCGAAAGCACAGCCTTCCCATCCACGGCGTTTCAAGTTGAAACGGTAGTTCAGCCACCACAGCCAGAATGCTGAACACGGTATCAGCAATGCCTGTGTAAAAGCTGCGCAGAGTTGTGAGCACACGTGAAGCCTGCTGGCGCCCTTGCTGCCAAGTGAAGGTGCAGACGCTGCGCTCGGTGCTTTTGTTGTGTCCGAACAGATGACGATCCAACAGGGCAGAGGGGGGGTCGTAGCTTGAGAGGTGATGCTAGCGTCGAAAGCACAGTTTTCCCATCAACGACATTTAAAGTTGAAACGGTAGTACAGCCACCACAGTCAGAAGGCTGGACACGGTATCAGCAATTCCTGTGTAAAAGGTGCGCAGAGTGTGTTAGCACACGTGAAGCCTGCTGCTGCCCTTGCTACCAAGTGAAGGAGCAGACGGTGCGCACGGTGCTTTTGTACTCTCCGAACAGAAGACGACCCAACAGGGCCGGGGAGGAGGGGGCACTTGCGCAGTCCAATTTCCGTAGCTTGATAGGTGATGCTAGCGTCGAAAGCACAGCATTCCCATCCACGGTGTTTCGAGTTGAAAGTGTAGTACAGCCACCACAGCCAGAATGCTGGAAACAATATCAGCAATGCCTTCGTAAATGATGAGCAGAGTCTGTGAGCACACGTGAAGCCTGCTGCCGCCCTTGCTGCCAAGTGAAGGAGCAGACGGCGCGCTCGGTGCTTTTGTACTGTCCGAACAGATGACGATCCAACGGGGCAGGGGGGGGCAGTGTCGCAGTCAAATTTCCGTAGCTTGAGAGGTCATGCTGGCGTCGAAAGCACAGCCTTCCCATCCATGGCGTTTCAAGTTGTAACGGTAGTAGAGCCACCACAGCCAGAATGCTGAACACGGTATCAGCAATGCCTGTATAAAAGCTGCACAGAGTCTGTGAGCACACGTGAAGCCTGCTGCCGCCCTTGCTGCCAAGTGAAGGAGCAGACGCTGCACTCGGTGCTTTTGTAGTGTCCGAACAGATGACGATCCAACAGGACAGAGGGGGGGGGGCAGTGTCGCAGTCAAATTTCCGTTGCTTGAGAGGTGATGCTAGCGTAGAGAGCACAATTTTCCCATCCACGGCGTTTCAAGTTGAAACGGTAGTACAGCCACCAAAGCCAGAATGCTTTACACGGTATCAGCAACGCCTGTGTAAAAGCTGCGCAGAGTCTGTGAGCACACGTGAAGCCTGCTGCCGCCCTTGCTGCCAAGTGAAGGAGCAGACGGCGCGCTCGGTGCTTTTATACTGTTCGAACAGATGACGATCCAACGGGGCAGGGGGGGCACTGTCGCAGTCAAACTTCCGTAGCTTGAGAGGTGATGCTAGCGTCGAAAGCACAGCCTTCCCATCCACGGCATTTCAAGTTGAAACGGTAGTACAGACCCCACAGCCAGAATGCTGAACACGGTATCAGCAATGCCTGCGTAAAAGCTGCGCAGAGTCTGTGAGCACACGTGAAGCCTGCTGCCGCCCTTGCTGCCAAGTGAAGAAGCAGACGGCGCGCTCGGTGCTTTTGTACTGTCCGAACAGATGACGATACAACCAGACAGGGGGGGGGGCAGTGTCGCAGTCAAATTTCCGTAGCTTGAAAGGTGATGCTAGCGTCGAAAGCACAGCTTTCGCATCCACGGTGTTTCACGTTGAAACGGTAGTAAAGCCACCACAGCCAGAATGCTGGACTCGGTATCAGCAAAGCCTGAGTAAAAGATGCGCAGAGTCTGTGAGCACACGTGAAGCCTGCTGCCGCCCTTTCTGCCAAGTGAAGGAGCAGACGGTCCGCTTGGTGTTTTTGTACTGTCCAAACAGATGACGATCCAACTGTGCACGGGGGGCAGTGTCGCAGTCGAATTTCCGTAGCTTGAGAGGTGATGCTAGCGTCAAAAGCACAGCCTTTCCAGCCACGGCGTTTCAAGTTGAAACGGTAGTACAGCCACCACAGCCAGAATGCTGGACACGGAATCAGCAAAGCCTGCGTAAAAGAAGTGCAGAGTCTGTGAGCACACGTGAAGCCTGCTGCCGCCCTTGCTGCCAAGTGAAGAAGCAGACGGCGCGCTCGGTGCTTTTGTACTGTTCGAACAGAAGACGATCCAACGGGGCAGGGGGGGGCAGTGTCGCAGTCAAATTTCCGTAGCTTGAGAGGTGATGCTAGCGTCGAAAGCACAGCCTTCCCATCCACGGCGTTTCAAGTTGAAACGGTAGTACAGCCACCACAGCCAGAATGCTGGACACGGTATCAGCAATGCCTGTGTAAAAGCTGCGCAGAGTCTGTGAGCACACGTGAAGCCTGCTGCCGCCCTTGCTGCCAAGTGAAGGAGCAGACGCTGCGCTCGGTGCTTTTGTACTGTCCGAACAGATGACGATACAACCAGACAGGGGGGGGGGCAGTGTCGCAGTCAAATTTCCGTAGCTTGAAAGGTGATGCTAGCGTCGAAAGCACAGCTTTCCTACCCACGGCATTTCAAGTTGAAACGGTAGTACAGCCACCACAGCCAGAATGCTGGACACGGTATCAGCAAAGCCCGCGTAAAAGATGTGCCGAGACTGTGAGCACACCACAAGCCTGCTGCTGCCCTTGCTGCCAAGTGAAGGAGGAGACAGTGCGCACAGTGCTTTTGTACTGTCCGAACAGATGACGATCCAACGGGGCAGGGGGGGGGGGCAGTGTCGCAGTCCAATTTCCGTAGCTTGAGAGGTGATGCTAGCGTCGAAAGCACAGCCTTCCCATCCACGGCGTTTCAAGTTGAAACGGTAGTTCAGCCACCACAGCCAGAATGCTGAACACGGTATCAGCAATGCCTGTGTAAAAGCTGCGCAGAGTTGTGAGCACACGTGAAGCCTGCTGGCGCCCTTGCTGCCAAGTGAAGGTGCAGACGCTGCGCTCGGTGCTTTTGTTGTGTCCGAACAGATGACGATCCAACAGGACAGAGGGGGGGGGGCAGTGTCAAAGTCAAATGTTCGTAGCTTGAGAGGTGATGCTAGCGTCGAAAGCACAGTTTCCCATCAACGACATTTTAAGTTGAAACGGTAGTACAGCCACCACGGTCAGAAGGCTGGACACGGTATCAGCAATTCCTGTGTAAAAGGTGCGCAGAGTGTGTTAGCACACGTGAAGCCTGCTGCTGCCCTTGCTACCAAGTGAAGGAGCAGACGGTGCGCACGGTGCTTTTGTACTCTCCGAACAGAAGACGATCCAACAGGGCCGGGGAGGAGGGGGCACTTGCGCAGTCCAATTTCCGTAGCTTGATAGGTGATGCTAGCGTCAAAAGCACAGCATTCCCATCCACGGTGTTTCGAGTTGAAAGTGTAGTACAGCCACCACAGCCAGAATGCTGGAAACAATATCAGCAATGCCTTCGTAAATGATGAGCAGAGTCTGTGAGCACACGTGAAGCCTGCTGCCGCCCTTGCTGCCAAGTGAAGGAGCAGACGGCGCGCTCGGTGCTTTTGTAGTGCCGAACAGATGACGATCCAACAGGACAGGGGGGGGGGCAGTGTCGAAGTCAAATGTTCGTAGCTTGAGAGGTGATGCTAGCGTCGAAAGCACAGTTTTCCCATCAACGACATTTTAAGTTGAAACGGTAGTACAGCCACCACAGTCAGAAGGCTGGACACGGTATCAGCAATTTCTGTGTAAAAGGTGCGCAGAGTGTGTTAGCACACGTGAAGCCTGCTGTTGCCCTTGCAGCCAAGTGAAGGAGCAGACGCTGCACTCGGTGCTTTTGTAGTGTCCGAACAGATGACGATCCAACAGGACAGAGGGGGGGGGGCAGTGTCGCAGTCAAATTTCCGTTGCTTGAGAGGTGATGCTAGCGTAGAGAGCACAGTTTTCCCATCCACGGCGTTTCAAGTTGAAACGGTAGTACAGCCACCAATGCCAGAATGCTTTACACGGTATCAGCAACGCCTGTGTAAAAGCTGCGCAGAGTCTGTGAGCACACGTGAAGCCTGCTGCCGCCCTTGCTGCCAAGTGAAGGAGCAGACGGCGCGCTCGGTGCTTTTATACTGTTCGAGCAGATGACGATCCAACGGGGCAGGGGGGGCACTGTCGCAGTCAAACTTCCGTAGCTTGAGAGGTGATGCTAGCGTCGAAAGCACAGCCTTCCCATCCACGGCATTTCAAGTTGAAACGGTAGTACAGACCCCACAGCCAGAATGCTGAACACGGTATCAGCAATGCCTGCGTAAAAGCTGCGCAGAGTCTGTGAGCACACGTGAAGCCTGCTGCCGCCCTTGCTGCCAAGTGAAGAAGCAGACGGCGCGCTCGGTGCTTTTGTACTGTTCGAACAGAAGCCGATCCAACGGGGCAGGGGGGGGCAGTGTCGCAGTCAAATTTCCGTAGCTTGAGAGGTGATGCTAGCGTCGAAAGCACAGCCTTCCCATCCACGGCGTTTCAAGTTGAAACGGTAGTACAGCCACCACAGCCAGAATGCTGGACACGGTATCAGCAATGCCTGTGTAAAAGCTGCGCAGAGTCTGTGAGCACACGTGAAGCCTGCTGCCGCCCTTGCTGCCAAGTGAAGGAGCAGACGCTGCGCTCGGTGCTTTTGTACTGTCCGAACAGATGACGATACAACCAGACAGGGGGGGGGGCAGTGTCGCAGTCAAATTTCCGTAGCTTGAAAGATGATGCTAGCGTCGAAAGCACAGCTTTCGCATCCACGGTGTTTCACGTTGAAACGGTAGTAAAGCCACCACAGCCAGAATGCTGGACTCGGTATCAGCAAAGCCTGAGTAAAAGATGCGCAGAGTCTGTGAGCACACGTGAAGCCTGCTGCCGCCCTTTCTGCCAAGTGAAGGAGCAGACGGTCCGCTTGGTGTTTTTGTACTGTCCAAACAGATGACGATCCAACTGTGCACGGGGGGCAGTGTTGCAGTCGAATTTCCGTAGCTTGAGAGGTGATGCCAGCGTCGAAAGCACAGCCTTCCCATCCACGGCGTTTCAAGTTGAAACGGTAGTACAGCCACCAATGCCAGAATGCTTTACACGGTATCAGCAACGCCTGTGTAAAAGCTGCGCAGAGTCTGTGAGCACACGTGAAGCCTGCTGCCGCCCTTGCTGCCAAGTGAAGGAGCAGACGGCGCGCTCGGTGCTTTTATACTGTTCGAGCAGATGACGATCCAACGGGGCAGGGGGGGCACTGTCGCAGTCAAACTTTCGTAGCTTGAGAGGTGATGCTAGCGTCGAAAGCACAGACTTCCCATCCACGGCATTTCAAGTTGAAACGGTAGTACAGACCCCACAGCCAGAATGCTGAACACGGTATCAGCAATGCCTGCGTAAAAGCTGCGCAGAGTCTGTGAGCACACGTGAAGCCTGCTGCCGCCCTTGCTGCCAAGTGAAGAAGCAGACGGCGCGCTCGGTGCTTTTGTACTGTTCGAACAGAAGACGATCCAACGGGGCAGGGGGGGGCAGTGTCGCAGTCAAATTTCCGTAGCTTGAGAGGTGATGCTAGCGTCGAAAGCACAGCCTTCCCATCCACGGCGTTTCAAGTTGAAACGGTAGTACAGCCACCACAGCCAGAATGCTGGACACGGTATCAGCAATGCCTGTGTAAAAGCTGCGCAGAGTCTGTGAGCACACGTGAAGCCTGCTGCCGCCCTTGCTGCCAAGTGAAGGAGCAGACGCTGCGCTCGGTGCTTTTGTACTGTCCGAACAGATGACGATACAACCAGACAGGGGGGGGGGCAGTGTCGCAGTCAAATTTCCGTAGCTTGAAAGGTGATGCTAGCGTCGAAAGCACAGCTTTCGCATCCACGGTGTTTCACGTTGAAACGGTAGTAAAGCCACCACAGCCAGAATGCTGGACTCGGTATCAGCAAAGCCTGAGTAAAAGATGCGCAGAGTCTGTGAGCACACGTGAAGCCTGCTGCCGCCCTTTCTGCCAAGTGAAGGAGCAGACGGTCCGCTTGGTGTTTTTGTACTGTCCAAACAGATGACGATCCAACTGTGCACGGGGGGCAGTGTCGCAGTCGAATTTCCGTAGCTTGAGAGGTGATGCTAGCGTCAAAAGCACAGCCTTTCCAGCCACGGCGTTTCAAGTTGAAACGGTAGTACAGCCACCACAGCCAGAATGCTGGACACGGAATCAGCAAAGCCTGCGTAAAAGAAGTGCAGAGTCTGTGAGCACACGTGAAGCCTGCTGCCGCCCTTGCTGCCAAGTGAAGAAGCAGACGGCGCGCTCGGTGCTTTTGTACTGTTCGAACAGAAGACGATCCAACGGGGCAGGGGGGGGCAGTGTCGCAGTCAAATTTCCGTAGCTTGAGAGGTGATGCTAGCGTCGAAAGCACAGCCTTCCCATCCACGGCGTTTCAAGTTGAAACGGTAGTACAGCCACCACAGCCAGAATGCTGGACACGGTATCAGCAATGCCTGTGTAAAAGCTGCGCAGAGTCTGTGAGCACACGTGAAGCCTGCTGCCGCCCTTGCTGCCAAGTGAAGGAGCAGACGCTGCGCTCGGTGCTTTTGTACTGTCCGAACAGATGACGATACAACCAGACAGGGGGGGGGGCAGTGTCGCAGTCAAATTTCCGTAGCTTGAAAGGTGATGCTAGCGTCGAAAGCACAGCTTTCCCACCCACGGCATTTCAAGTTGAAACGGTAGTACAGCCACCACAGCCAGAATGCTGGACACGGTATCAGCAAAGCCCGCGTAAAAGATGTGCCGAGTCTGTGAGCACACCACAAGCCTGCTGCTGCCCTTGCTGCCAAGTGAAGGAGGAGACAGTGCGCACAGTGCTTTTGTACTGTCCGAACAGATGACGATCCAACGGGGCAGGGGGGGGGGCAGTGTCGCAGTCCAATTTCCGTAGCTTGAGAGGTGATGCTAGCGTCGAAAGCACAGCCTTCCCATCCACGGCGTTTCAAGTTGAAACGGTAGTTCAGCCACCACAGCCAGAATGCTGAACACGGTATCAGCAATGCCTGTGTAAAAGCTGCGCAGAGTTGTGAGCACACGTGAAGCCTGCTGGCGCCCTTGCTGCCAAGTGAAGGTGCAGACGCTGCGCTCGGTGCTTTTGTTGTGTCCGAACAGATGACGATCCAACAGGACAGAGGGGGGGGGGCAGTGTCGAAGTCAAATGTTCGTAGCTTGAGAGGTGATGCTAGCGTCGAAAGCACAGTTTCCCATCAACGACATTTTAAGTTGAAACGGTAGTACAGCCACCACAGTCAGAAGGCTGGACACGGTATCAGCAATTCCTGTGTAAAAGGTGCGCAGAGTGTGTTAGCACACGTGAAGCCTGCTGCTGCCCTTGCTACCAAGTGAAGGAGCAGACGGTGCGCACGGTGCTTTTGTACTCTCCGAACAGAAGACGATCCAACAGGGCCGGGGAGGAGGGGGCACTTGCGCAGTCCAATTTCCGTAGCTTGATAGGTGATGCTAGCGTCAAAAGCACAGCATTCCCATCCACGGTGTTTCGAGTTGAAAGTGTAGTACAGCCACCACAGCCAGAATGCTGGAAACAATATCAGCAATGCCTTCGTAAATGATGAGCAGAGTCTGTGAGCACACGTGAAGCCTGCTGCCGCCCTTGCTGCCAAGTGAAGGAGCAGACGGCGCGCTCGGTGCTTTTGTAGTGTCCGAACAGATGACGATCCAACGGGGCAGGGGGGGGCAGTGTCGCAGTCAAATTTCCGTAGCTTGAGAGTTGATGCTAGCGTCGAAAGCACAGTTTTCCCATCCACGACGTTTTATGTTGAAACGGTAGTACAGCCACCACAGCCAGAAGGCTGGACACGGTATCAGCAATGCCTGTGTAAAAGCTGCGCAGAGTCTGTTAGCACACGTGAAGCCTGCTGCTGCCCTTGCTGCCAAGTGAAGGAGCAGACGCTGCGCTCGGTGCTTTTGTAGTGCCGAACAGATGACGATCCAACAGGACAGGGGGGGGGGGGGCAGTGTCGAAGTCAAATGTTCGTAGCTTGAGAGGTGATGCTAGCGTCGAAAGCACAGTTTTCCCATCAACGACATTTTAAGTTGAAACGGTAGTACAGCCACCACAGTCAGAAGGCTGGACACGGTATCAGCAATTTCTGTGTAAAAGGTGCGCAGAGTGTGTTAGCACACGTGAAGCCTGCTGTTGCCCTTGCAGCCAAGTGAAGGAGCAGACGCTGCACTCGGTGCTTTTGTAGTGTCCGAACAGATGACGATCCAACAGGACAGAGGGGGGGGGGGGCAGTGTCGCAGTCAAATTTCCGTTGCTTGAGAGGTGATGCTAGCGTAGAGAGCACAGTTTTCCCATCCACGGCGTTTCAAGTTGAAACGGTAGTACAGCCACCAATGCCAGAATGCTTTACACGGTATCAGCAACGCCTGTGTAAAAGCTGCGCAGAGTCTGTGAGCACACGTGAAGCCTGCTGCCGCCCTTGCTGCCAAGTGAAGGAGCAGACGGCGCGCTCGGTGCTTTTATACTGTTCGAGCAGATGACGATCCAACGGGGCAGGGGGGGCACTGTCGCAGTCAAACTTCCGTAGCTTGAGAGGTGATGCTAGCGTCGAAAGCACAGCCTTCCCATCCACGGCATTTCAAGTTGAAACGGTAGTACAGACCCCACAGCCAGAATGCTGAACACGGTATCAGCAATGCCTGCGTAAAAGCTGCGCAGAGTCTGTGAGCACACGTGAAGCCTGCTGCCGCCCTTGCTGCCAAGTGAAGAAGCAGACGGCGCGCTCGGTGCTTTTGTACTGTTCGAACAGAAGACGATCCAACGGGGCAGGGGGGGGGCAGTGTCGCAGTCAAATTTCCGTAGCTTGAGAGGTGATGCTAGCGTCGAAAGCACAGCCTTCCCATCCACGGCGTTTCAAGTTGAAACGGTAGTACAGCCACCACAGCCAGAATGCTGGACACGGTATCAGCAATGCCTGTGTAAAAGCTGCGCAGAGTCTGTGAGCACACGTGAAGCCTGCTGCCGCCCTTGCTGCCAAGTGAAGGAGCAGACGCTGCGCTCGGTGCTTTTGTACTGTCCGAACAGATGACGATACAACCAGACAGGGGGGGGGCAGTGTCGCAGTCAAATTTCCGTAGCTTGAAAGGTGATGCTAGCGTCGAAAGCACAGCTTTCGCATCCACGGTGTTTCACGTTGAAACGGTAGTAAAGCCACCACAGCCAGAATGCTGGACTCGGTATCAGCAAAGCCTGAGTAAAAGGTGCGCAGAGTCTGTGAGCACACGTGAAGCCTGCTGCCGCCCTTTCTGCCAAGTGAAGGAGCAGACGGTCCGCTTGGTGTTTTTGTACTGTCCAAACAGATGACGATCCAACTGTGCACGGGGGGCAGTGTCGCAGTCGAATTTCCGTAGCTTGAGAGGCGATGCTAGCGTCAAAAGCACAGCCTTTCCAGCCACGGCGTTTCAAGTTGAAACGGTAGTACAGCCACCACAGCCAGAATGCTGGACACGGAATCAGCAAAGCCTGCGTAAAAGAAGTGCAGAGTCTGTGAGCACACGTGAAGCCTGCTGCCGCCCTTGCTGCCAAGTGAAGAAGCAGACGGCGCGCTCGGTGCTTTTGTACTGTTCGAACAGAAGACGATCCAACGGGGCAGGGGGGGGCAGTGTCGCAGTCAAATTTCCGTAGCTTGAGAGGTGATGCTAGCGTCGAAAGCACAGCCTTCCCATCCACGGCGTTTCAAGTTGAAACGGTAGTACAGCCACCACAGCCAGAATGCTGGACACGGTATCAGCAATGCCTGTGTAAAAGCTGCGCAGAGTCTGTGAGCACACGTGAAGCCTGCTGCCGCCCTTGCTGCCAAGTGAAGGAGCAGACGCTGCGCTCGGTGCTTTTGTACTGTCCGAACAGATGACGATACAACCAGACAGGGGGGGGGCAGTGTCGCAGTCAAATTTCCGTAGCTTGAAAGGTGATGCTAGCGTCGAAAGCACAGCTTTCCCACCCACGGCATTTCAAGTTGAAACGGTAGTACAGCCACCACAGCCAGAATGCTGGACACGGTATCAGCAAAGCCCGCGTAAAAGATGTGCCGAGTCTGTGAGCACACCACAAGCCTGCTGCTGCCCTTGCTGCCAAGTGAAGGAGGAGACAGTGCGCACAGTGCTTTTGTACTGTCCGAACAGATGACGATCCAACGGGGCAGGGGGGGGGGCAGTGTCGCAGTCCAATTTCCGTAGCTTGAGAGGTGATGCTAGCGTCGAAAGCACAGCCTTCCCATCCACGGCGTTTCAAGTTGAAACGGTAGTTCAGCCACCACAGCCAGAATGCTGAACACGGTATCAGCAATGCCTGTGTAAAAGCTGCGCAGAGTTGTGAGCACACGTGAAGCCTGCTGGCGCCCTTGCTGCCAAGTGAAGGTGCAGACGCTGCGCTCGGTGCTTTTGTTGTGTCCGAACAGATGACGATCCAACAGGACAGAGGGGGGGGGGCAGTGTCGAAGTCAAATGTTCGTAGCTTGAGAGGTGATGCTAGCGTCGAAAGCACAGTTTCCCATCAACGACATTTTAAGTTGAAACGGTAGTACAGCCACCACAGTCAGAAGGCTGGACACGGTATCAGCAATTCCTGTGTAAAAGGTGCGCAGAGTGTGTTAGCACACGTGAAGCCTGCTGCTGCCCTTGCTACCAAGTGAAGGAGCAGACGGTGCGCACGGTGCTTTTGTACTCTCCGAACAGAAGACGATCCAACAGGGCCGGGGAGGAGGGGGCACTTGCGCAGTCCAATTTCCGTAGCTTGATAGGTGATGCTAGCGTCAAAAGCACAGCATTCCCATCCACGGTGTTTCGAGTTGAAAGTGTAGTACAGCCACCACAGCCAGAATGCTGGAAACAATATCAGCAATGCCTTCGTAAATGATGAGCAGAGTCTGTGAGCACACGTGAAGCCTGCTGCCGCCCTTGCTGCCAAGTGAAGGAGCAGACGGCGCGCTCGGTGCTTTTGTAGTGTCCGAACAGATGACGATCCAACGGGGCAGGGGGGGGCAGTGTCGCAGTCAAATTTCCGTAGCTTGAGAGTTGATGCTAGCGTCGAAAGCACAGTTTTCCCATCCACGACGTTTTATGTTGAAACGGTAGTACAGCCACCACAGCCAGAAGGCTGGACACGGTATCAGCAATGCCTGTGTAAAAGCTGCGCAGAGTCTGTTAGCACACGTGAAGCCTGCTGCTGCCCTTGCTGCCAAGTGAAGGAGCAGACGCTGCGCTCGGTGCTTTTGTAGTGCCGAACAGATGACGATCCAACAGGACAGGGGGGTGGGCCGTGTCGAAGTCAAATGTTCGTAGCTTGAGAGGTGATGCTAGCGTCGAAAGCACAGTTTTCCCATCAACGACATTTTAAGTTGAAACGGTAGTACAGCCACCACAGTCAGAAGGCTGGACACGGTATCAGCAATTTCTGTGTAAAAGGTGCGCAGAGTGTGTTAGCACACGTGAAGCCTGCTGTTGCCCTTGCAGCCAAGTGAAGGAGCAGACGCTCCGCTCGGTGCTTTTGTAGTGTCCAAACAGATGACGATCCAACAGGCAGGGGGAGGGCAGTGTCGCAGTCAAATTTCCGTAGCTTAAGAGGTGATGCTAGCGTCGAAAGCACAGCCTTCCCATCCACGGCGTTTCAAGTTGAAACGGTAGTTCAGCCACCACAGCCAGAATGCTGAACACGGTATCAGCAATGCCTGTGTAAAAGCTGCGCAGAGTTGTGAGCACACGTGAAGCCTGCTGGCGCCCTTGCTGCCAAGTGAAGGTGCAGACGCTGCGCTCGGTGCTTTTGTTGTGTCCGAACAGATGACGATCCAACAGGACAGAGGGGGGGTCGTAGCTTGAGAGGTGATGCTAGCGTCGAAAGCACAGTTTTCCCATCAACGACATTTAAAGTTGAAACGGTAGTACAGCCACCACAGTCAGAAGGCTGGACACGGTATCAGCAATTCCTGTGTAAAAGGTGCGCAGAGTGTGTTAGCACACGTGAAGCCTGCTGCTGCCCTTGCTACCAAGTGAAGGAGCAGACGGTGCGCACGGTGCTTTTGTACTCTCCGAACAGAAGACGACCCAACAGGGCCGGGGAGGAGGGGGCACTTGCGCAGTCCAATTTCCGTAGCTTGATAGGTGATGCTAGCGTCGAAAGCACAGCATTCCCATCCACGGTGTTTCGAGTTGAAAGTGTAGTACAGCCACCACAGCCAGAATGCTGGAAACAATATCAGCAATGCCTTCGTAAATGATGAGCAGAGTCTGTGAGCACACGTGAAGCCTGCTGCCGCCCTTGCTGCCAAGTGAAGGAGCAGACGGCGCGCTCGGTGCTTTTGTACTGTCCGAACAGATGACGATCCAACGGGGCAGGGGGGGGCAGTGTCGCAGTCAAATTTCCGTAGCTTGAGAGGTCATGCTGGCGTCGAAAGCACAGCCTTCCCATCCACGGCGTTTCAAGTTGTAATGGTAGTACAGCCACCACAGCCAGAATGCTGAACACGGTATCAGCAATGCCTGTATAAAAGCTGCACAGAGTCTGTGAGCAGACGTGAAGCCTGCTGCCGCCCTTGCTGCCAAGTGAAGGAGCAGACGCTGCACTCGGTGCTTTTGTAGTGTCCGAACAGATGACGATCCAACAGGACAGAGGGGGGGGGCAGTGTCGCAGTCAAATTTCCGTTGCTTGAGAGGTGATGCTAGCGTAGAGAGCACAATTTTCCCATCCACGGCGTTTCAAGTTGAAACGGTAGTACAGCCACCAAAGCCAGAATGCTTTACACGGTATCAGCAACGCCTGTGTAAAAGCTGCGCAGAGTCTGTGAGCACACGTGAAGCCTGCTGCCGCCCTTGCTGCCAAGTGAAGGAGCAGACGGCGCGCTCGGTGCTTTCATACTGTTCAAG
Source organism: Rhipicephalus microplus (assembly GCF_043290135.1). Classification (NCBI taxonomy): domain Eukaryota; kingdom Metazoa; phylum Arthropoda; class Arachnida; order Ixodida; family Ixodidae; genus Rhipicephalus; species Rhipicephalus microplus. The sequence goes on from NC_134708.1 coordinate 121,489,773, forward strand.
CAGATGACGATCCAACGGGGCAGGGGGAGCACTGTCGCAGTCAAACTTCCGTAGCTTGAGAAGTGATGCTAGCGTCGAAAGCACAGCCTTCCCATCCACGGCATTTCAAGTTGAAACGGTAGTACAGACACCACAGCCAGAATGCTGAACACGGTATCAGCAATGCCTGCGTAAAAGCTGCGCAGAGTCTGTGAGCACACGTGAAGCCTGCTGCCGCCCTTGCTGCCAAGTGAAGAAGCAGACGGCGCGCTCGGTGCTTTTGTACTGTTCGAACAGATGACGATCCAACGGGGCAGGGGGGGGCAGTGTCGCAGTCAAATTTCCGTAGCTCGAGAGGTGATGCTAGCGTCGAAAGCACAGCCTTCCCATCCACGGCGTTTCAAGTTGAAACGGTAGTACAGCCACCACAGCCAGAATGCTGGACACGGTATCAGCAATGCCTGTGTAAAAGCTGCGCAGAGTCTGTGAGCACACGTGAAGCCTGCTGCCGCCCTTGCTGCCAAGTGAAGGAGCAGACGCTGCGCTCGGTGCTTTTGTACTGTCCGAACAGATGACAATACAACCAGACAGGGGGGGGGGGGCAGTGTCGCAGTCAAATTTCCGTAGCTTGAAAGGTGATGCTAGTGTCGAAAGCACAGCTTTCGCATCCACGGTGTTTCACGTTGAAACGGTAGTAAAGCCACCACAGCCAGAATGCTGGACTCGGTATCAGCAAAGCCTGAGTAAAAGATGCGCAGAGTCTGTGAGCACACGTGAAGCCTGCTGCCGCCCTTTCTGCCAAGTGAAGGAGCAGACGGTCCGCTTGGTGTTTTTGTACTGTCCAAACAGATGACGATCCAACTGTGCACAGGGGGCAGTGTCGCAGTCGAATTTCCGTAGCTTGAGAGGTGATGCTAGCGTCAAAAGCACAGCCTTTCCAGCCACGGCGTTTCAAGTTGAAACGGTAGTACAGCCACCACAGCCAGAATGCTGGACACGGAATCAGCAAAGCCTGCGTAAAAGAAGTGCAGAGTCTGTGAGCACACGTGAAGCCTGCTGCCGCCCTTGCTGCCAAGTGAAGAAGCAGACGGTGCGCACGGTGCTTATGTACTCTCCGAACAGAAGACGATCCAACAGCGCCGGGGAGGGGGGGGCACTTGCGCAGTCTAATTTCCGTAGCTTGAAAGGTGATGCTTGCATCGAAAGCACAGCATTCCCATCCTCGGTGTTTCGAGTTGAAATTTTAGTACAGCCACCACAGCCAGAAAGCTGGAAACGGTATCAGCAATGCCTGCGTAAAAGATGTGCAGAGTCTGTGAGCACACGTGAAGCCTGCTGCCGCCCTTGCTGCCAAGTGAAGGAGCAGACAGCGCGCTCGGTGCTTTTGTACTGTCCGAACAGATTATGATCCAACGTGGCAGGGGGGCAGTGTCGCAGTCAAATTTCCGTAGCTTGAAAGGTGATGCTAGCGTCGAAAGCACAGCTTTCCCACCCACGGCATTTCAAGTTGAAACGGTAGTACAGCCACCACAGCCAGAATGCTGGACACGGTATCAGCAAAGCCCGCGTAAAAGATGTGCCGAGTCTGTGAGCACACCACAAGCCTGCTGCTGCCCTTGCTGCCAAGTGAAGGAGGAGACAGTGCGCACAGTGCTTTTGTACTGTCCGAACAGATGACGATCCAACGGGGCAGGGGGGGGGGGCAGTGTCGCAGTCCAATTTCCGTAGCTTGAGAGGTGATGCTAGCGTCGAAAGCACAGCCTTCCCATCCACGGCGTTTCAAGTTGAAACGGTAGTTCAGCCACCACAGCCAGAATGCTGAACACGGTATCAGCAATGCCTGTGTAAAAGCTGCGCAGAGTTGTGAGCACACGTGAAGCCTGCTGGCGCCCTTGCTGCCAAGTGAAGGTGCAGACGCTGCGCTCGGTGCTTTTGTTGTGTCCGAACAGATGACGATCCAACAGGACAGAGGGGGGGGGCAGTGTCGAAGTCAAATGTTCGTAGCTTGAGAGGTGATGCTAGCGTCGAAAGCACAGTTTTCCCATCAACGACATTTTAAGTTGAAACGGTAGTACAGCCACCACAGTCAGAAGGCTGGACACGGTATCAGCAATTCCTGTGTAAAAGGTGCGCAGAGTGTGTTAGCACACGTGAAGCCTGCTGCTGCCCTTGCTACCAAGTGAAGGAGCAGACGGTGCGCACTGTGCTTTTGTACTCTCCGAACAGAAGACGATCCAACAGGGCCGGGGAGGAGGGGGCACTTGCGCAGTCCAATTTCCGTAGCTTGATAGGTGATGCTAGCGTCGAAAGCACAGCATTCCCATCCACGGTGTTTCGAGTTGAAAGTGTAGTACAGCCACCACAGCCAGAATGCTGGAAACAATATCAGCAATGCCTTCGTAAATGATGAGCAGAGTCTGTGAGCACACGTGAAGCCTGCTGCCGCCCTTGCTGCCAAGTGAAGGAGCAGACGGCGCGCTCGGTGCTTTTGTAGTGTCCGAACAGATGACGATCCAACGGGGCAGGGGGGGGGGCAGTGTCGCAGTCAAATTTCCGTAGCTTGAGAGTTGATGCTAGCGTCGAAAGCACAGTTTTCCCATCCACGACGTTTTATGTTGAAACGGTAGTACAGCCACCACAGCCAGAAGGCTGGACACGGTATCAGCAATGCCTGTGTAAAAGCTGCGCAGAGTCTGTTAGCACACGTGAAGCCTGCTGCTGCCCTTGCTGCCAAGTGAAGGAGCAGACGCTGCGCTCGGTGCTTTTGTAGTGCCGAACAGATGACGATCCAACAGGACAGGGGGGGGGGCAGTGTCGAAGTCAAATGTTCGTAGCTTGAGAGGTGATGCTAGCGTCGAAAGCACAGTTTTCCCATCAACGACATTTTAAGTTGAAACGGTAGTACAGCCACCACAGTCAGAAGGCTGGACACGGTATCAGCAATTTCTGTGTAAAAGGTGCGCAGAGTGTGTTAGCACACGTGAAGCCTGCTGTTGCCCTTGCAGCCAAGTGAAGGAGCAGACGCTCCGCTCGGTGCTTTTGTAGTGTCCAAACAGATGACGATCCAACAGGCAGGGGGAGGGCAGTGTCGCAGTCAAATTTCCGTAGCTTAAGAGGTGATGCTAGCGTCGAAAGCACAGCCTTCCCATCCACGGCGTTTCAAGTTGAAACGGTAGTTCAGCCACCACAGCCAGAATGCTGAACACGGTATCAGCAATGCCTGTGTAAAAGCTGCGCAGAGTTGTGAGCACACGTGAAGCCTGCTGGCGCCCTTGCTGCCAAGTGAAGGTGCAGACGCTGCGCTCGGTGCTTTTGTTGTGTCCGAACAGATGACGATCCAACAGGACAGAGGGGGGGTCGTAGCTTGAGAGGTGATGCTAGCGTCGAAAGCACAGTTTTCCCATCAACGACATTTAAAGTTGAAACGGTAGTACAGCCACCACAGTCAGAAGGCTGGACACGGTATCAGCAATTCCTGTGTAAAAGGTGCGCAGAGTGTGTTAGCACACGTGAAGCCTGCTGCTGCCCTTGCTACCAAGTGAAGGAGCAGACGGTGCGCACGGTGCTTTTGTACTCTCCGAACAGAAGACGACCCAACAGGGCCGGGGAGGAGGGGGCACTTGCGCAGTCCAATTTCCGTAGCTTGATAGGTGATGCTAGCGTCGAAAGCACAGCATTCCCATCCACGGTGTTTCGAGTTGAAAGTGTAGTACAGCCACCACAGCCAGAATGCTGGAAACAATATCAGCAATGCCTTCGTAAATGATGAGCAGAGTCTGTGAGCACACGTGAAGCCTGCTGCCGCCCTTGCTGCCAAGTGAAGGAGCAGACGGCGCGCTCGGTGCTTTTGTACTGTCCGAACAGATGACGATCCAATGGGGCAGGGGGGGGGGGCAGTGTCGCAGTCAAATTTCCGTAGCTTGAGAGGTCATGCTGGCGTCGAAAGCACAGCCTTCCCATCCACGGCGTTTCAAGTTGTAACGGTAGTACAGCCACCACAGCCAGAATGCTGAACACGGTATCAGCAATGCCTGCATAAAAGCTGCACAGAGTCTGTGAGCACACGTGAAGCCTGCTGCCGCCCTTGCTGCCAAGTGAAGGAGCAGACGCTGCGCTCGGTGCTTTTGTAGTGTCCGAACAGATGACGATCCAACAGGACAGAGGGGGGGGGGCAGTGTCGCAGTCAAATTTCCGTTGCTTGAGAGGTGATGCTAGCGTAGAGAGCACAGTTTTCCCATCCACGGCGTTTCAAGTTGAAACGGTAGTACAGCCACCAAAGCCAGAATGCTTTACACGGTATCAGCAACGCCTGTGTAAAAGCTGCGCAGAGTCTGTGAGCACACGTGAAGCCTGCTGCCGCCCTTGCTGCCAAGTGAAGGAGCAGACGGCGCGCTCGGTGCTTTTATACTGTTCGAGCAGATGACGATCCAACGGGGCAGGGGGGCACTGTCGCAGTCAAACTTCCGTAGCTTGAGCAGTGATGCTAGCGTCGAAAGCACAGCCTTCCCATCCACGGCATTTCAAGTTGAAACGGTAGTACAGACACCACAGCCAGAATGCTGAACACGGTATCAGCAATGCCTGCGTAAAAGCTGCGCAGAGTCTGTGAGCACACGTGAAGCCTGCTGCCGCCCTTGCTGCCAAGTGAAGAAGCAGACGGCGCGCTCGGTGCTTTTGTACTGTTCGAACAGATGACGATCCAACGGGGCAGGGGGGGGGGCAGTGTCGCAGTCAAATTTCCGTAGCTTGAGAGGTGATGCTAGCGTCGAAAGCACAGCCTTCCCATCCACGGCGTTTCAAGTTGAAACGGTAGTACAGCCACCACAGCCAGAATGCTGGACACGGTATCAGCAATGCCTGTGTAAAAGCTGCGCAGAGTCTGTGAGCACACGTGAAGCCTGCTGCCGCCCTTGCTGCCAAGTGAAGGAGCAGACACTGCGCTCGGTGCTTTTGTACTGTCCGAACAGATGACGATACAACCAGACAGGGGGGGGGGGGCAGTGTCGCAGTCAAATTTCCGTAGCTTGAAAGGTGATGCTAGCGTCGAAAGCACAGCTTTCGCATCCACGGTGTTTCAAGTTGAAACGGTAGTAAAGCCACCACTGCCAGAATGCTGGACTCGGTATCAGCAAAGCCTGAGTAAAAGATGCGCAGAGTCTGTGAGCACACGTGAAGCCTGCTGCCGCCCTTTCTGCCAAGTGAAGGAGCAGACGGTCCGCTTGGTGTTTTTGTACTGTCCAAACAGATGACGATCCAACTGTGCACGGGGGGCAGTGTCGCAGTCGAATTTCCGTAGCTTGAGAGGTGATGCTAGCGTCAAAAGCACAGCCTTTCCAGCCACGGCGTTTCAAGTTGAAACGGTAGTACAGCCACCACAGCCAGAATGCTGGACACGGAATCAGCAAAGCCTGCGTAAAAGAAGTGCAGAGTCTGTGAGCACACGTGAAGCCTGCTGCCGCCCTTGCTGCCAAGTGAAGAAGCAGACGGTGCGCACGGTGCTTATGTACTCTCCGAACAGAAGACGATCCAACAGCGCCGGGGAGGGGGGGGGGGCACTTGCGCAGTCTAATTTCCGTAGCTTGAAAGGTGATGCTTGCATCGAAAGCACAGCATTCCCATCCTCGGTGTTTCGAGATGAAATTTTAGTACAGCCACCACAGCCAGAAAGCTGGAAACGGTATCAGCAATGCCTGCGTAAAAGATGTGCAGAGTCTGTGAGCACACGTGAAGCCTGCTGCCGCCCTTGCTGCCAAGTGAAGGAGCAGACAGCGCGCTCGGTGCTTTTGTACTGTCCGAACAGATTATGATCCAACGTGGCAGGGGGGCAGTGTCGCAGTCAAATTTCCGTAGCTTGAAAGGTGATGCTAGCGTCGAAAGCACAGCTTTCCCACCCACGGCATTTCAAGTTGAAACGGTAGTACAGCCACCACAGCCAGAATGCTGGACACGGTATCAGCAAAGCCCGCGTAAAAGATGTGCCGAGTCTGTGAGCACACCACAAGCCTGCTGCTGCCCTTGCTGCCAAGTGAAGGAGGAGACAGTGCGCACAGTGCTTTTGTACTGTCCGAACAGATGACGATCCAACGGGGCAGGGGGGGGGCAGTGTCGCAGTCCAATTTCCGTAGCTTGAAAGGTGATGCTAGCGTCGAAAGCACAGCCTTCCCATCCACGCCGTTTCAAGTTGAAACGGTAGTACAGCCACCACAGCAAGAATGCTGAACACGGTATCAGCATTGCCTGCGTAAAAGATGTGCAGAGTCTGTGAGCACACGTGAAGACTGCTGCCGCCCTGGCTGCCAAGTGAAGAAGCAGACGGTGCGCACGGTGCTTTTGTACTCTCCGAACAGATGACGATCCAACGGGGCAGTGGGGCAGTGTCGCAGTCAAATTTCCGTAGCTTGAAAGGTGATGCTTGAATCGAAAGCACAGCATTCCCATCCACGGTGTTTCGAGTTGAAATTGTAGTACATCCCCAACGCCAGAATGCTGGAAACGGTATCAGCAATGCCTGCGTAAAAGATGTGCAGAGTCTGTGAGCACACGTGAAGCCTGCTGCCGCCCTTGCTGCCAAGTGAAGGAGCAGACAGCGCGCTCGGTGCTTTTGTACTGTCCGAACAGATTATGATCCAACGTGGCAGGGGGGCAGTGTCGCAGTCAAATTTCCGTAGCTTGAAAGGTGATGCTAGCGTCGAAAGCACAGCTTTCCCACCCACGGCGTTTCAAATTGAAACGATAGTACAGCCACCACAGCCAGAATGCTGGACACGGTATCAGCAATGCCTGTGTAAAAGATGTGCAGTGTCTGTGACCACACGTGAAGTCTGCTGCCGCCCTGGCTGCCAAGTAAAGGAGCAGACACTGCGCTCGGTGCTTTTGTAGTGTCCGAACAGATGACGATCCAACGGGGCAGGGGGGGGCAGTGTCGCAGTCAAATTTCCGTAGCTTGAGAGTTGATGCTAGCGTCGAAAGCACAGTTTTCCCATCCACGACGTTTTATGTTGAAACGGTAGTACAGCCACCACAGCCAGAAGGCTGGACACGGTATAAGCAATGCCTGTGTAAAAGCTGCGCAGACTCTGTTAGCACACGTGAAGCCTGCTGCCGCCCTTGCTGCCAAGTGAAGGAGCAGACGGCGCACTCGGTGCTTTTGTACTCTCCGAACAGATGACGATCCAACGGGGCAGGGGGGCAGTGTCGCAGTCAAATTTCCGTAGCTTGAAAGGTGATGCTAGCGTCGAAAGCACAGCATTCCCATCCACGGTGTTTCGAGTTGAAATTGTAGTACAGCCACCACAGCCAGAATGCTGGATACGGTATCAGCAATGCCCGCGTAAAAGATGTGCCGAGTCTGTGAGCACACGAGAAGCCTGCTGCCGCCCTTGCTGCCAAGTGAAGGAGGAGACGGTGCGCACGGTGCTTTTGTACTGTCCGAACAGATGACGATCCAACGGGGCAGGGGGGGGGGGCAGTGTCGCAGTCCAATTTCCGTAGCTTGAAAGGTGATGCTAGTGACGAAAGCACAGCTTTCCCATCTACGGCGTTTCAAGTTGAAACGGTAGTACAGCCACCACAGCCAGAATGCTGGAAACAATATCAGCAATGCCCGCGTAAAAGATGTGCAGTGTCTGTGACCACACGTGAAGTCTGCTGCCGCCCTGGCTGCCAAGTAAAGGAGCAGACACTGCGCTCGGTGCTTTTGTAGTGTCCGAACAGATGACGATCCAACGGGGCAGGGGGGGGCAGTGTCGCAGTCAAATTTCCGTAGCTTGAGAGTTGATGCTAGCGTCGAAAGCACAGTTTTCCCATCCACGACGTTTTATGTTGAAACGGTAGTACAGCCACCACAGCCAGAAGGCTGGACACGGTATCAGCAATGCCTGTGTAAAAGCTGCGCAGAGTCTGTTAGCACACGTGAAGCCTGCTGCCGCCCTTGCTGCCAAGTGAAGGAGCAGACGCTGCGCTCGGTGCTTTTGTAGTGCCGAACAGATGACGATCCAACAGGACAGAGGGGGGGGGGCAGTGTCGAAGTCAAATGTTCGTAGCTTGAGAGGTGATGCTAGCGTCGAAAGCACAGTTTTCCCATCAACGACATTTTAAGTTGAAACGGTAGTACAGCCACCACAGTCAGAAGGCTGGACACGGTATCAGCAATTCCTGTGTAAAAGGTGCGCAGAGTGTGTTAGCACACGTGAAGCCTGCTGCTGCCCTTGCTACCAAGTGAAGGAGCAGACGGTGCGCACGGTGCTTTTGTACTCTCCGAACAGAAGACGATCCAACAGGGCCGGGGAGGAGGGGGCACTTGCGCAGTCCAATTTCCGTAGCTTGATAGGTGATGCAAGCGTCGAAAGCACAGCATTCCCATCCACGGTGTTTCGAGTTGAAAGTGTAGTACAGCCACCACAGCCAGAATGCTGGAAACAATATCAGCAATGCCTTCGTAAATGATGAGCAGAGTCTGTGAGCACACGTGAAGCCTGCTGCCGCCCTTGCTGCCAAGTGAAGGAGCAGACGGCGCGCTCGGTGCTTTTGTAGTGTCCGAACAGATGACGATCCAACGGGGCAGGGGGGGGGGGCAGTGTCGCAGTCAAATTTCCGTAGCTTGAGAGTTGATGCTAGCGTCGAAAGCACAGTTTTCCCATCCACGGCGTTTCAAGTTGAAACGGTAGTACAGCCACCAAAGCCAGAATGCTTTACACGGTATCAGCAATGCCTGTGTAAAATATGTGCAGAGTCTGCTAGCACACGTGAAGTCTGCTGCCGCCCTGGCTGCCAAGTGAAGAAGCAGACGCTGCGCTCGGTGCTTTTGTTGTGTCCGAACAGATGACGATCCAACAGGACAGAGGGGGGGGCAGTGTCGAAGTCAAATGTTCGTAGCTTGAGAGGTGATGCTAGCGTCGAAAGCACAGTTTTCCCATCAACGACATTTTAAGTTGAAACGGTAGTACAGCCACCACAGTCAGAAGGCTGGACACGGTATCAGCAATTCCTGTGTAAAAGGTGGGCAGAGTGTGTTAGCACACGTGAAGCCTGCTGCTGCCCTTGCTACCAAGTGAAGGAGCAGACGGTGCGCACGGTGCTTTTGTACTCTCCGAACAGAAGACGATCCAACAGGGCCGGGGAGGAGGGGGCACTTGCGCAGTCCAATTTCCGTAGCTTGATAGGTGATGCTAGCGTCGAAAGCACAGCATTCCCATCCACGGTGTTTCGAGTTGAAAGTGTAGTACAGCCACCACAGCCAGAATGCTGGAAACAATATCAGCAATGCCTTCGTAAATGATGAGCAGAGTCTGTGAGCACACGTGAAGCCTGCTGCCGCCCTTGCTGCCAAGTGAAGGAGCAGACGGCGCGCTCGGTGCTTTTTTTGTGTCCGAACAGATGACGATCCAACGGGGCAGGGGGGGGGGCAGTGTCGCAGTCAAATTTCCGTAGCTTGAGAGTTGATGCTAGCGTCGAAAGCACAGTTTTCCCATCCACGACGTTTTATGTTGAAACGGTAGTACAGCCACCACAGCCAGAAGGCTGGACACGGTATCAGCAATGCCTGTGTAAAAGCTGCGCAGAGTCTGTTAGCACACGTGAAGCCTGCTGCTGCCCTTGCTGCCAAGTGAAGGAGCAGACGCTGCGCTCGGTGCTTTTGTAGTGCCGAACAGATGACGATCCAACAGGACAGGGGGGGGGGGCAGTGTCGAAGTCAAATGTTCGTAGCTTGAGAGGAGATGCTAGCGTCGAAAGCACAGTTTTCCCATCAACGACATTTTAAGTTGAAACGGTAGTAAAGCCACCACAGTCAGAAGGCTGGACACGGTATCAGCAATTTCTGTGTAAAAGGTGCGCAGAGTGTGTTAGCAAACGTGAAGCCTGCTGTTGCCCTTGCAGCCAAGTGAAGGAGCAGACGCTCCGCTCGGTGCTTTTGTAGTGTCCAAACAGATGACGATCCAACAGGCAGGGGGAGGGCAGTGTCGCAGTCAAATTTCCGTAGCTTAAGAGGTGATGCTAGTGTCGAAAGCACAGCCTTCCCATCCACGGCGTTTCAAGTTGAAACGGTAGTTCAGCCACCACAACCAGAATGCTGAACACGGTATCAGCAATGCCTGTGTAAAAGCTGCGCAGAGTTGTGAGCACACGTGAAGCCTGCTGGCGCCCTTGCTGCCAAGTGAAGGTGCAGACGCTGCGCTCGGTGCTTTTGTTGTGTCCGAACAGATGACGATCCAACAGGACAGAGGGGGGGTCGTAGCTTGAGAGGTGATGCTAGCGTCGAAAGCACAGTTTTCCCATCAACGACATTTAAAGTTGAAACGGTAGTACAGCCACCACAGTCAGAAGGCTGGACACGGTATCAGCAATTCCTGTGTAAAAGGTGCGCAGAGTGTGTTAGCACACGTGAAGCCTGCTGCTGCCCTTGCTACCAAGTGAAGGAGCAGACGGTTTGCACGGTGCTTTTGTACTCTCCGAACAGAAGACGACCCAACAGGGCCGGGGAGGAGAGGGCACTTGCGCAGTCCAATTTCCGTAGCTTGATAGGTGATGCTAGCGTCGAAAGCACAGCATTCCCATCCACGGTGTTTCGAGTTGAAAGTGTAGTACAGCCACCACAGCCAGAATGCTGGAAACAATATCAGCAATGCCTTCGTAAATGATGAGCAGAGTCTGTGAGCACACGTGAAGCCTGCTGCCGCCCTTGCTGCCAAGTGAAGGAGCAGACGGCGCGCTCGGTGCTTTTGTACTGTCCGAACAGATGACGATCCAACGGGGCAGGGGGGGGGGCAGTGTCGCAGTCAAATTTCCGTAGCTTGAGAGTTGATGCTAGCGTCGAAAGCACAGTTTTCCCATCCACGACGTTTTATGTTGAAACGGTAGTACAGCCACCACAGCCAGAAGGCTGGACACGGTATCAGCAATGCCTGTGTAAAAGCTGCGCAGAGTCTGTTAGCACACGTGAAGCCTGCTGCTGCCCTTGCTGCCAAGTGAAGGAGCAGACGCTGCGCTCGGTGCTTTTGTAGTGCCGAACAGATGACGATCCAACAGGACAGGGGGGGGGGCAGTGTCGAAGTCAAATGTTCGTAGCTTGAGAGGAGATGCTAGCGTCGAAAGCACAGTTTTCCCATCAACGACATTTTAAGTTGAAACGGTAGTACAGCCACCACAGTCAGAAGGCTGGACACGGTATCAGCAATTTCTGTGTAAAAGGTGCGCAGAGTGTGTTAGCACACGTGAAGCCTGCTGTTGCCCTTGCAGCCAAGTGAAGGAGCAGACGCTCCGCTCGGTGCTTTTGTAGTGTCCAAACAGATGACGATCCAACAGGCAGGGGGAGGGCAGTGTCGCAGTCAAATTTCCGTAGCTTAAGAGGTGATGCTAGTGTCGAAAGCACAGCCTTCCCATCCACGGCGTTTCAAGTTGAAACGGTAGTTCAGCCACCACAACCAGAATGCTGAACACGGTATCAGCAATGCCTGTGTAAACGCTGCGCAGAGTTGTGAGCACACGTGAAGCCTGCTGGCGCCCTTGCTGCCAAGTGAAGGTGCAGACGCTGCGCTCGGTGCTTTTGTTGTGTCCGAACAGATGACGATCCAACAGAACAGAGGGGGGGTCGTAGCTTGAGAGGTGATGCTAGCGTCGAAAGCACAGTTTTCCCATCAACGACATTTAAAGTTGAAACGGTAGTACAGCCACCACAGTCAGAAGGCTGGACACGGTATCAGCAATTCCTGTGTAAAAGGTGCGCAGAGTGTGTTAGCACACGTGAAGCCTGCTGCTGCCCTTGCTACCAAGTGAAGGAGCAGACGGTTTGCACGGTGCTTTTGTACTCTCCGAACAGAAGACGACCCAACAGGGCCGGGGAGGAGAGGGCACTTGCGCAGTCCAATTTCCGTAGCTTGATAGGTGATGCTAGCGTCGAAAGCACAGCATTCCCATCCACGGTGTTTCGAGTTGAAAGTGTAGTACAGCCACCACAGCCAGAATGCTGGAAACAATATCAGCAATGCCTTCGTAAATGATGAGCAGAGTCTGTGAGCACACGTGAAGCCTGCTGCCGCCCTTGCTGCCAAGTGAAGGAGCAGACGGCGCGCTCGGTGCTTTTGTACTGTCCGAACAGATGACGATCCAACGGGGCAGGGGGGGGGCAGTGTCGCAGTCAAATTTCCGTAGCTTGAGAGGTCATGCTGGCGTCGAAAGCACAGCCTTCCCATCCACGGCGTTTCAAGTTGTAACGGTAGTACAGCCACCACAGCCAGAATGCTGAACACGGTATCAGCAATGCCTGTATAAAAGCTGCACAGAGTCTGTGAGCACACGTGAAGCCTGCTGCCGCCCTTGCTGCCAAGTGAAGGAGCAGACGCTGCACTCGGTGCTTTTGTAGTGTCCGAACAGATGACGATCCAACAGGACAGAGGGGGGGGGGCAGTGTCGCAGTCAAATTTCCGTTGCTTGAGAGGTGATGCTAGCGTAGAGAGCACAGTTTTCCCATCCACGGCGTTTTAAGTTGAAACGGTAGTACAGCCACCAAAGCCAGAATGCTTTACACGGTATCAGCAACGCCTGTGTAAAAGCTGCGCAGAGTCTGTGAGCACACGTGAAGCCTGCTGCCGCCCTTGCTGCCAAGTGAAGGAGCAGACGGCGCGCTCGGTGCTTTTATACTGTTCGAGCAGATGACGATCCAACGGGGCAGGGGGGGCACTGTCGCAGTCAAACTTCCGTAGCTTGAGAGGTGATGCTAGCGTCGAAAGCACAGCCTTCCCATCCACGGCATTTCAAGTTGAAACGGTAGTACAGACACCACAGCCAGAATGCTGAACACGGTATCAGCAATGCCTGCGTAAAAGCTGCGCAGAGTCTGTGAGCACACGTGAAGCCTGCTGCCGCCCTTGCTGCCAAGTGAAGAAGCAGACGGCGCGCTCGGTGCTTTTGTACTGTTCGAACAGATGACGATCCAACGGGGCAGGGGGGGGGGGGGGCAGTGTCGCAGTCAAATTTCCGTAGCTTGAGAGGTGATGCTAGCGTCGAAAGCACAGCCTTCCCATCCACGGCGTTTCAAGTTGAAACGGTAGTACAGCCACCACAGCCAGAATGCTGGACACGGTATCAGCAATGCCTGTGTAAAAGCTGCGCAGAGTCTGTGAGCACACGTGAAGCCTGCTGCCGCCCTTGCGGCCAAGTGAAGGAGCAGACGCTGCGCTCGGTGCTTTTGTACTGTCCGAACAGATGACGATACAACCAGACAGGGGGGGGCAGTGTCGCAGTCAAATTTCCGTAGCTTGAAAGGTGATGCTAGCGTCGAAAGCACAGCTTTCTTATCCACGGTGTTTCACGTTGAAACGGTAGTAAAGCCACCACAGCCAGAATGCTGAACACGGTATCAGCAATGCCTGTGTAAAAGCTGCGCAGAGTTGTGAGCACACGTGAAGCCTGCTGGCGCCCTTGCTGCCAAGTGAAGGTGCAGACGCTGCGCTCGGTGCTTTTGTTGTGTCCGAACAGATGACGATCCAACAGGACAGAGGGGGGGTCGTAGCTTGAGAGGTGATGCTAGCGTCGAAAGCACAGTTTTCCCATCAACGACATTTAAAGTTGAAACGGTAGTACAGCCACCAAAGCCAGAATGCTTTACACGGTATCAGCAACGCCTGTGTAAAAGCTGCGCAGAGTCTGTGAGCACACGTGAAGCCTGCTGCCGCCCTTGCTGCCAAGTGAAGGAGCAGACGGCGCGCTCGGTGCTTTTATACTGTTCGAGCAGATGACGATCCAACGGGGCAGGGGGGGCACTGTCGCAGTCAAACTTCCGTAGCTTGAGAGGTGATGCTAGCGTCGAAAGCACAGCCTTCCCATCCACGGCATTTCAAGTTGAAACGGTAGTACAGACACCACAGCCAGAATGCTGAACACGGTATCAGCAATGCCTGCGTAAAAGCTGCGCAGAGTCTGTGAGCACACGTGAAGCCTGCTGCCGCCCTTGCTGCCAAGTGAAGAAGCAGACGGCGCGCTCGGTGCTTTTGTACTGTTCGAACAGATGACGATCCAACGGGGCAGGGGGGGGGCAGTGTCGCAGTCAAATTTCCGTAGCTTGAGAGGTGATGCTAGCGTCGAAAGCACAGCATTCCCATCCACGGTGTTTCGAGTTGAAAGTGTAGTACAGCCACCACAGCCAGAATGCTGGAAACAATATCAGCAATGCCTTCGTAAATGATGAGCAGAGTCTGTGAGCACACGTGAAGCCTGCTGCCGCCCTTGCTGCCAAGTGAAGGAGCAGACGGCGCGCTCGGTGCTTTTGTACTGTCCGAACAGATGACGATCCAACGGGGCAGGGGGGGGGGGCAGTGTCGCAGTCAAATTTCCGTAGCTTGAGAGGTCATGCTGGCGTCGAAAGCACAGCCTTCCCATCCACGGCGTTTCAAGTTGTAACGGTAGTACAGCCACCACAGCCAGAATGCTGAACACGGTATCAGCAATGCCTGTGTAAAAGCTGCGCAGAGTTGTGAGCACACGTGAAGCCTGCTGGCGCCCTTGCTGCCAAGTGAAGGTGCAGACGCTGCGCTCGGTGCTTTTGTTGTGTCCGAACAGATGACGATCCAACAGGACAGAGGGGGGGGGCAGTGTCGAAGTCAAATGTTCGTAGCTTGAGAGGTGATGCTAGCTCGAAAGCACAGTTTTCCCATCAACGACATTTTAAGTTGAAACGGTAGTACAGCCACCACAGTCAGAAGGCTGGACACGGTATCAGCAATTCCTGTGTAAAAGGTGCGCAGAGTGTGTTAGCACACGTGAAGCCTGCTGCTGCCCTTGCTACCAAGTGAAGGAGCAGACGGTGCGCACGGTGCTTTTGTACTCTCCGAACAGAAGACGATCCAACAGGGCCGGGGAGGAGGGGGCACTTGCGCAGTCCAATTTCCGTAGCTTGATAGGTGATGCTAGCGTCGAAAGCACAGCATTCCCATCCACGGTGTTTCGAGTTGAAAGTGTAGTACAGCCACCACAGCCAGAATGCTGGAAACAATATCAGCAATGCCTTCGTAAATGATGAGCAGAGTCTGTGAGCACACGTGAAGCCTGCTGCCGCCCTTGCTGCCAAGTGAAGGAGCAGACGGCGCGCTCGGTGCTTTTGTAGTGTCCGAACAGATGACGATCCAACGGGGCAGGGGGGGGGGCAGTGTCGCAGTCAAATTTCCGTAGCTTGAGAGTTGATGCTAGCGTCGAAAGCACAGTTTTCCCATCCACGACGTTTTATGTTGAAACGGTAGTACAGCCACCACAGCCAGAAGGCTGGACACGGTATCAGCAATGCCTGTGTAAAAGCTGCGCAGAGTCTGTTAGCACACGTGAAGCCTGCTGCTGCCCTTGCTGCCAAGTGAAGGAGCAGACGCTGCGCTCGGTGCTTTTGTAGTGCCGAACAGATGACGATCCAACAGGACAGGGGGGGGCAGTGTCGAAGTCAAATGTTCGTAGCTTGAGAGGTGATGCTAGCGTCGAAAGCACAGTTTTCCCATCAACGACATTTTAAGTTGAAACGGTAGTACAGCCACCACAGTCAGAAGGCTGGACACGGTATCAGCAATTTCTGTGTAAAAGGTGCGCAGAGTGTGTTAGCACACGTGAAGCCTGCTGTTGCCCTTGCAGCCAAGTGAAGGAGCAGACGCTCCGCTCGGTGCTTTTGTAGTGTCCGAACAGATGACGATCCAACGGGCCAGGGGGGGGGGCAGTGTCGCAGTCAAATTTCCGTAGCTTGAGAGTTGATGCTAGCGTCGAAAGCACAGTTTTCCCATCCACGACGTTTTATGTTGAAACGGTAGTACAGCCACCACAGCCAGAAGGCTGGACACGGTATCAGCAATGCCTGTGTAAAAGCTGCGCAGAGTCTGTTAGCACACGTGAAGCCTGCTGCTGCCCTTGCTGCCAAGTGAAGGAGCAGACGCTGCGCTCGGTGCTTTTGTAGTGCCGAACAGATGACGATCCAACAGGACAGGGGGGGCACTGTCGCAGTCAAACTTCCGTAGCTTGAGAGGTGATGCTAGCGTCGAAAGCACAGCCTTCCCATCCACGGCATTTCAAGTTGAAACGGTAGTACAGACACCACAGCCAGAATGCTGAACACGGTATCAGCAATGCCTGCGTAAAAGCTGCGCAGAGTCTGTGAGCACACGTGAAGCCTGCTGCCGCCCTTGCTGCCAAGTGAAGAAGCAGACGGCGCGCTCGGTGCTTTTGTACTGTTCGAACAGATGACGATCCAACGGGGCAGGGGGGGGGCAGTGTCGCAGTCAAATTTCCGTAGCTTGAGAGGTGATGCTAGCGTCGAAAGCACAGCCTTCCCATCCACGGCGTTTCAAGTTGAAACGGTAGTACAGCCACCACAGCCAGAATGCTGGACACGGTATCAGCAATGCCTGTGTAAAAGCTGCGCAGAGTCTGTGAGCACACGTGAAGCCTGCTGCCGCCCTTGCTGCCAAGTGAAGGAGCAGACGCTGCGCTCGGTGCTTTTGTACTGTACGAACAGATGACGATACAACCAGACAGGGGGGGGGGCAGTGTCGCAGTCAAATTTCCGTAGCTTGAAAGGTGATGCTAGCGTCGAAAGCACAGCTTTCGCATCCACGGTGTTTCACGTTGAAACGGTAGTAAAGCCACCACAGCCAGAATGCTGGACTCGGTATCAGCAAAGCCTGAGTAAAAGATGCGCAGAGTCTGTGAGCACACGTGAAGCCTGCTGCCGCCCTTTCTGCCAAGTGAAGGAGCAGACGGTCCGCTTGGTGTTTTTGTACTGTCCAAACAGATGACGATCCAACAACGCCGGGTAGGGGGGGGGAACTTGCGCAGTCTAATTTCCGTAGCTTGAAAGGTGATGCTTGCATCGAAAGCACAGCATTCCCATCCTCGGTGTTTCGAGTTGAAATTTTAGTACAGCCACCACAGCCAGAAAGCTGGAAACGGTATCAGCAATGCCTGCGTAAAAGATGTGCAGAGTCTGTGAGCACACGTGAAGCCTGCTGCCGCCCTTGCTGCCAAGTGAAGGAGCAGACAGCGCGCTCGGTGCTTTTGTACTGTCCGAACAGATTATGATCCAACGTGGCAGGGGGGCAGTGTCGCAGTCAAATTTCCGTAGCTTGAAAGGTGATGCTAGCGTCGAAAGCACAGCTTTCCCACCCACGGCATTTCAAGTTGAAACGGTAGTACAGCCACCACAGCCAGAATGCTGGACACGGTATCAGCAAAGCCCGCGTAAAAGATGTGCCGAGTCTGTGAGCACACCACAAGCCTGCTGCTGCCCTTGCTGCCAAGTGAAGGAGGAGACAGTGCGCACAGTGCTTTTGTACTGTCCGAACAGATGACGATCCAACGGGGCAGGGGGGGGGGGGGTAGTGTCGCAGTCCAATTTCCGTAGCTTGAGAGGTGATGCTAGCGTCGAAAGCACAGCCTTCCCATCCACGGCGTTTCAAGTTGAAACGGTAGTTCAGCCACCACAGCCAGAATGCTGAACACGGTATCAGCAATGCCTGTGTAAAAGCTGCGCAGAGTTGTGAGCACACGTGAAGCCTGCTGGCGCCCTTGCTGCCAAGTGAAGGTGCAGACGCTGCGCTCGGTGCTTTTGTTGTGTCCGAACAGATGACGATCCAACAGGACAGAGGGGGGGGGGCAGTGTCGAAGTCAAATGTTCGTAGCTTGAGAGGTGATGCTAGCTCGAAAGCACAGTTTTCCCATCAACGACATTTTAAGTTGAAACGGTAGTACAGCCACCACAGTCAGAAGGCTGGACACGGTATCAGCAATTCCTGTGTAAAAGGTGCGCAGAGTGTGTTAGCACACGTGAAGCCTGCTGCTGCCCTTGCTACCAAGTGAAGGAGCAGACGGTGCGCACGGTGCTTTTGTACTCTCCGAACAGAAGACGATCCAACAGGGCCGGGGAGGAGGGGGCACTTGCGCAGTCCAATTTCCGTAGCTTGATAGGTGATGCTAGCGTCGAAAGCACAGCATTCCCATCCACGGTGTTTCGAGTTGAAAGTGTAGTACAGCCACCACAGCCAGAATGCTGGAAACAATATCAGCAATGCCTTCGTAAATGATGAGCAGAGTCTGTGAGCACACGTGAAGCCTGCTGCCGCCCTTGCTGCCAAGTGAAGGAGCAGACGGCGCGCTCGGTGCTTTTGTAGTGTCCGAACAGATGACGATCCAACGGGGCAGGGGGGGGGGCAGTGTGGCAGTCAAATTTCCGTAGCTTGAGAGTTGATGCTAGCGTCGAAAGCACAGTTTTCCCATCCACGACGTTTTATGTTGAAACGGTAGTACAGCCACCACAGCCAGAAGGCTGGACACGGTATCAGCAATGCCTGTGTAAAAGCTGCGCAGAGTCTGTTAGCACACGTGAAGCCTGCTGCTGCCCTTGCTGCCAAGTGAAGGAGCAGACGCTGCGCTCGGTGCTTTTGTAGTGCCGAACAGATGACGATCCAACAGGACAGGGGGGGGCAGTGTCGAAGTCAAATGTTCGTAGCTTGAGAGGTGATGCTAGCGTCGAAAGCACAGTTTTCCCATCAACGACATTTTAAGTTGAAACGGTAGTACAGCCACCACAGTCAGAAGGCTGGACACGGTATCAGCAATTTCTGTGTAAAAGGTGCGCAGAGTGTGTTAGCACACGTGAAGCCTGCTGTTGCCCTTGCAGCCAAGTGAAGGAGCAGACGCTCCGCTCGGTGCTTTTGTAGTGTCCAAACAGATGACGATCCAACAGGCAGGGGGAGGGCAGTGTCGCAGTCAAATTTCCGTAGCTTAAGAGGTGATGCTAGCGTCGAAAGCACAGCCTTCCCATCCACGGCGTTTCAAGTTGAAACGGTAGTTCAGCCACCACAGCCAGAATGCTGAACACGGTATCAGCAATGCCTGTGTAAAAGCTGCGCAGAGTTGTGAGCACACGTGAAGCCTGCTGGCGCCCTTGCTGCCAAGTGAAGGTGCAGACGCTGCGCTCGGTGCTTTTGTTGTGTCCGAACAGATGACGATCCAACAGGACAGAGGGGGGGTCGTAGCTTGAGAGGTGATGCTAGCGTCGAAAGCACAGTTTTCCCATCAACGACATTTAAAGTTGAAACGGTAGTACAGCCACCACAGTCAGAAGGCTGGACACGGTATCAGCAATTCCTGTGTAAAAGGTGCGCAGAGTGTGTTAGCACACGTGAAGCCTGCTGCTGCCCTTGCTACCAAGTGAAGGAGCAGACGGTGCGCACGGTGCTTTTGTACTCTCCGAACAGAAGACGACCCAACAGGGCCGGGGAGGAGGGGGCACTTGCGCAGTCCAATTTCCGTAGCTTGATAGGTGATGCTAGCGTCGAAAGCACAGCATTCCCATCCACGGTGTTTCGAGTTGAAAGTGTAGTACAGCCACCACAGCCAGAATGCTGGAAACAATATCAGCAATGCCTTCGTAAATGATGAGCAGAGTCTGTGAGCACACGTGAAGCCTGCTGCCGCCCTTGCTGCCAAGTGAAGGAGCAGACGGCGCGCTCGGTGCTTTTGTACTGTCCGAACAGATGACGATCCAACGGGGCAGGGGGGGGGCAGTGTCGCAGTCAAATTTCCGTAGCTTGAGAGGTCATGCTGGCGTCGAAAGCAGAGCCTTCCCATCCACGGCGTTTCAAGTTGTAACGGTAGTACAGCCACCACAGCCAGAATGCTGAACACGGTATCAGCAATGCCTGTATAAAAGCTGCACAGAGTCTGTGAGCACACGTGAAGCCTGCTGCCGCCCTTGCTGCCAAGTGAAGGAGCAGACGCTGCACTCGGTGCTTTTGTAGTGTCCGAACAGATGACGATCCAACAGGACAGAGGGGGGGGGGCAGTGTCGCAGTCAAATTTCCGTTGCTTGAGAGGTGATGCTAGCGTAGAGAGCACAGTTTTCCCATCCACGGCGTTTCAAGTTGAAACGGTAGTACAGCCACCAAAGCCAGAATGCTTTACACGGTATCAGCAACGCCTGTGTAAAAGCTGCGCAGAGTCTGTGAGCACACGTGAAGCCTGCTGCCGCCCTTGCTGCCAAGTGAACGAGCAGACGGCGCGCTCGGTGCTTTTATACTGTTCGAGCAGATGACGATCCAACGGGGCAGGGGGGGCACTGTCGCAGTCAAACTTCCGTAGCTTGAGAGGTGATGCTAGCGTCGAAAGCACAGCCTTCCCATCCACGGCATTTCAAGTTGAAACGGTAGTACAGACACCACAGCCAGAATGCTGAACACGGTATCAGCAATGCCTGCGTAAAAGCTGCGCAGAATCTGTGAGCACACGTGAAGCCTGCTGCCGCCCTTGCTGCCAAGTGAAGAAGCAGACGGCGCGCTCGGTGCTTTTGTACTGTTCGAACAGATGACGATCCAACGGGGCAGGGGGGGGGCAGTGTCGCAGTCAAATTTCCGTACCTTGAGAGGTGATGCTAGCGTCGAAAGCACAGCCTTCCCATCCACGGCGTTTCAAGTTGAAACGGTAGTACAGCCACCACAGCCAGAATGCTGGACACGGTATCAGCAATGCCTGTGTAAAAGCTGCGCAGAGTCTGTGAGCACACGTGAAGCCTGCTGCCGCCCTTGCTGCCAAGTGAAGGAGCAGACGCTGCGCTCGGTGCTTTTGTACTGTCCGAACAGATGACGATACAACCAGACAAGGGGGGGGGGCAGTGTCGCAGTCAAATTTCCGTAGCTTGAAAGGTGATGCTAGCGTCGAAAGCACAGCTTTCGCATCCACGGTGTTTCACGTTGAAACGGTAGTAAAGCCACCACAGCCAGAATGCTGGACTCGGTATCAGCAAAGCCTGAGTAAAAGATGCGCAGAGTCTGTGAGCACACGTGAAGCCTGCTGCCGCCCTTTCTGCCAAGTGAAGGAGCAGACGGTCCGCTTGGTGTTTTTGTACTGTCCAAACAGATGACGATCCAACTGTGCACGGGGGGCAGTGTCGCAGTCGAATTTCCGTAGCTTGAGAGGTGATGCTAGCGTCAAAAGCACAGCCTTTCCAGCCACGGCGTTTCAAGTTGAAACGGTAGTACAGCCACCACAGCCAGAATGCTGGACACGGAATCAGCAAAGCCTGCGTAAAAGAAGTGCAGAATCTGTGAGCACACGTGAAGCCTGCTGCCGCCCTTGCTGCCAAGTGAAGAAGCAGACGGTGCGCACGGTGCTTATGTACTCTCCGAACAGAAGACGATCCAACAGCGCCGGGGAGGGGGGGGGGCACTTGCGCAGTCTAATTTCCGTAGCTTGAAAGGTGATGCTTGCATCGAAAGCACAGCATTCCCATCCTCGGTGTTTCGAGTTGAAATTTTAGTACAGCCACCACAGCCAGAAAGCTGGAAACGGTATCAGCAATGCCTGCGTAAAAGATGTGCAGAGTCTGTGAGCACACGTGAAGCCTGCTGCCGCCCTTGCTGCCAAGTGAAGGAGCAGACAGCGCGCTCGGTGCTTTTGTACTGTCCGAACAGATTATGATCCAACGTGGCAGGGGGGCAGTGTCGCAGTCAAATTTCCGTAGCTTGAAAGGTGATGCTAGCGTCGAAAGCACAGCTTTCCCACCCACGGCATTTCAAGTTGAAACGGTAGTACAGCCACCACAGCCAGAATGCTGGACACGGTATCAGCAAAGCCCGCGTAAAAGATGTGCCGAGTCTGTGAGCACACCACAAGCCTGCTGCTGCCCTTGCTGCCAAGTGAAGGAGGAGACAGTGCGCACAGTGCTTTTGTACTGTCCGAACAGATGACGATCCAACGGGGCAGGGGGGGGGGGCAGTGTCGCAGTCCAATTTCCGTAGCTTGAGAGGTGATGCTAGCGTCGAAAGCACAGCCTTCCCATCCACGGCGTTTCAAGTTGAAACGGTAGTTCAGCCACCACAGCCAGAATGCTGAACACGGTATCAGCAATGCCTGTGTAAAAGCTGCGCAGAGTTGTGAGCACACGTGAAGCCTGCTGGCGCCCTTGCTGCCAAGTGAAGGTGCAGACGCTGCGCTCGGTGCTTTTGTTGTGTCCGAACAGATGACGATCCAACAGGACAGAGGGGGGGGGCAGTGTCGAAGTCAAATGTTCGTAGCTTGAGAGGTGATGCTAGCGTCGAAAGCACAGTTTTCCCATCAACGACATTTTAAGTTGAAACGGTAGTACAGCCACCACAGTCAGAAGGCTGGACACGGTATCAGCAATTCCTGTGTAAAAGGTGCGCAGAGTGTGTTAGCACACGTGAAGCCTGCTGCTGCCCTTGCTACCAAGTGAAGGAGCAGACGGTGCGCACGGTGCTTTTGTACTCTCCGAACAGAAGACGATCCAACAGGGCCGGGGAGGAGGGGGCACTTGCGCAGTCCAATTTCCGTAGCTTGATAGGTGATGCTAGCGTCGAAAGCACAGCATTCCCATCCACGGTGTTTCGAGTTGAAAGTGTAGTACAGCCAACACAGCCAGAATGATGGAAACAATATCAGCAATGCCTTCGTAAATGATGAGCAGAGTCTGTGAGCACACGTGAAGCCTGCTGCCGCCCTTGCTGCCAAGTGAAGGAGCAGACGGCGCGCTCGGTGCTTTTGTAGTGTCCGAACAGATGACGATCCAACGGGGCAGGGGGGGGGGCAGTGTCGCAGTCAAATTTCCGTAGCTTGAGAGTTGATGCTAGCGTCGAAAGCACAGTTTTCCCATCCACGACGTTTTATGTTGAAACGGTAGTACAGCCACCACAGCCAGAAGGCTGGACACGGTATCAGCAATGCCTGTGTAAAAGCTGCGCAGAGTCTGTTAGCACACGTGAAGCCTGCTGCTGCCCTTGCTGCCAAGTGAAGGAGCAGACGCTGCGCTCGGTGCTTTTGTAGTGCCGAACAGATGACGATCCAACAGGACAGGGGGGGGGCAGTGTCGATGTCAAATGTTCGTAGCTTGAGAGGTGATGCTAGCGTCGAAAGCACAGTTTTCCCATCAACGACATTTTAAGTTGAAACGGTAGTACAGCCACCACAGTCAGAAGGCTGGACACGGTATCAGCAATTTCTGTGTAAATGGTGCGCAGAGTGTGTTAGCACACGTGAAGCCTGCTGTTGCCCTTGCAGCCAAGTGAAGGAGCAGACGCTCCGCTCGGTGCTTTTGTAGTGTCCAAACAGATGACGATCCAACAGGCAGGGGGAGGGAAGTGTCGCAGTCAAATTTCCGTAGCTTAAGAGGTGATGCTAGCGTCGAAAGCACAGCCTTCCCATCCACGGCGTTTCAAGTTGAAACGGTAGTTCAGCCACCACAGCCAGAATGTTGAACACGCTATCAGCAATGCCTGTGTAAAAGCTGCGCAGAGTTGTGAGCACACGTGAAGCCTGCTGGCGCCCTTGCTGCCAAGTGAAGGTGCAGACGCTGCGCTCGGTGCTTTTGTTGTGTCCGAACAGATGACGATCCAACAGGACAGAGGGGGGGTCGTAGCTTGAGAGGTGATGCTAGCGTCGAAAGCACAGTTTTCCCATCAACGACATTTAAAGTTGAAACGGTAGTACAGCCACCACAGTCAGAAGGCTGGACACGGTATCAGCAATTCCTGTGTAAAAGGTGCGCAGAGTGTGTTAGCACACGTGAAGCCTGCTGCTGCCCTTGCTACCAAGTGAAGGAGCAGACGGTGCGCACGGTGCTTTTGTACTCTCCGAACAGAAGACGACCCAACAGGGCCGGGGAGGAGGGGGCACTTGCGCAGTCCAATTTCCGTAGCTTGATAGGTGATGCTAGCGTCGAAAGCACAGCATTCCCATCCACGGTGTTTCGAGTTGAAAGTGTAGTACAGCCACCACAGCCAGAATGCTGGAAACAATATCAGCAATGCCTTCGTAAATGATGAGCAGAGTCTGTGAGCACACGTGAAGCCTGCTGCCGCCCTTGCTGCCAAGTGAAGGAGCAGACGGCGCGCTCGGTGCTTTTGTACTGTCCGAACAGATGACGATCCAACGGGGCAGGGGGGGGCAGTGTCGCAGTCAAATTTCCGTAGCTTGAGAGGTCATGCTGGCGTCGAAAGCACAGCCTTCCCATCCACGGCGTTTCAAGTTGTAACGGTAGTACAGCCACCACAGCCAGAATGCTGAACACGGTATCAGCAATGCCTGTATAAGAGCTGCACAGAGTCTGTGAGCACACGTGAAGCCTGCTGCCGCCCTTGCTGCCAAGTGAAGGAGCAGACGCTGCGCTCGGTGCTTTTGTAGTGTCCGAACAGATGACGATCCAACAGGACAGAGGGGGGGGGGGGCAGTGTCGCAGTCAAATTTCCGTTGCTTGAGAGGTGATGCTAGCGTAGAGAGCACAGTTTTCCCATCCACGGCGTTTCAAGTTGAAACGGTAGTACAGCCACCAAAGCCAGAATGCTTTACACGGTATCAGCAACGCCTGTGTAAAAGCTGCGCAGAGTCTGTGAGCACACGTGAAGTCTGCTGCCGCCCTTGCTGCCAAGTGAAGGAGCAGACGGCGCGCTCGGTGCTTTTATACTGTTCGAGCAGATGACGATCCAACGGGGCAGGGGGGGCACTGTCGCAGTCAAACTTCCGTAGCTTGAGAAGTGATGCTAGCGTCGAAAGCACAGCCTTCCCATCCACGGCATTTCAAGTTGAAACGGTAGTACAGACACCACAGCCAGAATGCTGAACACGGTATCAGCAATGCCTGCGTAAAAGCTGCGCAGAGTCTGTGAGCACACGTGAAGCCTGCTGCCGCCCTTGCTGCCAAGTGAAGAAGCAGACGGCGCGCTCGGTGCTTTTGTACTGTTCGAACAGATGACGATCCAACGGGGCAGGGGGGGGCAGTGTCGCAGTCAAATTTCCGTAGCTTGAAAGGTGATGCTAGCGTCGAAAGCACAGCCTTCCCATCCACGGCGTTTCAAGTTGAAACGGTAGTACAGCCACCACAGCCAGAATGCTGGACACGGTATCAGCAATGCCTGTGTAAAAGCTGCGCAGAGTCTGTGAGCACACGTGAAGCCTGCTGCCGCCCTTGCTGCCAAGTGAAGGAGCAGACACTGCGCTCGGTGCTTTTGTACTGTCCGAACAGATGACGATACAACCAGACAGGGGGGGGGCAGTGTCGCAGTCAAATTTCCGTAGCTTGAAAGGTGATGCTAGCGTCGAAAGCACAGCTTTCGCATCCACGGTGTTTCAAGTTGAAACGGTAGTAAAGCCACCACTGCCAGAATGCTGGACTCGGTATCAGCAAAGCCTGAGTAAAAGATGCGCAGAGTCTGTGAGCACACGTGAAGCCTGCTGCCGCCCTTTCTGCCAAGTGAAGGAGCAGACGGTCCGCTTGGTGTTTTTGTACTGTCCAAACAGATGACGATCCAACTGTGCACGGGGGGCAGTGTCGCAGTCGAATTTCCGTAGCTTGAGAGGTGATGCTAGCGTCAAAAGCACAGCCTTTCCAGCCACGGCGTTTCAAGTTGAAACGGTAGTACAGCCACCACAGCCAGAATGCTGGACACGGAATCAGCAAAGCCTGCGTAAAAGAAGTGCAGAGTCTGTGAGCACACGTGAAGCCTGCTGCCGCCCTTGCTGCCAAGTGAAGAAGCAGACGGTGCGCACGGTGCTTATGTACCCTCCGAACAGAAGACGATCCAACAGCGCCGGGGAGGGGGGGGGCACTTGCGCAGTCTAATTTCCGTAGCTTGAAAGGTGATGCTTGCATCGAAAGCACAGCATTCCCATCCTCGGTGTTTCGAGATGAAATTTTAGTACAGCCACCACAGCCAGAAAGCTGGAAACGGTATCAGCAATGCCTGCGTAAAAGATGTGCAGAGTCTGTGAGCACACGTGAAGCCTGCTGCCGCCCTTGCTGCCAAGTGAAGGAGCAGACAGCACGCTCGGTGCTTTTGTACTGTCCGAACAGATTATGATCCAACGTGGCAGGGGGGCAGTGTCGCAGTCAAATTTCCGTAGCTTGAAAGGTGATGCTAGCGTCGAAAGCACAGCTTTCCCACC
Source organism: Rhipicephalus microplus (assembly GCF_043290135.1). Lineage (NCBI taxonomy): Eukaryota > Metazoa > Arthropoda > Arachnida > Ixodida > Ixodidae > Rhipicephalus > Rhipicephalus microplus. The sequence continues at coordinate 121,515,666 of NC_134708.1, forward strand.
CACGGCATTTCAAGTTGAAACGGTAGTACAGCCACCACAGCCAGAATGCTGGACACGGTATCAGCAAAGCCCGCGTAAAAGATGTGCCGAGTCTGTGAGCACACCACAAGCCTGCTGCTGCCCTTGCTGCCAAGTGAAGGAGGAGACAGTGCGCACAGTGCTTTTGTACTGTCCGAACAGATGACGATCCAACGGGGCAGGGGGGGGGGCAGTGTCGCAGTCCAATTTCCGTAGCTTGAAAGGTGATGCTAGCGTCGAAAGCACAGCCTTCCCATCCACGCCGTTTCAAGTTGAAACGGTAGTACAGCCACCACAGCAAGAATGCTGAACACGGTATCAGCATTGCCTGCGTAAAAGATGTGCAGAGTCTGTGAGCACACGTGAAGCCTGCTGCCGCCCTTGCTGCCAAGTGAAGGAGCAGACGCTGCGCTCGGTGCTTTTGTACTGTCCGAACAGATGACGATACAACCAGACAGGGGGGGGGGCAGTGTCGCAGTCAAATTTCCGTAGCTTGAAAGGTGATGCTCGCGTCGAAAGCATAGCTTCCCCATCCACGGCGTTTCAAGTTGAAACGGTAGTACAGCCACCACAACCAGAATGCTGGACATGGTATCAGCAATGCCTGCGTAAACGATGCGCAGAGTCTGTGAGCACACGTGAAGCCTGCTGCCGCCCTTGCTGCCAAGTTAAGGAGCAGACGGTGCAATCGGTGCTTTTGTACTGTCCGAACAGATGACGATCCAACGGGGCATGGGCGGGGGCACTGTCACAGTCAAATTTCCGTAGCTTGAAAGGTGATGCTAGCGTCGAAAGCACAGCTTTCGCATCCACGGTGTTTCAAGTTGAAACGGTAGTAAAGCCACCACAGCCAGAATGCTGGACTCGGTATCAGCAAAGCCTGAGTAAAAGATGCGCAGAGTCTGTGAGCACACGTGAAGCCTGCTGCCGCCCTTTCTGCCAAGTGAAGCAGCAGACGGTCCGCTTGGTGTTTTTGTACTGTCCAAACAGATGACGATCCAACTGTGCACGGGGGGGCAGTGTCGCAGTCGAATTTCCGTAGCTTGAGAGGTGATGCTAGCGTCAAAAGCACAGCCTTTCCAGCCACGGCGTTTCAAGTTGAAACGGTAGTACAGCCACCACAGCCAGAATGCTGGATACGGAATCAGCAAAGCCTGCGTAAAAGAAGTGCAGAGTCTGTGAGCACACGTGAAGCCTGCTGCCGCCCTTGCTGCCAAGTGAAGAAGCAGACGGTGCGCACGGTGCTTATGTACTCTCCGAACAGAAGACGATCCAACAGCGCCGGGGAGGGGGGGGCACTTGCGCAGTCTAATTTCCGTAGCTTGAAAGGTGATGCTTGCATCGAAAGCACCGCATTCCCATCCTCGGTGTTTCGAGTTGAAATTTTAGTACAGCCACCACAGACAGAAAGCTGGAAACGGTATCAGCAATGCCTGCGTAAAAGATGTGCAGAGTCTGTGAGCACACGTGAAGCCTGCTGCCGCCCTTGCTGCCAAGTGAAGGAGCAGACAGCGCGCTCGGTGCTTTTGTACTGTCCGAACAGATTATGATCCAACGTGGCAGGGGGGCAGTGTCGCAGTCAAATTTTCGTAGCTTGAAAGGTGATGCTAGCGTCGAAAGCACAGCTTTCCCACCCACGGCATTTCAAGTTGAAACGGTAGTAAAGCCACCACAGCCAGAATGCTGGACACGGTATCAGCAATGCCTGCGTAAAAGATGCGCAGAGTTTATGAGCACACGTGAAGCCTGCTGCTGCCCTTGCTGCGAAGTGAAGGAGCAGACGGTGCGCATGGGGCTTTTGTACTGTTCGAACAGATGACGATCCAACGGGGCCGGGGGGCAGTGTCGCAGTCAAATTTCCTTAGCTTGAAAGGTGATGCTAGCGTCGAAAGCACAGCTTTTCCATCCACGACGTTTCAGGCTGAATTTGTAGAACAGTCACCACAACCAGAATGCTGGACACGGTATCAGCGATGCCTGCGTAAAAGATGTGCCGAGTCTGTGAGCACACCACAAGCCTGCTGCCGCCCTTGCTGCCAAGTGAAGGAGGAGACAGTGCGCACAGTGCTTTTGTACTGTCCGAACAGATGACGATCCAACGGGGCAGGGGGGGGGCAGTGTCGCAGTCCAATTTCCGTAGCTTGAAAGGTGATGCTAGCGTCGAAAGCACAGCCTTCCCATCCACGCCGTTTCAAGTTGAAACGGTAGTACAGCCACCACAGCAAGAATGCTGAACACGGTATCAGCATTGCCTGCGTAAAAGATGTGCAGAGTCTGTGAGCACACGTGAAGCCTGCTGCCACCCTGGCTGCCAAGTGAAGAAGCAGACGGTGCGCACGGTGCTTTTGTACTCTCCGAACAGATGACGATCCAACGGGGCAGGGGAACAGTGTCGCAGTCAAATTTCCGTAGCTTGAAAGGTGATGCTTGAATCGAAAGCACAGCATTCCCATCCACGGTGTTTCGAGTTGAAATTGTAGTACAGCCACCACAGCCAGAATGCTGGAAACGATATCAACAATGCCTTCGTAAATGATGAGCAGTCTGTGAGCACACGTGAAGCCTGCTGCCGCCCTTGCTGCCAAGTGAAGGAGCAGACGGCGCGCTCGGTGCTTTTGTACTCTCCGAACAGATGACGATCCAACGGGGCAGGGGGGCAGTGTCGCAGTCAAATTTCCGTAGCTTGAAAGGTGATGCTAGCGTCGAAAGCACAGCATTCCCATCCACGGTGTTTCGAGTTGAAATTGTAGTACAGCCACCACAGCCAGAATGCTGGAAACGTGATCAGCAATGCCTGCGTAAAAGATGTGCAGAGTCTGTGAGCACACGTGAAGCCTGCTGCCGCCCTTGCTGCCAAGTGAAGGAGCAGACAGCGCGCTCGGTGCTTTTGTACTGTCCGAACAGATTATGATCCAACGTGGCAGGGGGGCAGTGTCGCAGTCAAATTTCCGTAGCTTGAAAGGTGATGCTAGCGTCGAAAGCACAGCTTTCCCACCCACGGCGTTTCAAATTGAAACGGTAGTACAGCCACCACAGCCAGAATGCTGGACACGGTATCAGCAATGCCCGCGTAAAAGATGTGCCGAGTCTGCGAGCACACGAGAAGCCTGCTGCCGCCCTTGCTGCCAAGTGAAGGAGGAGACGGTCCGCTTGGTGTTTTTGTACTGTCCAAACAGATGACGATCCAACTGTGCACGGGGGGGGCAGTGTCGCAGACAAATTTTCGTTGCTTGAAAGGTGATGCTATTGTCGAAAGCACAGCTTTTCCATCCACGACGTTTCAAGTTGAATTGGTAGTACAGTCACCACAACCAGAATGCTGGACAAGGTATCAGCGATGCCTGCGTAAAAGACGAGCAGAGTCTGTGAGCACACGTGAAGCCTGCTGCTACCCTTGCTGCCAAGTGAAGGAGCTGACAGTGCGCTCGGTGCTTTTGTACTGTCCGAACAGATGACGATCCAATGGGGCAGGGGGGGGGCAGTGTCGCAGTCAAATTTCCGTAGCTTGAAAGGTGATGCTAGCGTCAAAAACACAGCTGTCCCATCCACGGCGTTTCAAGTTGAAACGGTGGTACAGCCACCACAGCCAGAATGCTCGACAGGGTATCAGCAATGCCTCCGTAAAAGACGCGCAGAGTCTGTGAGCACACGTGAACCCTGCTGCCGTCCTTGCTTCCATGTGAAGGAGCAGACGGCGCGCTCGGTGTTTTTGTACGGTCCGAACAGATGACGATCCAACGGGGCAGGGGGGCAGTGTCACAGTCAAGTTTCCGTAGCGCGAAAGGTGATGGTAGCGTCCAAAGCACAGCTTTCCCACCCACGGCGTTTCAAGTTGAAACGGTAGTACAGCCACCACAGCCAGAATGCTGGACACGGTATCAGCAATGCCCGCGTAAAAGATGCGCAGAGTCTGTGAGCACACGTGAAGCCTGCTGCCGCCCTTGCTGCCAAGTGAAGGAGCAGACGGCGCGCTCGGTGCTTTTGTACTCTCCGAACAGATGACGATCCAACGGGGCAGGGGGGCAGTGTCGCAGTCAAATTTCCGTAGCTTGAAAGGTGATGCTAGCGTCGAAAGCACAGCATTCCCATCCACGGTGTTTCGAGTTGAAATTGTAGTACAGCCACCACAGTCAGAATGCTGGAAACGGTATCAGCAATGCCTGCGTAAAAGATGTGCAGAGTCTGTGAGCACACGTGAAGCCTGCTGCCACCCTTGCTGCCAAGTGAAGGAGCAGACAGCGCGCTCGGTGCTTTTGTACTGTCCGAACAGATTATGATCCAACGTGGCAGGGGGGCAGTGTCGCAGTCAAATTTCCGTAGCTTGAAAGGTGATGCTAGCGTCGAAAGCACAGCTTTCCCACCCACGGCGTTTCAAATTGAAACGGTAGTACAGCCACCACAGCCAGAATGCTGGACACGGTATCAGCAATGCCCGCGTAAAAGATGTGCCGAGTCTGTGAGCACACGAGAAGCCTGCTGCCGCCCTTGCTGCCAAGTGAAGGAGGAGACGGTGCGCACGGTGCTTTTGTACTGTCCGAACAGATGACGATCCAACGGGGCAGGGGGCAGTGTCGCAGTCCAATTTCCGTAGCTTGAAAGGTGATGCTAGTGACGAAAGCACAGCTTTCCCATCTACGGCGTTTCAAGTTGAAACGGTAGTACAGCCACCACAGCCAGAATGCTGGACACGGTATCAGCAATGCTTGTGTAAAAGATGTGCAGTGTCTGTGACCACACGTGAAGTCTGCTGCCACCCTGGCTGCCAATTAAAGGAGCAGACACTGCGCTCGGTGCTTTTGTAGTGTCCGAACAGATGACGATCCAACGGGGCAGGGGGGGGCAGTGTCGCAGTCAAATTTCCGTAGCTTGAGAGTTGATGCTAGCGTCGAAAGCACAGTTTTCCCATCCACGACGTTTTATGTTGAAACGGTAGTACAGCCACCACAGCCAGAAGGCTGGACACGGTATCAGCAATGCCTGTGTAAAAGCTGCGCAGAGTCTGTTAGCACACGTGAAGCCTGCTGCCGCCCTTGCTGCCAAGTGAAGGAGCAGACGCTGCGCTCGGTGCTTTTGTAGTGCCGAACAGATGACGATCCAACAGGACAGAGGGGGGGGCAGTGTCGAAGTCAAATGTTTGTAGCTTGAGAGGTGATGCTAGCGTCGAAAGCACAGTTTTCCCATCAACGACATTTTAAGTTGAAACGGTAGTACAGCCACCACAGTCAGAAGGCTGGACACAGTATCAGCAATTTCTGTGTAAAAGGTGCGCAGAGTGTGTTAGCACACGTGAAGCCTGCTGTTGCCCTTGCAGCCAAGTGAAGGAGCAGACGCTCCGCTCGGTGCTTTTGTAGTGTCCAAACAGATGACGATCCAACAGGCAGGGGGAGGGCAGTGTCGCAGTCAAATTTCCGTAGCTTGAGAGGTGATGCTAGCGTCGAAAGCACAGCCTTCCCATGATGATGATGTTTGATGTTTTATGGCGCAAGGGCCGTTTCACGGCCAAAGAGCGCCAGTTCATCTTGCTAAAAAAAATGGACAATGATTGTGATAAGCGGCTGTATAAGGGCCATAAAATTCCTCGCGGTAAGGCGGGTAAAAACATACAAGTGATAAAATAATGACCATGGCGTGAAAGGTGTGTGTGGTGTGAATAGATGACAAAAGTTGGTGATAATAAAAGACGATGGTGGATATGATTGGCATTAGCACAAGTGCCTCACTCGTTTATACCCTTGCGTCCAAGGGCCATGAGGCAAATGCTTTCTTGAGTAACCACCGCAGCAAAAACCTCTCTGGAGAGGTCATGCTACGGGATGCCTGGGTATATGATATGGAAACTATGAATTTCTTTAAAAAACGCTAACAATGATTTGTGACTAAAAAGCGGTTCCCTACCGACGAACATTGCAGGGTGTAAAGGTATATGTTGTCGGTAGGGTAATGGAAAGTGTTGTTCTCTTACAGTGTCCAATTGTTTGCACTCAATTAAAATGTGAAGGACTGTCAATGGTTTCCCACATCTGTCACACAATGGTGGATCGCCACCAGACAAAAGGTGTGTGTGTGTCGTGTATGTGTGTCCTATCCTGAGTCTCGTTAGTATCACCTCTGTATAACGCGATTTCGATACGGGCGGCCAATGACCAAGGTGTGGCTTAATAACGTGTAGTTTGTTTTGTGTGTGTGTATCCCACTTGCTCTGCCAGTATACTCTGAGGTTTCGTTTGAGGGATGGTTTAAGATCGAGGGCCGGGATTGATATGGGTGTAGGGGCAGTGCTTTTGTGCACGGATGCAGCGAGCTGATCCGCCCTCACGTTGCCTTGAATCTCACGGTGCCCTGGCACCCAGCACACTACAACATGTTGTTTGAGTGTGTAAAGTGTGCATAAAGTAGAGTAAAGTGAGACAAGGACTGGGTTTTTTTGTTTTTTAAGACTGTGCAGAGCCGTTACCACACTTAGGGAGTCTGTATAAATTACTGCTTTTTGTATTTGTAATTGTTTGATGTGTTTAGCTTCCACAAGTATCGCGTACGCTTCCGCTGTGAAGATACTTGTGCGTGGATGTAGTGGACCAGCATCCGAAAAGGATGGGCCTACAGCAGCGTAGGACACAGAGGAGTTAGTCTTGGAGGCATCTGTGAAGAACTCAGGACATGTGTATTTGTGTTGAAGTTCCAAAAAGTATGTTCGGATATGGGCAACAGGTGCATGTTTTGTAACTTCTAGGAAAGACACATCGCAGTCTATAGTCTACCATTGCCACGGTGGCGGATAAGCTACAGGAGCCATTAAACTGTGTTCTAGTGAGATTCCAGTTTCCTCAGCTAGACTCTTCAGGCGAATAGAGAAGGGCTGCCTCATCGAAGGCCTGTTTTGAAACAAAATTGAGCTCGACAAATCATTAATAGTAGAGTATGAGGGGTGCTTCTTGTCTGCTTTCACCTTAAGGTAATAAACAAAGGACATGTAAGTTCTCTGCAGATGAAGCGACCACTCATTTGACTCAACATAAAGGCTTTCTACGGGGCTGGTGCGAAAAGCACCCGTAGAAAGGCGGATGCCCAAATGGTGCACGGGGTCCAGCATCTTCAAAGCACTTTGAGTCGCAGACTGATAAACAACGGCCCCATAATCTAAGCGGGTGCGAATGAGGCTTCTATATAGGTTCATGAGACATTGCCTGTCACTACCCCACCTAGTACGTGACAACACTTTTAAAACATTCATGGCTTTTAAACATTTTGTTTTTAGATACTTGATGTGCGGTACGAAGGTCAACTTGTTGTCCAAGATTAATCCTAGGAATTTATGCTCCGTATTAACAGACAGACACTGACCGTTCAGTTCAATGTCGGGTTCTGAGTGCATGCCTCTCTTTCTGGAGAACAGGACACACGTACTTTTTTGTGGGTTCAGTCGGAATCCGTTTTCCTCTGCCCATTTTGAGAGCTTGTTTAAACCTAACTGAACCTGCCGCTCACACATTGCCAGATTGCAAGACCTAAAGCCAAGCTGGACGTCATCCACATATGTACAATAAAACATATTGCGAGGGATGGTCAAGCGTAAGGAATTCATTTTTATGAGAAAAAGTGTGCAGCTAAGTACACCACCTTGTGGAACGCCTGTTTCCTGGACAAATGTTTGAGAATAAACCGTGCCCACTCGGACACGGAATGTCCGGTTTGACAGGTAACTTTTGATTATGTGAAACATTCTTCCGCGCACGCCAAGGTTGGATAGGTCTCTTAGAATTCCAAAACGCCATGTTGTATCATAAGCCTTTTCGATATCGAGGAACACGGAGAGAAAATATTGTTTATGGACGAAGGCGTCTCTGATCTGTGCCTCGATACGAACAAGGTGGTCTGTCGTGGATCTACTCTCTCGAAACCCGCACTGAAATGGGTCGAGCAAATTGTTTGTTTCAAGAAAGTGTACAAGTCGGCGGTTTATCATTTTTTCGAAGACTTTGCACAAGCAGCTTGTAAGTGCAATAGGCCTATAACTCGAGGCTAAAGAAGGGTCCCTGCCCTCTTTCAAAATGGGAATAACAATAGCCTCTTTCCAGGAGGTAGGAATAGTGCCAGAAGACCAAATAGCATTGTACAAACAAAGTAAGGTTTTTCGGGTTTCGTTTGGTAGGTTCTTTAACATTTCATACATCACACGGTCAGAACCTGGGGCAGAAGTACTGCAGGAGTTCAGAGATGTTCGGAGCTCAGCAAGACTGAAAGCTTGGTTATATCCCTCGTATCTAGTGGATTTGTGTTCAAGTTTCTGCTTTTCTATTCTTGTTCTGTATTTTTGGAAAGTGTCAGTATAGTGGGACGAGCTGGATACCTGTTCGAAGTGTGCACCGAGGAAGTTTGCCTGATCTTCCAAGGTATCACCCTGAGTGTTTACGAGTGGAAGTGTGTGTACTTGTTTTCCTGCTATCCTATGGACCATGTCCCAGACTTTAGCCTCCTGTGTGTATGAATTAACCCCTGATAAAAACTTCTGCCAGCTTTCTCTTCTGGCCTGCCGACGCGTTCTCCTGCCTTGAGACTTTATTTTCTTGAAGGTTTCAAGATTTTCGGCTGTCGGCGAGTTCCGAAGCAGCCTCCAAGCTCTGTTTTGCTGTTTGCGCGCGTTTCGGCATTCAGAGTTCCACCATGGCACACGTCGTTTTCCAGGGTGTCCATTTGTTTGTGGGATGCATTTTGTTGCAGCATCGATCAAAAACGCTGTGAAGTAGTTCACCGCAACATCAATGTTCAAAGTACGGATGTCATTCCAACCTAGACTAGCAATAGTATAAAACTGTTCCCAGTCGGCTCTGTTTATGAGCCACTTGGGAACACGTGACGGACACTCAGTTACTGTCGTGCTCAAAACTACGGGGAAGTGGTCACTTCCGTACGGATTACTGACGACTTTCCACTGGAGTAGAGGCACAAGAGATGGAGATACTATGCTCAGGTCTATGGAGGAGTAGGTGTTATTGGCGAGATTATAATAGGTTGGTTCTTTTCGGTTTAGGAGACACGCGCTCGACGAGAGAAGGAACTGTTCGATCAGTCGACCTCGCGCGTCATACCGAGAGTCTCCCCATAGCCTGCTATGCGCATTAAAGTCTCCAAGGAGAACATAAGGTTCCGGAAGTTCATCAATTAAAGAGTGTAAATCACGTTTCTGTAGCTGATAACTAGGAGGAATGTAAATCGTGCAGATTGTGATCAGTTTATCAAAAAGAACCGCTCGAACAGCCACTGCCTCAAGGGATGTTTGGAGTTGTAAGTGTGTGCATGCAATTTCTTGATTCACTATGATGGCAACACCTCCGGATGATGTCACGGCATCATCACGGTCCTTTCGAAAAATAACGTATTTGCGAAGAAAATTTGTGTGTTTTGAATTAAGGTGTGTTTCTTGTACACACAGCACTTTTGCTGAGTGTTCGTGTAGGAGTTCTTGGATGTCGTCAAGGTTTCTGAGAAGGCCCCTGACATTCCATTGTATAATTTGAGTGTTCATGGTGAATGTAAAATAATGCTTTGTGTACGAAAAACAAGTGGCTGTTTAGACGGGGAGTTTGAGTTCACTTAACAGGGCCATCACCAGGCCCTGTTATTTGCTTTTTTGTTTTCTTGGCGCGCTCCAAGGAGCCACGCCGCTCTTTCGGCACCAAGGGTGCCGACGTATCCATTGCCTCCTCGGAGGCACTGGATGCCCGCACGTGCGGGCTGTTAGTTTGGATTTTGGGCCTCGCCTGGTGAGGGGAGGCCTTGAGACCCGAAGACTCTGGAGTCTCCGGTCTCTGTTTGAGAGTAGGCGGTGTAGCCTGGGCTACAGCCGCCTTGGGGGCAGGTGCCACAGCCGACGGCTCGCTCTGCGCGGGCCGAAGGGGTGGCGAGGGCTGGTGCGGCGGTGCCCCCTGACGCGCCGCATCAGCGTATGTAGGTCCATAGAATGGAGCGACTCTTCGCCGTGCTTCCTTAAACGTAATGTTCTCCTTCACCTTCAATGTAATTATTTCTTTTTCTTTTTTCCAGTATGTGCAGGAGCGTGAATATGCGGCATGGTTTCCTTCGCAGTTTACACAGTGTGCCGGTTCTTTGCAGTTCTCGGACACGTGGCCTAGGACTCCACATTGTGCACAAGTCTGGCGACCACGACAGGTCTTAGAGCCATGGCCATACTTCTGGCATTGGAAGCAACGACGAGGATTTGGTATATACGGCCTGATAGATGTTTTCGTGTACCCTGTTTGAATGGAATCCGGTAGTTTACTGGATGCAAACGTGAGTATCAAGTGTTTTGTCGGTGTTTCCTTATTGTCTCTTCTGATGATGATTCTCTGTACATTAGTGACATTTTGGCTCTTCCACCCCTCCAAAAGTTCAGTCTCAGTCAAGTCAATTAAGTCCATGTCAGATACCACTCCGCGAGTTGTGTTCATTGACCTATGTGGTGTTATGGTTATTGGTATGCCACCGAAATCTGAGAGACGGTCTAGCTTTTCAAATTGTTCTTTGTCGCGGATTTCGAGGAGAAGGTCTCCACTAGCCATTTTGGTTACCTTGTATCCCGTGCCAAGAGTTTCGGTGAGACATCTAGAAACTAGGAAAGGAGAGACGGTCCTGGCTTGCTTTTCAGTTTTTTCAGAATGGATAACATGAAAGTGAGGATATGTTTCTTTTGGCTGGTTGAAAAAATTTATAGCATCGGTGCGTACCCGCTTTAAGCCGGTACGATCAGACATTAGGGGGGATGCTCCATGCATGCCTTTCTTATTTTTGCTCAGCAGCGTTGGCGGCCACCCACCACGGAGCCCAACGAGGGGACGCTACAAGTTTACAGGTGCTGAAAACTGCAGACGCCAGCCGTACAACGCTACTATAACCCAATGCGCCTAGACCTAGGTAGGCTATTTGCACAGGGTTAACCCTAGCCGCCAGGAAGTTTGGAAGTAAACGGAAGAGAGTAGAAGACAGGACAGATAAATAGTAAGAGATAAAGACGAAGATGTAGGGAGAGAGAGAGATAGGAAAAGGCGACTGCCGATTTCCCCTGGGTGGGTCAGCCCAGGGGTGCCGTCTACGTGAAGCCGGGGCCAAAGGGGTGTGTTGCCTCTGCCGGGGGGCCTTAAAGGTCCAATCACCCAGCGTCAGCTCAACCCCCAGGATCCCCTTTTCCCCGGACACGGCAAAGCCACGCACGGCTAGGCGTGGGAGGGAGTAGAAACTCCCCCGTTAGCTCGGGTCCGTGGTGTCGCTACACACCAGACGCCTGCTTTAACAGGCGCCCTTGCGGGCAGGGTATGAAGTAGACAACACCGTCATATTTACATAAATTTAAATATGACTAAGATTGCATGGATCTTGTGACATATATGTGAATCGGGACTTGTCTGTCTACTTTGGCACATAAACTGGATAAGTTGTTCCTGGCAAAAATAATCATTCGGACGTCATATCTTGGTGCCATCTTTTTTAGGTGGTGGGTAAAACCGTGAACATATGGAAGAATAGCAAATGTCTTATGCTTGGCCTTTTTATCCAAGTTGCACTATGGCCTCTTTTTGTTTTCCTAATCAACTTTTCCCAGAAATTTGACAATGCATCTCATGAGAAGCCTGCTTGTCTATATTTTCGGACATGCCCAGCAAACTTTTTTCAACTAAATGAGTGCAGGATTTCTTCACTGCAGAGCTGAAAAAAAGAGATTGCACTCTCACTTTTCACCAGTTTCGTATGGCCTGATTTATGGTTCAGCACAGGTATCGCAAACCGAGGGGTGTAGGAATAACACACATGCGTGAGCGAGAACTGCAGCTGAATATCCGAAAATTGAATACATTAGTCTTTTAAGTATTCCGAAGGCCGAGATCACACTGCTCAAAACTCTTAAAAACACCTGCTAACATAACTTCAGTTTCCTTACGAAAAAAAACGATGTAGTCATCAACATAACGAAAAACTCTGATTACTGAGGCCTGTAAAACCAGTTGGAGTGCCCGATATTCTCCACTTGGACAAATTTTGCTTAAACCCGGCGCCACGCGAGACCCAATACACACAGTTTTTTTCTTCAGGTACACCTCCTCTTCAAAAAATAAATAAAGACCTCAGGTAAAAGAACAAAAATTTTGTGAAAGTTTCAACTGACATGTCACTTAGACATATGAAGGCAGGTTCGCCATTGTGACACGTAATTCTTCCCTGTGATCGAAACGTGGTTATGTGGGAAAGAATAAAAGAGGGCCTCTACTTCGATGCTCACGGCATCACAATCAATGGGGTTCTTGCGCAGGAATTGTAGAGCCGTTTCTGAGTTATGTGTGATGTAGGGGTCATCTATGTGTAGAGACGACAAGCAATTCTGTGAAAAAGCAGACACAAACCTGCTACGTGTCACGTTTCATGATTATTGCGCGAAAAGGCATCTCAATCTTGCGCGTTTTCACAGTGTAAAATACCTCCAACTGCGAGTCGCTCCCCTTTTTTACAGTTTGCGGAAGTTTCTGCAAGTCCATGTCCAGCAACAGGGCTACAGGTTGTTTTTTTTCCTTTCCGTTGGCTTGACTGGTGTAGTCCGGAATCTTCTCCGCACAGCCTGTAAAGCATTCTCGCAATACATGCCTTCCGGCAAAACAACGAACCGACCTTCTTTTTCAGAAACAAGTAATCTAAGTGCATTGTTTGTTTTAAACTCGGAAACAATTGTGCGATTCCTGCGTGATAACAGCGCAGTGATTGTGATCCCGTGAGCATTAAAGTAGAGGACCTCTTTTATTTTCTCCCACATAATCACATTTTGACCACTGTGAGGGAATGCGTTGCGTGTCACAATAATAAAAATGCCTTCATAGGTCTAAGTGGCATGTCAGTTGAACCTTTCACAGAACTTTTGTTCTTTTAACTGTGGTATTTATTTATTTCCAAGATGAGGTGTACCTGCAGAAGAAAGGTGTATGTATTGTGTTTAGGGTGTCACCAGTTTTAAGCGATATCTTTCTATGTAGAGTTGATTGGGCGCTCCAACTGGTTTCACAGGCCTCAGTAATCAGAGCATTTTAATATTAGGCATCTGAAGATGTGTCAGCAGGTATTTTAGAGAGTTTTGAGCAGTGTGGTCTTTGCCTGAATTTCAATTCGGGATACTTAAAGGACCAATGTATCCAATTTCTAGATCTTCAGCTGAAGTTCTCGCCCGCATGTGTGTTGGTGCTACACCCCTCAGTTTGTGAAGCCTGTGCTGAATTCACTGTAAATCGGGCCATACGAAACTGGTTAAAAATGCGATTGCACTGTCTTGTTTCAGCTCTGCACTAAAGAAATCCTGCACTCATTTAGTTGAAAAAAGTTTTGCTGGGCAGGTACAAAAACTTAGACAAACAGGCCTCCCACGGGATGTATTGTTAAAGTTCTGCGAAAAGTTGATTAGGAAAACAGAAAGAGGCCCTGGTGTTAGTTTCAACTTAAATGACAAGGCGAAACGTAGGGAGTGTGCTGTTCTTCCATGTTTTCACGGTTATTCCCACGGCCTAAAGCAGATGGCATCAACATATGAACGTACGAGTGGTTATTTCTGTGAGGAACAAGTTAATCACTGTATGTGCCAAAGCAGATTGACGACTCATGAGTCACATATATGTACAGCAAGATACATCCAATCTTGGTCTTATTTATGATAATGTATCATGTATCACCGGTGTTGTCTACTGCATACTCTTGTCATGCAATCGTGTATACGTGGGTCAGGCAGATCGTAGACTAAGAGAACATTTTCATTTTCTTAAAAGCAATACTGGCCTTCATTTCGCAGCCTACTGTAAAGAATGCGGCTGCGTGCCCCTCTTTGATGATACTTCTGTGCTGTTTTGGCATAAAAACCGAAGTGTGCACGAGATTACTGAGGCTACGCATATTCAGAAGATTCCCGAGTCGTGCGTCAGTCTTCCCTCTGTGACTATACACAATAAGGAGTTGACCTATGTAGATTTTGTATGACGTGTGTGCTATTCTTGATGTTGCCCAGGTTTTGTTGACTTTGCCCCTCATGCCTTTTTCTGCTCCCCCTTGGCCCCCTCTTGCTTTTTATTCTTTCTGTTATACATTGCCTCGGTCTTGATATAAAGCTTCAGTTGATAGTACGGCGCTTGTGTTTTTTTTCTCTACTTCGTGTTTCCGTCCGTTTTTTTTGTGCAGTACACTTATGAAGCTGTGTCGCGAGTTGTCCAAGACACGTTGGAGTTGCTCATAACGACTAACTTGGACTTCGCGCGCTGTAAGGGCACCGGCACAAGCTTTCGGGGCTTCGGCTAGCGTCGGAACTCGGTGAAAATTGTTCGCCATTACAGTTGGCTTCCTCTCTGGTTTCCCCCTCAATCGGTCGCAAGCATCTCGGCTCCGGCTGTTGGCAGCAGCCGCGGCGGCGGAGAGTTGCGTTTGCTCGCTGCACTCGCTTGAGTTTGTTGAACAGGGCCGCATTAAAATCGGTTTCTTTGGCGCTCGCTCTAAACCAGCTCGGCCCAGTTCGCGGCGGCCCCGCCGTGGTGGTATAGCGGCTTAGGTATTCGACTGCTGACCTGCAGGCCGCGGGATCCAGTCCCGGCTGCGACGGCTACATTTCCGATGGAGGCGGAAATGTTGTAGGCCCGTGTGCTCAGATTTGAGTGCACGTTAAAGAAAGCCAGGAGGTCGGAATTCCAGGAGCCCTCCACTACGGCGTCTCTCATGGGACGTTAAGCCCCTCATATCAATCAAACTCTCCCGACTTGGCGGCACGGTGGTTAGCGGCGCCCCGGAGTTACGTTTGCGGCCACCACACCCAAGGTGTTGCGGTACAGGAATTGATTTACAGTTTCAGTTTCAGTTCAGTTTCAGTTCATTATTAATTTCAAAAAAGTAGTACAGTAATATTAATATAATGACGAGGGTCCCAAAGTTAAAAACTGTAACGGGACCCTCGATGCATTATAACAATCAATAAATCAGATCAAGTTAACAAGCAACGAGTGAATGGAAATCAATTATACAATATAGAGTGATAAGTAATTATTATAGGCTAAGTGACACATCAGGCAACGTCTTTGACGATGTGTAACATCACGATGAATTTATTTGCATGTCATACTTTTCCCGCATGTTTTTTTCACCTTGCACGTATTTGTCATATGCGTGCATATTTATTTTGTGTCACATGTGCGACAATTTTTACAATATTAATGTGCGGCTGTGGGCACTAACCATGCAGAAGGCTATGGCTGTGTGTGCTGGTGTCTGCAATACCTGTCATCTATCGCTGTCGTCGGAACAGCTTCAGAAATATTGTACGAGATGTGGAGGTATGGTTATTTGGGTGTCGTATTTTGCACATAGGTTTTATATTGTTACGGGGAAAAAGCGAAGGATAAATATGCTTACTATCGATTTACTAATCAGACATACACGATAGAACCCAGTCTGCACGAGAGCTCCAACATCGTCTTCTTCCTTTTCGAATTTTGAGTTACCCGTGGCGCCACCTAGCATCACTCCCCGGCAGCGAAGGCACCGTCTCGGTGCTCGGTTGGTCCGAGTGGTATCGCTTCATCCGAGAGACTGCACAATGTCAGAACACGAGCGGGCGCTGATACTGTGAAACGTTTCAATTTCATAGGTCACATCGGTAACTTGGCGCACGACACGGTATGAACCCACAAAAGGCGAAGTCAGCTTTTCGCACAGGCCAACTGACCTTGATGGCGTGCTGAGGAGGACCGTGTCACCACGCTGAAAGTGGACATCGTGGTGGTGGCCATTGTACAGCAGTTATTGGTGGTCTTGCGAATCACTAAGACGCAGGCGAGCAATATCACGTGCATGTAGGGCTCTAGGGATAACATCGTGGGCGTAGTCCAGTCTGTGGGGAACGGTAGGAAGGAGCGTGTCAAAATGTATCGTGGGTTCTCGCCCATACAAGAAAAAAATGGCAGCATATCCACGGAGTGTATGATGGATGTGGGGCGAAGCATCCGTCCGTCCATTCGCTCTTGCTTCCGTCCATCCATGCGTGCGTCTGTGTGGCCGCCCGTGCTTCTATCCGCCCGTCCGTGCGTGCGTCTCTTCGTTCGTCCGCACGTTCATCTGTGCGTCCATCCCTGTATCATCCATGCATCCGCTTCTGCGTCCGTCCATGCGTCCATCCGTCCTTGCAGTCATCCGTGCATTCATCCATGCATCTGTCTGTGTGTACGTTCGTCCACCTATTCAACACTCCAAGTACACCATCTCGCATCTTTTCATCATATATTCTTCATATAGAAGCACCGTCATCCAGCGGACATTCCAAGGACACAACGAGAGGAGACACACGCACACTTTCTTACACCTTGCGCTTCGTGTCTACTTCCCACCTTTAACCACCTCGAGTTCAGGGTATATACCAGTTCACTGTATTTATGGCACTGCGGCCCAATGCTCGCTAAACTTTTCTAAAAAAGGTTACGCCAAACGAGTATAACGTAGCAACCATTTCTTGTCTTCTGTTTGTTGTTGAACAATAAAAAATTCGCAGCGTGCGCGTTAACTAAACGCCGAATTCTCCTGTCTCTCATTCCCCCTTAGCAGCCATTGGCATGTACATAAAGCACTATCTTTTATGGTTCAACAACGCACAGAAGAAATCTCTCGCCGGCACCACCTTGGAGGTCAAAATGTTATACTTGTTACACACTACTACAACGGCTACGAGGGACGAACGGGCGCCGCTATAAGGAGCTTCGCCCCTAAAAAAGGCGAGAAACCTGCAGTATCATGACGGGACGTATTATAGGCAAATGTCACAAATGGCAGGACCGCGTCCCAGTCACGATGGTCGGTGCAAACGTACATGGCGAGCATTTCTGTGATAGTTCGATTTAGCCATTGTGTGGGCCCGTTCGTTTGAGGGTGATAGGCTGCTGTGCACTTGTGTCTTGTGGCGCAAGAATGCAATATGTCTTGTATAACTTAGGATAGGAAGTAGCGACCCCGATCGGTAAGTAGTTGTCGAGGGGCGCCGTGATGTAGAATGACGTCTTAAAGGAGAAAGTCGATGACGTTGGTTGCATGACTGGTAGGAAGGGCCCGCGTGATGGCATACCGAGTGGCGTATTTTGTGGTGACTGCTATCCACTCGTTCCGATTAACCGATGAAGGGAACGTTCCAAGTAGGTCAAAACCTACGCCCAAAGTGGTTCTGATTGTATCTGAATGGGATGAAGGTGTCCTGCCTGAAGGGTTGTTGGCTTTTTGCGGTGTTTACTGGAATTTCAAGATGCGACGTATCGACGGACGGATCGGTACATACCAGGCCAAAAAAAGTGACGTCGAACTTAGTCATAAGTTCTTGAGACTCCTAAGTGACCAGCCATTATGATATCATGTATCTCCGTGAGGACAGTCTGACGCATATGTTGGGGTATGACCAGTAGCAGCTCAGGTTTGTCAGGATGCATGCTGTAGTGATATAATACGCCGTCTCAGAGCAGGAACATACGGAAAGATGAAGGAGTTGTGGAACCAGTCAGCCAAAGGATGATATCTCCCAAGTGGGGATCACGACCTTGCTCATTTTCGATGTTGCCGAAGGCGGAAAGAGCCAGCATGCAAGTCAATTTGCTACTCTCTGGAACGTCCGGTGGGTCGACTGGATGACGCGACAAGCAATCGGCATCTTCATGGTGGCGGCCCAATTTGTAAACGACTGTGTACGAATATTCTTGTTGCCGTAGAGCCCACTGGCTGAGACGTCCACTGGGATCTTTTAGGACGACGGCCAGCATAAGGCGTGATGGTCAGTGAGAACTGTGAATGGTCGTCCATACAAATATGGCCGAAATTTACTCACTGCCCAGACGAGCGCATGGGATTCACGTTCAGTAATTGAGTGTTCTCGTTCTGCTGGTGATAAGAAACGGCTAGCGTATGCATTGACGCGCTCGCAGCCACGCTGTTTTTGTGCCAAAACTGCTGCGATTCAATGACCACTTGCGTCGGTGCGCACTTTGGTTGGAGCGGACATATCAAAGTGGCCGAAAATCAGTGATGTCGTAAGTCTGGCGGTCAGCTCAGCGATTGCTCCGGCTTGTTCAGGTCCCCACACAAAAGCCACATCTTTCTTCAGTAGTTCCATGAGTGGGCGCACGACGAGAGCGAAAATCCACACAAATCTGCGAAAGTAGGAGCAGAGGCCCAGAAAGCTCTGAACGTCATTCGCGGAGGTCGGCAAAGAGAAATCTTTGACTGCGCAGATTTTCTCAAGGTCGGGACAAACACAAGAATAATCAACAAGGTGACCAAGGACAGTAAGTTGGCGGTGGCCGAAGTGACATTTTGACGAGTTTAACTGAAGCACTGCCTTGCGGAAAGAGGAAAGAAAAGTCGAGAGACGCTCGACGTGTGTTTCAAAAGTCGGTGAGAAGACAATGTCGTCATCAAGGTAACACAAGCCGATTGACCATTTAAAACTGTGAAGGGGAGCATCCATCATTCGTTCGACTGTAGCTGGGACTTCGCATAACTCGAACGGCGTTTTTTTAAACTGATAGAGTTTGTCGGGAGTTATGAATGCTGTCTTTTCACGGTTCATGTCATCATCTGCTATCTGCCAGTAGCTGGAACGGAGGTCGATGGATGAAAAATAATTTGCTCCACTAAGGCAGCCAAGGGCGTCATCGATCCGTGGCAGGGGATACACGTCTTTTTTCGTTACCTCGTTAAGATTCCGGTAGTCGACACAGAAACGCCAGCTGTTATCTTTCTTTTTGATGAGGACGACAGGCGAAGCCCTGGGGCTTGAAGAAGGCTCAATGATGTTCCTAGAAAGCATCTTGTCGACTTCTTTCTAGATCACGTAGCGTTTGGGGGAGGATACCCGACAGGGTTGCCGATGTACCGTATTTGCATCGCCAGGGTTAATCCGATGCTTTACGATAGTCGTTTAGCCTAGTGGTCGGTCGTGGAGATCAAAGATGTATTCATACGACGCAAGAAGGCCACGAAGCACGTGCACACGCTCGGCAGGGAGATCAGATGCGATAACTTTCGTTATGCTATCTCGGTTAGTGCACAACTCAAGACTGGGATGTGACGGTGTATTCTCTGTTAAAGCGGATATTTTGTAGTCACTAGTCGAGGCAAGTTTTGCTAGGCATGTTGCTCGGGGCAGTACTTGCACGCAAATTCCATAGTTCGCAATATGAAGACGTGCCACGTGGTCCTTCATAGTAATAATCGTGTGCGGTAACGTTACAATGAACGAAGAGCGAACGGTAGCTTTAGGTGACACCACATAATCTCTGTCGGCCACAGGCGGATCAGAAGAGACGTCCATATACGTCACAGCTTAACATAATAGGCTAATGTACTCGACGGAGCATAGCCTTGGCGGTGCAGCAGCAGGATGGTCAAGGATCGTCTCTCTCTACGCCCAGCTGAGGGCACCACTCTACCTTAAGCGCTCGAATTTTTACCATAAAAGTAATACGACAATGCTATAGTTACGTCTGCCACTTAAGCTCGTCTACAAATGTGACGAAGGCCAAAAGTAAACGAAGGACAGTCCAGACAGTCGCGACCCCTCCAGAGTGCAGACACTTCTGATTACTCGGCGATATCGATCGACGACTTTGTGGCTTTAACAGTGAAAGCTGTTACAAGATCAAAACTCGGGTCACGCGTGGAACCGTCGTTGTCGACCGCCACCGTTGTGCGTAACCATTGTCGGATGAAATAAAAAAAAGCCTAGTGCCAAGATAACTGCGTGCCAGCCCGGCATTCTACCCCTGAGCATCACCGGGGCTTGGGACGTGTTCGCAAACTTGCCTTAGGCAGGCTTGATGTCGGAAAAACAATCGCGGTAATTTTTTTAATAAAGCGTTCTAGAACAGCAAAAGAACAACCAGGCGTCACACTATGCGAACGGCGTAGCGAGTGGGTCGTCCAACGCTCCAACCACTTACAAAAGCGTGTGCTTTATCACCTATTAACTATCGCGCGTACCCACTTCAGATATGATTCCTCATTGTCGTCAGCCACTGCATGAACAATTGGCACGCAATTTCTTGCAAGTGTTCAGCGGAAACCATGCTTCTTAGAAAATAGACGAAAGATAGCATAGCGAATGCCGGCCTACTACCGCAGAAATTTATTTCAATTCAATTATTATTCACAAGGAGACATGTACGTCAGTTTTGTTATAAAGACAAGGCCCCATAACTCACAGAAGAGTTGTGAAGGGGGCCCTTATGTCGTATTCAGTTACACAAACACTAGAGCGCGCAAGAAACTTCTATTACGGGGATACAATGGCGGTAGAATTAAAACAAGCAAAGAGAGCATGAACCAATTTAGGTTAAAATATTATTACTATTGTCGTAGTAGGTACCCAGCAAGTGTTGATTGATTTATTCATATGTCGGGTTTAACGTCCCAAAACCACCATATGATTATGAGAGACGCCACAGTGGAGGGCTTCTGAAATTTCGACCGCCTGGGGTTCTTTACGCTGCGCCCAAATCTGAGCACACAGGCCTACAACATTTCCGCCTCCATCGGAAATGCAGCCGCCACCGACCCAGCAAGTGTGCTTGCCGTAGTTACCCAATGAGTGTTTAGGCAAGGCACCGAAACTCCGCTCTTCTAGCTTGTGCTGTGACTGTGCTACTCCTTCCACGCAGGCCTCGCCTTTTGCTTTTATTGTCTTCTCATGTTTTCTTTTTACCCTGCTGGTTCACAGTGCGGGCGGCCAGCCGCTTTAAAAGTAATAGCCATAACATTATCACCAATATAAGCAGATGAGTCGCAATTTTCTGAACGTATGGGCCTCTATTGAGGCATCGCTACATGTTACACTTACCTTGGGAAAATATAAATCATTCACCGTGCTTCCAAACACTGCAACGCGACCAGCAACGAATGGTAGCGACTGGGTTTTGTGGGTGATGCCCAACCATATAAAAAAAGAGTGCCTACAGCATTATTCATAGTTTAAGAAACCATGCTATACTGACATGCAACGGCGTCTCCGGTTCGCCACTAAAAGCAATGTCATTTTGCAGTCACTTGGCAGTAGCCATGGCGCACATTTGTTTCTAACACCATAAAACGAGTGAAAATAAAGCAACCCACTTACTCCGCAACAAGCACATTAAAGTAGCGTGGCTTGCTTAGTGAGTTGGTTCATCAGCGTTGTGAAAATAAGGGCGGAAAACGGCAGCGGTAAAAAAGAAGAATATTACGTTGTCTACGTGGAGCTAATATACTGGCTCCGTTGCTTAGTGTGTTTCTTACTGTGGTGCAAGAAAGGCATACTACTTCGTTTTCGCTTGGCCAGCATTCACGTTCGATCAACGCACGAAGGGCGCGAACATATATGGACATTCCTTGACCTAGGTGCTGAATTATTATGTGTAGAAATAGCGAGAATTTAAAGCCCGAACTCTTAAGAACTCTCGGCAGCTGACTTTAAGGGTGATGTCGCCTGCTGCCTTTGGCGTACTTTGCCACCATCGTGCATTATGAGAGAAAAAAAAGAGGTTTAAAGCAGTGAAGGAACAAAAGCAGCCTGCGTAGCACTCAAGAGTTATACCACAAGGGCATGACAGTGCATGAGAGGTCTTGGGGAATATACCCTGCATTCCCGATATCACATTAACACTCATAATATTACGTGGCAGAAGGGTACAACTGTAACGGGTGTTTTACCATGGCGCGGTAACGAATACAAAGTACAATATGCAGACAAGGCTTGCGCAGCAACATGAACCCATACTGACTCACCTACCCCTCCGTTAAAAGCATTTATTTAACGAGTAAGGCGATTACAGCTACACACCTATTACAAAGGACATGGCCATAATTTATCCAAATCACCATCAACTACAACAACAAAGTCTGCAGATGCATATGTGCACACATTTGCTTGCAGACTTTGCTGCATCGTAAAAATGATGAATTATGGCGTAGTGGGCTTTTCCGAACGCCAGTAGGCGCCTTAAGGGGGCCCGGTAACACTTTTTGAGCATTGTCACAAAATGCTGCCGACTGCTAGTATGGGCTCCCGACAACACGCGAGCCAAATAATAAAGCGCAGCACGGGGCCTGGAATTCCAAATAAATCATCAAATGCAGCAAAAATTGCTGTTTCTTACCCCGATAAATCACGCAATAAGCCCAAAACTCACTCGTAGAAAGCCCATTAATCAGCCATTGGCTGATTTGAATAGGGCGGGCTCGGTAGTTACAGAGATCGTCGCGGGAAGCCATTACTTGTCCACGCGTGCGCGCGAGATCACACTGAAGAAGCCGCTCCTTCGAAGAGAGAGAGAGAGAGAAAAAATGAAAAAAAAGTTCTCAAGTTTACGAGGCGCGCTGGACGTTTTTTTTTCACCCTTCCCATCTCTTCCTGCTTAGCTTCCAGCGCTTTTGTTGGGACGAGAGAAAAGAGAGTGCGATTGCACCGTGTGACGATTTTTTGTTACTCCCCTCATGCTGGACGAAATCTTAAAATTTTCGCGACGTTGCATTTGCGAGTCAATACACTATTCCAGTAAATTAGTTCCATCGTTACTCAAAAAAGTGCTTCAGGGCCCCCTTAGGAGCGTTTAGGACACGAAATAGCTCCACCACCATAAGGTACGTCTTGAATGTGTGAGGTGTTCCGCGCAAGGCTGGCCTTTGTTCTCTGAAAAAGCTCACCTTCGTCGGCACAGTATTCTCTTCTTGGACAAGTTTTCCTTTCAAGATATCTTCCCTGGAGTCGTGGTCGTACCTTCTGGAAGAAAACAATAAAAAGACAGAATCATGACAAGAACAGTCATCAAAGTGCACAAAAGAAGAAAAAGAAAAAAATATTCAATGTGCAAACACTTATTCAAGGTATGCAGGCTTAATATATTCTGTTTGCGCTTGACTTCTTTTGCTTGACAAATCATATGTGCACAGGAACATGTTTGGCATGTCGACAGTTCTTAAAAAAAACACAAAAACATCACTGATTCCTTTGTAAAAAAATCAGTATAACACAAATGGGACTCTTGTCGTCACAAAAGTAGTGTTTGTGCTGCAGTATGATGTACGGAAGCTTGGTAAACGTCTATTGGTGTTTCGCATTCAACGTGCATGCGCCGAAGTTGATATTTAGAGCTCAGAGGCTACTTTCTTGGCAGCGAAACTTATCTCATGTAGCTTTTCTTTCGCTTCTGTTAGCATTCATTTATTCAATGTTATATGCATGAAAAACTTACGACACTGATGTCTCGGTGTACCTTCGAATAAAAAGCTTTTGTGTTCAGAAAAGCATAACGGGCTGTTTTTGCTCAAGTGTAACTTAAGCACAGTCAAGTAGTTCAGGCAACATGCTTTACTGAGAGCTCTTTTAAGTACTACTGTAATTGCGTGGTGTGGTATTTCGGAGACTTGGGGGTTGAATCTTGTGATATCATCATCAAGAGAATCACTGCTCACGCTGACATTTTACTAACGTCAGGCTTCCGTTGCGGGATAAGCCTTCCAGATCGATATCCCTGAAAGGTAATTCGCCCACGATGGGCATTACAAGTGATGCCAGTGTAGCATATTGTGATTTGTGAATTGACCTAACGAGTGCAGCGACATTGTGCCACATTTGCTCTTCACTGGATGCAAGCGCTTCTAGTAAAATTCATCTGTGAGGCACAACCAAAAAATAACGATGACACGGGAAAAAATGTGCAGAAGAAATGATGACGACGAGTGGCATTTTGTGGGGACATGGGTGGTCATTGTCATAAACAGTACACTGGCGAAACAGGACAACCAGTGAATAATAGGTTTGAAGCCCATCACGTGGACACCACAAAGGAATGCCACAAGGAGTGGGAAGGCCTTTCTATGTGGCAGGACACAACTTCGACTATCTCAAACAATATATACTTCTGGTACACACGACACGGCATTGGTACAGCGTCGTACCTTATTCAAATGTTTAATTTACTCCAACTAGTAAGTCTAAGCGTTTTTAAAGGGGTCCTTGAATCCATTCGGTATGGTGCATGCACAAAAAGAATCACTGCGAGTTAACCCCTCCGCCTTGGAATTTCAAACGTAACATTGTTAATTTCTGATAACCAGCTGTACAACAGAGATTCAGTGAGACGTGTGCATTCTCACCTTCCTACCACTTCCTTATTCCTTTTTCTATTCGTGGAACACCTGTTCCTTCTTCATTCATACGATTCTTGACACGACCACTCTTCTCTTACACCCACGTATCCAATGTCACCCCTCACCTCCTTTGTTATGGAGGAGAGGGTTCGAAGCGCACATACGCTAGCGTCAAACAAGTCAATTCTGTTCTATCCTTGAGGAAGACAAGTCTGCATGTTGGAACGTCGACTCCACAGAACCCCTGTTTACTGATTTTTTAATTAAAGGAAACCACCAGGCCTGCACGGAACGAGCAGCACAGTCATAACAAAAACCTTTTACAGTCACACCAAAAGGCTCAGAAGCTTTTCTAAATACTCTGAGTAACTGCTGTGTAGACACTTGCTGGGTACACGCCATAATAATCATAATTCTTGTTTAGTACGCCGGCATTCACTATGCAATCATTTGGCATTCTTCGAAGAAGCGTGGTATCCGCTACACACCTGCTAGGAATTTTCGGCACTTTTTTATGCAGTGACTGACGATGTTGAATAATTATGTCTGAAACTGGTATGCGCCACACCAGGGCCTCCTCTATTTTTTTAGGGCTCGGGCGAAGGAGCGGGCTTCAGTAAAGAGCGGAAGTCGGTGCTAGTGCGGCATTTCGCCGCACTTGCACCGACTGCCGCTTAGAGATGCCGTCGTAGAGATGCCGCCGCATCGTCTCTCGCGCTTACGAATGCAGCGGCTGCATTCGACGCTGTTATACGGCTCGGTTTTCGGCTGTATTCGCATTTTTTAAGAATTAATGGAAACTTGAAAAGAAAAATCGTGAGGCACTTGTTGTTCTAGACACCTAGCTAATTTCAAAGGCATGTGTCGTTCGCGACTACTTGATCGAGGCGTTCGGGCGTCGTTTGCTAGGCCGATACCAGATAGCTGATGCCAGTAATCCGCAGAAGATTGTTTTGTCAACATGGCATCCGCTTGACTGAGACTTGTTTTTTGGACCAACTAAATGTCGATTTTTGAGAGAAGCCTTTGCCAGATTCCAATAATGAAAGCTTGGGTGCCTAATGTTCTCTGATGATTGCTACTCTCTATAGAAGCATAGCACATGGTGTGCAAGCCTGGAGCTCATGCACCAAATAGCACAAAATCTCACTAGACTGCTTCCAGGCATATAGGTCATCATCCGTTCTCTCCGTTCGTTTCTCGGTGGCTACACATGTTGCCACCGAGAAAACAAAGTGTCGGAAAATGTAGAACTCTGGCAGGTTATTTCACCATTTTAGAGATAAAACAGTTAAATCATCGCAAAATGATCAAGAACAGCTGCAAATGCGGCGAGAATTCTGCGATCATTGCCTATGTTTTGAAAAGGCGCTATGATAGTCTGAAGTCTACTGCCGATTGTGAATTTGAGCCAAGGTGTCATACGTAAAAAATTCGGCAGTGGTCAGTTGTTTGAGCTTGTCTTTGTATTTGTGGACGGATTGTTGTAGCCTTGATATCCGGCTCCTCACCTTGGTTTATTTCTCCTTCCCTCTGGCCTCTTAATTCGGTGGTGAGCAAAGTAGAGCCGATTACCTTTGTGGTGCCCATGGGCTCCCATTCACTTTTGGGGCGTGATCTTAGCGTTGCACACGGCAGTGATCGCGAGGCAGCGTTGTTACAGATAGACTCCTTTGTTGACTGTTCGGATGCATCACACTCCCGTTTAGTGACACCAATCGCCATGTTGCCAGACGTGACGGGTAGTTTTCAGCCACCACTACTTTTATTCTATAAAATACTCGGGTTCTAAATGACGGGTACATATAATTTAGTATGAAGATTTATTAGGAGAGCAATCGTTCTGCCTGATTACTGCAAGCTCTCTCTTCCCGGACGCCAGCGGAAGCTGCAATTTCACGGAGCTACAGACGTACACTGCATTAAGGTGATAGGTTGAAATTCCTCATTAAAAGCGAAAATTGATCGCCGGTGGCGTCTAGCGTCTTCTCCCTTCTCTGGCGTGAACATGAGTTATTCGAGAAATCATCAATACGTGAAACGTCAATGTATGACGTCACACACCATAAATGTTTGTGACGTGTCGGAAGGTCACATAACTTGACGGCATTATATATCACATTGGCTTGGTTGAAATGGGCTGCTCATCAGGACAGTGCATAACCAGCTGAAGGGCAGAAAGCTAGCTTTGTCTCCTATTCTTGAGGCAGTAAGAAAACTATGTTGAGCGCAGAAGTATTCCGGAGGGAAGAAGGGAACAGCCCATGCATTGAATCGGAAGAAAACGAGGTTAGGTTTTGTTTTTTAGTCACGTTAGTTCAAACATAAGGCAACCGGAAATTTTTTTAACTAATCAGAAATAAAAAGAACAATCTGTTGTTTTTTTGTCTGATATCCAGAGTGGTACACAGCAGTACTATACACTGCAGCAGGCAAAAAATGAGGTTGTAATAGCTTAAAAGAGAAAATAAAACGCGAATGCCATAAAACTCGATCATCATATATCGAATCAGTAGCTCGGCCCGACAGAGCCCAGTGAAGACAATGCGCTGCTATGTAGGTGTTGCTTTGCATCCCCCCTGCGTCCGCGAAAGCAGTGAAGAAGCATGACTGCAAATCAACTCGGATGATTACACGAATTCGCGAGCTTCCCAATATGCGCGGCCGTTCAGCGCCAGCATCCCGTAGTCTACTCGCGCCGCTCCATCATGCAGCAGCTGCGAGTGGAGGCGGAGCACGCGCTCGACGGTCTGAAGAGAGCGTTCTCCGGGCACTGAAAAAGTGGAGGAGGCGCTGGCCACACAGGTGACGAACAACAAGCTTTTGTAATACGTTGTATCACTAGACGACTCATTCAACACACAACTCGCATTGCATGACGCCTGGTTGTCCCTTTGATGTTTTAAAACGCCGTATTCCTCATATTAACGCGAATATTTTCCCGATATCAAGGTTGCCTAAGGCCAGTTTGCAAACAAGCTCTAAGCTTCGATAGGGCTCACTTTTGGAGTGCTGGGCTACTACGCAGAGGCCTGGATTCCGATCCCAATGTGCCCTTAGTGTTTCCTCTTTACCGAGTTTTTTTTTGTATTTCCTGCGCTACTGGTTACGGTCACTGGCGGTGCCGGCGGCGGACAACTACTACGCCACACGTGACCTGTGGTTTGATCTCATAACAGCTTTCTCTGTAAAAGTACGCTGTTCTTTAAGTGGAGTTAGTGGTGACCAATGATTGCAACGAATATGCAGAAAGGAAGAATAGCTTCGTTCGAGCGAACTCATCGCTTATGCTGCGCGGTACATGAAGCATGCTGAGTATGGTCCGCAGGACTCGGGAGCTTTACCCGAGTAACGAAGCATTGCAGGGGGGGGGGGGGGGTCACAAGTCTATTATCGGGAGATCTACATGAACCGCGATCATCTTTGTCATTAATTCAAAGATAACTAGTCAATTTTCGGAGTATTGTTAAAGTTGAGAAACAACATCACTGAGGCTGGATTTTCAAGCACTTCAAATTCGATTTTTAAGCGTCAAATACAGGCAGGCAAAACACACTTTTAGGCACGCAAAATCCGAAAGACAGGCAGAATCATTTAAAAAAGAGTTTTCGAAGAAGGACGTGCCCACCCTGTGCCTCTGATAGCAAAAAAAAGTTACTTTATGAAGGAAAAAATGCGCAACTAGTTAGGCATATCCATGATATTAGCCTTTTTTTTTCTTGAGCAGATTAGCAGAACACTGTCCCTCCTTTAATTCTACAGCATAATGAATTATGTGCCGCCGTCAAATAAACACACTTCCGGGTCTTTTTCTTCTCGGCATGTTTGAGAAAGAAGCTCCGGAGCAAATAGCCAGACCGCTAAAAAGCGAGAAGGGCTTTTAGCCTCGTATTAACATGGTCTAATCAGCCAGGTTCCCTCTCTCGACTGTTTGTGAACACAATAAAGGCCCTGCCAGACCTCTGTTATACTACCCATGGCCCCAACACCCATGCCTCTCACTCCTCTCTACGTCTTTCCCTACTTTTTACCCCCTTTTCCTCCAAGTGTCGCGGTTGTGGTGTTCTCGCCTGAGAGACAGTTACTGCGTCAATTAACCCCACTCTTCACCCTTCAATTCGAGAATACAAGAAACTTTCTTCTTCAACAGGTTTAAGCATAGGGAGATGACATGTGTAATGCATGCACTGGGCGTTCACGATCACCTCTGGCATAATTTTCAACGCTACGCTTACCAGAAACAGGTGAAATGTCATACAAAATGCCGCTTGTCCTTCACTTCACAGGCGCGTGCCGCAAGATGGCCGAGGTGACGTACAAGAAATCGTCCTGCACATGTTAGAGTAATACGTGGCACTGCAAAAATCATTCTAGAAGACGTGCAATTTGCGTAGTGTGTTGCCTGAATTAGGTAACGAAAGATGACAGAAATAATAAAACACAGAGACAGACGATGGTTATAGCGCGAGAAGAAAACGACGACACAGAGACAAGAAGGACATGAAGGAGACGAGTGCTCGTGTCCTTCGTGTCCTTCTTGTCTCTGACTCTTCGTTTTGTTCTCACGCTATAATTATCGTCACGCCATACCAACTATCAGATGCTGCCACACAGAGACAAAATTAGCGCGTGTATTTACATATTTATTTGCATTAAATGAGGTGCGAGACCAAACTGCATCCCTCTCGTTTGCATTCGGATGCTTGCCATTCTCGCATCGTGCCGGCGTCAGTACTGACAATGCTCGGCGTGTTTTGGTGCATCTTCTCATAGAGCTGTTCTATCAGTCCGACGCTGTGTATTGTGGTTAGGACACATGATTCATGCCGAGCTCTCTGAACGAGCGCGCATAGTGGGGTTCATCCGTCAGAAACAAGCAGTATACATCAGAACACAGGGAAGTAAGGTCATGCCGTCATATTCAGAATGCGCGTCGCACCGTCTGTTGCAAGCGTGGCGAAGCAACAACCTACCCTGCCACGAGAGAAAGCGCTCCGCAAATCAAACGCGAAACTTTACAGCCCCTCTCCGGCTGTAAGGATGCTCCTCGTTTTTCTTCTCCTAGAAATATGTGCTGTGTTCGTGTGAAACGTCGAGAATACTTTCATGAACAGTCGGGAATATTTACAGCACGTGTATATCACAGTGCAAAAGCAACTTCAAGAGCAAGGCACTATCCCGATGGACAGAAACGTGAACCGTGGAAAGTGCCGCTTTCACTCAGTCGAACTGCGCCTTGGCTGTTGCAGCACCTCCTCAGTTTTAAAAATATCGGCCCGATGCGGCGGATCCAGCTGTTCACTACGCTCTCCTCTAGCCCTTTTCTGCTCTCGCCAATAGCCTAGCCTTTGGGAGTGTTTTGCGGTCATGGTAGAGAGAGTCCACAAGTTAGTGCCTCACGACAGACATCATATTGAGTAATTTTAGGTGCGCAGCACCTTCTTGACTAGCCTGTGTAACGTTGTCCCTCAGCACAGTGGCAGTGTCAAGTAGGCCACGCCTTCCCTCGCAGAGTCAGCGCGTGACGTCATTCTATCCCCAGCCTGTCGCCGCTCACCGCGTGTGATCATTCGCTTTACCCTCTCCAGCACTCACAACAGTCGAGCCAACACCTCCCGTCAGCATCATCGGCTCACCCATGCCACCTCTCTCGTTTTGTCGGCGAGAAGCTGGGGGTAGGCGCACTGCGGGCGCTTGCGCGCCGTCGTCTAACCCGAGCATGGACCCGCGGAGGCGCCAATGCTGACAGCGTGCCGCCTCTTCCCGCGTGATCATGTCAACGGGCGAAACACCGCCGGCGCATGCTTCCCGCTATTGTGGGCGTACCTTTCCCGGCCGCCGCTGTTGTTGCGGTTTAGCGAACTCGATCACGTTCGCGAATGGCAACGACGCGCCTGGACCACCAACGAGGCGCGAGCTAGGGAAGCCGAACGCAAACGTCGGCAGTGGAAGACTAACGACACCGACGAGGTGCGAATAAAAAACGCCAATAGCGCTTGAGAATAGAGATGGTACGCGGGTAACACCGACGCTACACGAAGTTTCGCTTCCAACCGTTCTTCCAGTACCCCCATCAACGCCCGTTTCAACTGAATCAACGCCATGCGCATCGCTGTCGCTGCGCATCCCATCAGTGTGCTCTTCGGGCTGATGGTCCACAGTTCTTTTGTTCAATTGTGTACAGATCAGTGGGGCTGTGTCTTGCATTCGTCTTGTTTTTAATGTTGCCTCTCACACTGGCTCTGTAAATGATAAGGGGTTTTGAGGTAGCGTGTCGCCATTTATGGCACGTCACTGCGACGCAACTGCATGTCCTGACGTTAAGAGTCCTGTGATGCAGCGGCGGCATTGCTTCTAGCCACAAAGTAGGTGCCCGAAAAAAATGGCAGCATATCCACGGAGACAATGATGTATAGTGGGACGAAGCATCCGCTCATCCATTCGTTCTTGCGTCCGTCCATCCATGCGTGCATCTGTGTGGCCACGCATGCGCTCATGCGCCCGTCCGTGTGTGCGTCTGTTCATGCGTCCGCACGTTCATCTGTGCGTCCGTCCCTGCTTTCGTCCATGCATCTGCTCCTGCGTCCGTCGATGCGTTCATTCGTCCGTGCCGCATCCGTGCGTCCGTCCATGCATCTGTCTCTTTGTCCGTTCGTCCACATATTCAACACTCCAAGTAGCACCATCTCGCATCTTCTCATCGTATATTCCTCATATAGAAGCACCGCCATCCAGCGGACATTCCAAGGACTGAACAAGAGGAGACACACGCACACTTTCTTACGGCTTGCGCTTCGTGTCTACTTCCCACCTTTAACCACCTCGAGTTCATGGTATAGACTAGTTCACTGTATTCGTGGCACTGCGGTCCAACACTCGCTAAACCTTTCTAAAACCTAAAAGGTTACGCCCAACGAGTATAACGTAGCAACCCTTTCTTGTCTTCTGTGCGTCGTTGAACAATAACAAATTGCAGCGTGCGCGTTAAATAAAAGCCAAGTTTTCCTGTCTCTCATTCCCCCTTAGCAGCCATTGGCATGTACATTGAGCACTATCTTTTATTGTTCAACAACGCACAGGAGAAATCTCTCACCGGCACCACCTTGGAGGTCAAAATGTTATACTTGTCACACACTACTACAAGGCTACGAGGGATGAACGAATGTCGCTATAAGGAGCTTCGCCCCTAAAAAAACAAATCTGACAGGCGTATGCCAATAGAGGGGGAAACATGTCTATCACACCTTCAAGGGAAAGCACTCGGATGTACATGTGACGCAAGCAGTACTGCCACCTATATAGCGTCGGATCAAGACCGCTCTCTATACTGAAAAAAAAAGTCAAGATCGGATGCTCGGCGAAATCTGGCCTCAGGAAGCTCGTCACGACTACTTAACAAAGTAGTGCTGTCACTAAACGCCAGAAACGCAAGCGCGAAAAACAAAACAGTTATCATCAATCCAACAGAACGTTTTTTTTACAAAATAATAACTATACGTTCTTATATGCCATGTCATTTGTACATAAAGCAATTTATTGAACACGCCTTACGTTGTTTTATTCTTAAGCCACAGTATCATAAACATCATCTACGAATCTCGCCGATTCGTGTACCAAGCATACAAGCATGCGACAAGCCCTGCCATGACAGAGGGAAGGTTTCGTCGACGTCGACTGCTTCGGCGTTTTCATTTGTGAGACAGCAGGTGCAGCACGTTTTTAAGCAAAGCTTGTTGAATGACATGTGTTGAGCTAGTTGGGTCAATAATTCAGAAAAAGGTCACAACTGCACGAATAAGACACCTTGTAAAAAAAACATAAAGACGCCCACATACGTTGGCTTCGTGTGGGGCGTGGTTCTACGTTTCTTACGTGGTGTATTATTCGCGAAATCGTAACCTTATTCTGAAGCTTAGGATGACGGCCAGCTTGATAAACAAACCTGAGGCAAGACGTGAAAATTGTGCAACGTCTGCAGTATACAGAAGCATTTCAGTGTGAT
The DNA here is from genome assembly GCF_043290135.1 of Rhipicephalus microplus. Taxonomy (NCBI): domain Eukaryota; kingdom Metazoa; phylum Arthropoda; class Arachnida; order Ixodida; family Ixodidae; genus Rhipicephalus; species Rhipicephalus microplus. Next base: position 121,547,845 of record NC_134708.1, read on the forward strand.
GCTCTCCTGATTTTGTGCTTCGTATGTGCTCAGCCTCTACCTTGCCTTCGAATAAAATCATTGCGGATGCTCTCTCTCCTGTCTCTTTGATGTTTTAGTATATATTAACAACTTTTTCTAAAGAAAAACAAGCGTAGTGAATAAAATCGTAGTGAGTTATGAATACCTGCATCTCTTTCTGTTATAACTTATTTGAAACAAAGTTACGCCATAACCTCCAATTGCACGAACATTTTTGAGCTAGACAAAATAGAGAATCGCAAAATCTATACAACAAACATTAGCCTTGCCATTTCGGCGGAAAGAAGTGGTCGTAAGTAATTAACTTTCGCCTTATCCAAACGTCCTTGCGCAGAGTAATTGAAAATTCGCGCCAGTGAAACCGAAACGGGTAGCGCAGGCCAGCTGCTCTCAGCAACCGCCAGTCAATTGAGCCGAAGAGGTCTAAGGGAGTTGACTAGTTTTTTTATTTCTCTATGCGCTCTCAGAGCGAAGGCGGACAGACGGCTCCCGTTGAGAAGCGTGCGTTTACACTGGCACTGAAGGAAGTGAAGGAGGCGTGGCCTGTGGAAAGGCAGAACTGGTGCTATAAGCTGGCGTGAACGTAGCGCTACAATCGGCTCCGGCTCGTGTTTAGCGTTTACCAGTCATGTCTAGCACTCGTAAGACACACGGGGTGCAGAAGTGCCAACAAGAGCACGATTTTACGGGTGATGCCGGCGGAAAGCAGATTTAAGTTCGCCTAGTGACAGTCAAGGCACGTCACAGTTATACTAAGTGGATTTCCGGACCGTCCGCGCTTCTTTGCATCACGATACTACACCGTTCATCACCATCGGCAACATACGCCTGACTGCACCCACTGCAGGGCAAATGCCTCTCCCAGGATCAGCCACTCAACCCAATCTTGTGCTTTCGGTTGCCACTTTACACCTGCAAACTTTTTATTCTCATCGGCCCACCTAACTTTCTCTCTCCCCATTGTACGTTTGCCTTATCTTAGAATCTAATCAGCTACCCTTAATGGCCAGCGGTTATCTTGCCTACGTGCTACCTGCCTGGCCTGTATCTTTATTACCTGTTTAATCCCTGACCCAGCCTGCTCGCTTCTTGTATCTTAAGGTTACACCTATCTTTTTTATTTTGCATCGCTCGCTGTATCATCTTCGATTTAGGCTGAACCCTCTTTGTAAGCCTCCAGGTTTGCGCTCCACAGGTAAGTACTGGAAAGATGCAGCTGTTATATAACTTCGTTTTGAGGGTTAGTTGCTGGTTACAATTCATTATTTCAGTATGTTCGCCAAAGGGATCTACCCCACCCCGATTTTTCTAGTTATTTCACTCTCATGGTTCTGCTCTGTGGTTACTATATCACATCACATCACATCACTTTATTTCCTTATTGACCCCTCAAGGGGGTAATACATAAGGAATAGGTATACAGTATGGCCAGGTGACTTCACTCTGTAAGAAAGTCTGTTACTTTGTCCAAGAAGTTTGATGGATTAGTAATGGCTGGAATCGTGTGGGGAAGGCCATTCCAATCTGTTGCCGCTCGGGGGAAAAATGAAGAGGAAATGTGAAGGTGCGAGCACGTGGGCGTGACACTTGCAGTTCATGTCCATAGCGATGAGGTATGCGCGTAAGGTAAACGATGTAAGGTGGGTGATGGAGATCACCGTAATAAAATTTGTGGAATAATGAAAGCGTGGCTATACGACGACGAAGACAGAGATTAGACAAACCGGATTCCGCTTTCAGTGATGATACGCTAGCTTGGTAAAAATAAGTGGAACGAATGAATCTAGCAGCACGGTTTTGGACAGCTTCCAGGGCAGATGCGAGTTAGGACTGGTCTGGGCTCCAGATAGCGCATGCGTATTCCAGCTTCGGTCTGATGAGTGGTTTGAAGGTTAGTAATTTCACGTGCGTGGGGGCATGAGGAAGATTGCGTTTCAGAAATCCCAGTGTTTTATTGGCAGATGCCACGATATTTGTAATATCAGTGCGCCAAGATGGGTCATTGCATAAGGTCACCACTGAATATTTAAACAAGTTAACGGCTTCGATGCGAACTCCAGAAATCGAATTCTGAAAAGAAAGGGGAGCAGAACGTCGAGAGAAGGTTACAGATTTACATTTACAAGGATTTAGAGTCACTAGCCATTGCTGGCACCAGTCTATGACGTGGTTAAGATCAGTCTGTAAAGCATGTTGGTAAAGAGGGTTATTTATAGGTCAATAAATGACGCAGTCGTCTAAGAACAATCTGATGCTAGCTGAAACTGTTGAAGGCAAATCATTAAGATAAATTAAGAACAGAAGGGGTCGAAGGATGGATCCTTCAGGCACGCCTGAGGTTACTGGGAGCGGGCAAGATGTCGTGCTATTTATAAGAACAGTTTGAGAGCGCTTTGTTAGAAAGGCCTTTATCCGTTCGAGAATATTGGGATCTTTTTAACTGACCAAGTTTAGAATTGATATTTTAGGGGCTATTTTGTCAAATGCTTTGGCATAATCTAAAAAGATGGCGTCAGTCTGAACGTTGAGGTGAAGGTTAGTGTGTAAATTGTGAAAGAAGATGGCTAGTTGGGTTTCGCATGGTAGACCTCTGCGGAAACCATGCTGTGAAGGGTGAAAGAACCGGAACGAGTCTAGATGATTCATGATGTGAGAGTATATGACGTGTTCTATGATTTTGAAGGTACACTGGCTAATGAAATGCGTCGGTAGTTAAGTGGAGAGTTTTTGTTACCGGCTTTCTAGATTGGAAGGACCTTGCCCACTTTCCAATCCTCGGGTAAAGTGGCAGTGGCAAGAGATTGCGAAAATAACAAACATAGATAGACAGCAGAGATACATTTAGTATTTTAAGAAACTTTGACACGATTTCATCAATGCCCGCAGACGAGGAGTGTTTGACGTTTTCAATCCGAGAAGCTATACCACAGACAGAAAGAACAGGTGGCATTGTCGATTGAATGAGGCCGGCGGGAACTAAATAAGAAAAGGGCGTATCATTCTCTATGGTATAAACCTGCCCTGAGTAGATATATTCCTTTACAACTCCCAGCGTCTCTCCTATTGAAAAGTGCTGTTTTCTGCAGAGAATGCTGCACAATAATTTATTTTTGTGCATACTAACCGTTGGACCTACTTTTTTGCTTTCCGGGTTTAGTTCAGTCACAATTATTGTACCCTGAGTTACTCATCAATGCAACATCATCTGCGGATCGCAGGTTACTAAGGTACTCTACATTACCTCCTATATCTTATCCAGGGTCCTGAAAATCTCCTGTAAACACGTGGTGATTAGCATTGTAGACATCGTGTCCACCTGCCTTACACCCTTCTTTATTAGGACTCTGTCGCTTTCTTCATGGAGAATTATGGTGGCTGTGGATTCACTGTAGATTTCTTCCAGTATGTTTATGTGGGGTTCTTCGATGCCCCGATTCCGTAGTGCCTGCATTAGTGCTGATGTCTCGACTGAGTCAAATGCCTTCTCGCAATGTATGACGGCTATATGTATATGGGTTGGTTGTATTCCTAACCGATGCCTAATGCCTGATTGATAGTATATTATAGTTAATTGTGTGGTAGCCTGTACTAAATTCTGCTTGGTCCTTTGGTTGGATGAACTGTCTTGTCGCCTTAATTATATTACCTAGTATTTCTGTAAATTGTTTGCAGCAAATTGACAGTAAGCTGATCAGCCCATAATTTGCCAAGTCATTGACGTCTCCTTTCTTGTGGAATAATATGATATGGCGTTCTTCTAAGACTCAGGAACCCTTACCGACTTACCGACCAACTTTGTATGCAATAAAAAACTTTCTACACCATCTTTCTGAAGCTCCATTCTAACCATATCTTTGCGAGCGGCTCTGCCTCTTTGCATTACTTTTAAAGGATTCCTCATGCCCCTGCCGTTATTGGCAGGTTGTCAAATTGTTCTAGACTATTATCTGTTCTGACGATATTATACCAGTTGTTTTGGATTCTGTACAGCTCTCTGTAGATGTCTTGTGCCACCTCGACATTCATAATCATATTGGTTATGACACTGCCTTCCTTGTTCCTTCATGAAATATGCAATTGTTGCCTATACCGAAGTTTGCCTCTGCAGCTTGTAGGCTTCTGCCGCTTTTTACAGCCTGCTAAATTCCTAATAATTTTTTCCACGCGTGAGTCGTAATATGTTTTACTATGCGCATGCGCCTACTAAAAAGTACGGCAATGCTTCAGGACCACACACTACAAGTATATTGCACGCAAATCGCTGGCGTACAGCTGGATTCAAGCTTGGATAAACGAAAAAAAATGGGGACCCTAAATGTTAGCCTTTACTAGTGGAACGCGATAACGATACTATGTTCCTAGTGCGCACATTAAACACTTAGTGTATAGAACTTTTCCGAATTAGCTCTGCATCCACCCCTACATGGCCTAAAAGGGATAAGCCCAGTAGCATGTGTGCCTTTTGTAGTGGCTGCCCGGTTTTAAACCCCCGAAGCCATTGTGATAAGCACACATTCTGACGCCCGGTGGCAATGAGCCCATCTACGTTGCATTATTACTGCAGTATTTCACGTTGCATTGTAAAGCATGTATATGCAACACATGTGTTTGTAAAACATAAAAGTTGCTTTCAGTGCATTTTATTTAATTATTTATTTATTTATACTGTTATCCAAAAGGCCTGTACAGAGAGGGGTACTGAAATAAACTAAACTGTAGTGAAGAAGATGAGTGCTACTCAGAAAGGCAGGGGGTATGGCTCAGTCGGTGAAGAAGACGGCGTTTGGTTGGCTACTGACTCAGACTGGTTCCGCCATTACCACTTGACGTGTCGTGACCGCTCTCCTGTTTTATAAAAGAGTGCCACTCTAAAACGCCTCATTACACTTGGTGGAGGTGCTGGGTAACGCCTAATCCTGGAATTGCGAAACCTTACGTTGCCTCCAGTTGCTGCGATGTCCACGAACGACGATCAGCAGGTGCCCGCCTCGGCTCCAACTACTGCAGCTCCTGTCTGTCTCGGCTCCTTTCGGCAACGCGATCCGCCTACCTTCAGTGGAACCGATGACAAAGACGTGGAAGACTGGCTCGACGAATACCACCGGGTGAGCAAGCACAACAAGTGGGACGATGCGCACAAGCTTACTGTCGTCCAATTTTATTTGACTGACGTAGCCAGTCTGTGGTACCACAATCACGAGAGAGACCTCCCCACCTGGTCGGCCTTCCGAATGGCGTTCGCGGACTTGTTTGGCCGTCTAGCGCTTCGCAAACTACGGGCCGAACAGCGCTTGCGTACCAGAGCTCAGCAGAATGGTGAGAATTACAACAGTTATATCGAAGATGTGGTCGACCTTTGCCGGCGTGTCAACTCGGCCACGACAGAAGCCGAGAAGATCAAACACATCTTGAAAGGCGTGACTGACGACGCATTTCAGATGCTTGTCACCAAAAGCCCGCAGACGGTAGCGGAAGTGATCCAACTTTGTCAGAGCTATGATGAGCTCTGGAAACAGCGTGACACCACTCGTCGTGCCAACGCGCCATCTGCAACAATCTCCGCTTTAACGTCGCATGGCACTACTATAGACCACAACATTTTGCTTCTCGAGATCAAGCAATTTGTACGAGAGGAGGTCGCACGCCAGTTGTCCCTCGTGTCTTATACCTCCGAAGGTGCCCCATCTACTTTAGCGCCATCAATACAGTGAGTAGTCCAGGAGCAAGTGTCCGAGGTGCTACCAGCAGCTCACGCACCACCTGTGGCTGCTCCATTGACCTATGCCGAAGCACCGAACGGAACCCGACGTCAACTTGTCGCGAACGGCCACGCTTCTTTGTCACGAACGCCTACGTCCACGCGCCCCTTTGTCGTACCGACTGAGCCTATGTACCAGGCTACCCGTCCTTTCTCCCGACCACCACCTCCGCGCTTTCAGAACCCTTGGCGCACTCAAGACAACCGCCCCATATACGACCAGAGCCTGCTGTATCTGGCGAGACTGCGACCATGGACACATTTTCACCTCGCCGGAACTTCAACAGACACCGGTCGCCTTCACCTCAACGCCGTTTCCTTTTCCCTATGCTACGTCGACCTCGGCCTGTGCCTGAGGAAAATTAGGAGCCGCAGTTCCGGGGGCAAGAACTGCGGATCTTTCGAACTCCACAGGAACTTGTTTTTCGCCGTCCAACGTCGTTGCTGTCTCCGTTGAAGGTATACCTGTTTTTGCATTGGTCGATACTGGCGCCGCAGTGTCTGTAATGACTGAAAAACTTTGCCGTCGACTAAAAAAAGTCACAATGCCTCTTCACGACTTCGTTTTGAGCACTGCGAGCGAACAACGAGTTCGCCCTTTTGCTGCATGCACAGCACGTGTCGCTATTGCTGACGATATTTATGTCGTCGAGTTTGTAGTGCTCCCGCAGTGTTCCCATGACATTATATTAGGCTGGGACTTTCTCTGCACTCACCATGCCGTCATCGACTGTGCTCGCGCCGAAGTGGAGTTCACGCCGTTATGCGACGCTGCTTCACTCGACTCGTCCCTTCCACCTGCAAAAGTTTTCGTTGGGGCCGACACGTCGATACCCCCTTTCTCATCCGCCCTAGTTCCGCTTTCCTGTGACGTCTCTAGTGGCTCAACTGCTCTTTTGACGCCTTCTGAAACCGCTGTTCACCGCAAGTGCTTCCTGATTCCTTTCGCCGTTCTGAATGTTCACGAGGCATCAAGTGCAATTTATGTTTCAAATTCGTTTCCCTCGCCTTCCAAGTTACTGTACGGGGAGTGCTTGGGCTGTGCTGGTGACATTGATCCCTCGAGTGCACGTGTAGTTCCTGACCACTTGACTACGCTACCTATTGACGCTGTCGATTGCTGCGCGTCATCCTTTTCCCCATCATTCACCGACGCAATTTCGCGGTGCATCGACACCAACCTTACGGCCCAGCAACGCACCGACATAATCGCCCTCCTCGAGCGCTTCCGTGCCAGCTTCAACCACCAGCAACTGACTTTGAGCCGTGCTTTTACAGTATCTCACGAAATCGACACTGGCCTTCACGCTCCTTTACGTCAGCGTCCGTATCGGGTATCGGTATCTGAGCGTCGCATAATTGCGGAACAAGTTGACGACATGTTGAAGCGAGGTGTTATTGAGCCCTCTAACAGCCCGTGGGCATCCCCAATTGTTCTAGTCAAGAAAAAAAATGGGTCAATAAGATTCTGCCTCGACTACCGCTGGTTGAATAAGATCACACGCAAAGATGTTTACCCGCTACCCCACATAGACGATGCCCTTGACTGCTTACAAGGCGCGGAGTTCTTCTCGTCACTAGATCTGCGTTCAGGTTATTGGCAGGTTATCATGGCTGAGGCTGATCGCCTCAAGACGACTTTTGTTACCCCTGATGGCTTATACGAATTTAACGTCATGCCATTCGGGGTCCGCAATGCGCCTGCCACTTTCGAGCGCATGATCGACAACCTCCTCCGCGGCCTGAAATGGCAGACATGTCTATGTTATTTAGACGATGTCGTGATATTTTCAAGTGACTTTTCAACGCATCTTCTGCGGCTCGAGACAGTGCTTACTTGCCTCACCTCCACCGGTCTACAGCTCAACTTGAAGAAGTGCTGCTTCGGCGCTCGAAAACTCCTAATTTTGGGCCATGTTGTGTCTAGAGATGGCATTCTTCCGGATCCGATGAAACTCCGTGCCGTTGCCGAATTTCCTAAACCGAAGACCTTAAAAGAACTTCGCAGCTTTCTCGGTTTATGTTCATATTTTCGTCGTTTTATTCGCAACTTCGCCTCCATCATATCGCCCTTGACTGACCTTCTTGGCGGCAACAACGACATTTCTAGTTGGTCGTCAGCTTGTGATGATGCATTTGCCACACTCCGCCACCTGTTTACGTCACCTCCTATACTGCGACATTTTGATCCTCTTGCCCCGACGGGAATACACACGGATGCTAGCGGAGTTGGCCTCGGTGCTGTGCTCGCCCAGCGTAAACATGGATTTGATGAGTACGTCGTCTCTTACGCCAGCCGTGCACTCACAAAAGCAGAAGCCAACTATTCAGTCACCGAAAAAGAGCGTCTAGCCATCATATGGGCCATAGGCAAGTTTCCACCCTATCTTTACGGGCGCCCATTCAGCGTGGTTACAGATCATCACGCATTATATTGGCTCTCATCGTTAAAAGATCCCACCAGCCGGCTCGCCCGCTGGGCGCTTCGGCTACAACAGTACGACATTCACGTCGTTTACCGATCTGGCCGAAAACATTCTGACGCAGACGCTTTGTCCTGATCACCTCTACGATGTAGTGACAAGTCGCCGTCTTCGCCTGCCCCCGATGTATCTTCACTTAGTGTCAGCGACATGCTACAGGAGCAACGAAAAGATCCTTGGATCGCATCACTTATCAACTTGTTGAGTCGAGCTCTCTCGCAAAATATCCCTAGAGGTATGCGCCGTCAAATACAGCACTTCGTTATCAGAGATGGTTTGTTATACAGACGGAATTACCTCTCCGAAGGACGCCAATGGCTCCTAGTCATTCCCAGTCGTCTCCGCTCAGACATATGCGCCTCATTTCACGCTGACCCACAATGCGCCCATGCTGGAGTGCTAAAAACCTACACCCGCCTGTCACACCGCTACTACTGGCGTGGAATGTATCACTTCGTTCGTCGCTACGTACGTTCCTGTCTCGCTTGCCAACGCCGGAAGAATCCTACTCCAAGTTCTCCAGCTCCACTACAACCTTTACCTTGTCCTTCCCGACCGTTTGACCGTGTTGGTATCAACCTGTATGAACCTCTTCTGATTACACCGGCTGGAAATCGCTGGGTAATCGTCGCTATCGATCACCTTATGCGCTATGCAGAAACTTCACCACTTCTTCTGCATCAGCCAGTGACGTCGGTCGTTTCATACTGCATCAGATCATTTTACGTCACGGTGCCCCACGTGAACTCCTGAGTGACCGAGAGCGTGTGTTTTTGTCGGACGCCGTTGAATCGCTTCTCAAGAAATGCCAAGTCATTCATCGCACCACCACCGCGTATGATCCTCAAACAAATGGCATTACAGAACGATTCAACCGTACATTAGGAGTTATGCTATCAATGTACGTCGCAACCGATCACACCAACTGGGACAGTATTCTCCCTTTTGTAACATACGCGCATAATACTGCTGTCCAGACAACCACTGGTTTCTCTCCATACTTCCTCCTTTATGGTCACGAGCCCTCTTGCACGCTAGACACCATTCTTCCTTACCACCCGGAAGTTGCTGAGTCGACGACGATGTCACAAGCTGCTAAATACGCGGAAGAGTGTCGTCAGCTTGCCCGCTCCTTCACAAGTGCTGAACAGCAACGACAGAAACATTGCCGCGATAGCCCGACGCCTCCGGCTTCTTATGCATCAGATGACCTTGTCTGGCTTCGCATCCCTTCAACCAGCCCTGGTCTCTCAACAAAACTGACGTACAAGTATGACGGCCCTTACCGTGTGGTTAAGCAAACTTCACCCGTCAATTACATCGTCGAGCCGCTAGAGCAGCCCCATGATCAACGACGCTTGCCGAACATCAGCTTGCCATGCAAACGATCCCTGCTAAATTCTCACTCTGGCTCAGAATAGTTTTATTAGTTATTTTATCTGCGTCGTTCTGGATTTACCGGCCGTGCATAGGATGGTCATTTTTCACTCACACACAACGACGCTGACGCCGACATTTTTTCAAAACGAGCTATTTAACGCAACTGCGTTAATAAGTGTCCTTATTGGTACACTTTTACGGGGCTCGCTGTTTTTCTTGTTGATGGCCATTATCCTCCGGCGGCGGAGATTGGTGTTTTTTATTGCGGATGGAAATCTGTGCAATCTGAAGCGGCATGATTCCCACGTCATATTGTTATCTTCACGGATGGTGCTTACTCTGCTGAGCAATGTCTCCCTTTCGCGCTGATTGTTTTCACATCGAAAGACGGTGCTGTAGTTCCTAGACGACACCTTGAAGGGTGTAGCGGCGTGAAGGGGCGCTTCCTCAAATTTTAGCCCAATAGACGCCACCTGCCATGTTATGTTGGCGACACAGATACATGCCTCAGCCGTTCAAAACAAGATGACTATCTGGTTGTGAAAGGCCGCAGGTCTAGGGGCATGGGTTCGAGATAGGCGTTCTGTAATCTGTACACACTATAGTGAATGTCGAAACGACACAACATCGCTTGCGCGCCTAACCAAATTTGCAACACAGCAACATTGTTAAACAGGCTTCCTGTCTGATAAGTGCTAGATTCAATGATCCTGTGCTGGTTTCGGTGGCGGGAAAGATGCTTCGGACTATGAAACAGGCACGTGAAGCACCAGTGAAATGCGTGACTATAAGCATGTCGCTGTGCTTCCCTAGCTACATGACGGTTCTCACAATTTGATGAAGATGGTTTAAGATGGGTGATGTCCAGGTAGTCTTCTCTGCCCCAGAAAAACTTTCAGTGCTTTGTAAACGTGTGAATGTGCAGTCCGGACGAAGGAGCTGCTGCAGAATCAAACACAAGGGGCCATTTGTAGTATGTGCTGTGGCTGTCGTTTTTCTGATTTCGTTGTCCTGCGGCAAGAAGAATGCTAGGCCCAATCACAGGTGGTTTAATGAGACTTTATAGGAGCATAACTATCATGTAAATTAATCTGTTCAAGGCCATCTGGTTTTTCATTTAGAGATTGTGGTTGCAAACTAAAATTTGAAATGTTCGCCGCTGTTGAAAAACATCGTCAGCAGCTAATGTTGTGTTCTAGGTTTTCGGTTTCGGTTTCGGAATGACATATGAGAATGCCTGGGGGCGCCGCTCTGGCATCCAGGGTTTCAAGGCGACTGTAAAATAAAATGAGTGTGTGTTGGGTAATCGTGGAGTGCGGTTGTGGTTCTTCTCTTGGGCGCTTCGCGCCAACGCGTGTGTTCGGGCTCGTCGACGTCCCCGCTGGCCGCGTACGTCTCCGTCGGTCGTCTGCTTCTTCTGCTTCGTCGGGGCAAGCCAGCCCCCAACACAGCAATGGCGACGAGGACGTATAAGAACCCATTTCGTTCTTCGTGTTCGTCTTTTTTTTTTGCTTCTAACGGACGTTTGTTCCCAGCAATGTGGCTGCTGCGTGTTGCGTCGCTTCATTTCTTCTTCATTCAGCTACGCCGCCTCTGTCTTCTTCTTCAAACAGTGTACTGGCGTCATTTTCTTCTCGTCTGCACCTCTCCATTCTTCTTGCTTGAAATGGCGTCTCCTATTCCAGCTCCCCTCTTTCTTCATTCGCCCGGAGCTCCGCCACTCCCGTGGGCTGACTGGAAATTGGTGTTTCAGGCCTACGCAGACGCGGCCGGGCAGGACGCCAGCAAGGCCGAGCGTCGCAAGGCCCTGCTGCTCAACGCGTTGAGCCCTGCCGGGTTAAAGCTCTTCTATACTTTGGACGCCACCAACGCGTCGCCGACGCCAGCGTCGGGCGATGCCGTCAAGAATGCCGTTGCTCTTTTCGATGAGCATTTTGAAGATGTCTCGTGCGATTATCTCGCACGCGTAAAATTCCAAGAAAGTCGACAATTGCCTGGCGAGCCAGTCGCCGAGTTCATTACTTCTCTACGAACGCTGGCCGCGTCGTGCGGATTCGGCGCGCTCGAGGACGACATGATCCGCCATCAGCTTTTCACCGGGGTAGCCTCGCAAAACGTCCGCTCTCGCATGCTTGAAAAGGGCTCCTCGATTTCATTATCCGAAGCCCTCTCGATTGCGCGAGAGGACGAGCTTATTCGCTTCCAGTTGGAGCAATTTGCTCCGTATTCAGTGCAGAAACTTTCTGCTGCGGGGCGCCAAGGCGGCGGCTCTTTGTTTCACGGGACGCGTCAACATGGCGGCCCTTCATCTTCGTCTCGGCGCGGCGGCCAACATGGACGCCCGCCTGCACAGTCCTTCCGTGGCGGCCAACATGGCGGCCTCTCTGCGTCGTGGGGGCGAGGAAGCCGGCAATATGGCGATCCCGTTCCGCCAAATTCTGGTTTTCAGGAACAGCACCGAGCTCCCAACTCGCGTTCGCAATTTTCCTTTCCAAGCGCAACCACGCATTGCTTTCGTTGCGGATCGGCTCGGCATTTAGCCAATTTCGCGCAGTGTCCCGCGAGAAACCACGCTTGTCTTGCGTGAGGAAAAATCGGACATTTTCAGTCCGTATGCAATTCCCGTCCCGCAAATCTTCCGGAACCAGTTTCTTCGTCCGCTCCTTCGAGCACTGCACAGACCAATACGGTCACTGTTTTAAATGTGGATGGCCTCCACACTACGTCCGAGCCCAGCATCATAGCTTCAGTGGGCCATGTGCCCTTGTCATTTCTCGTGGACACTGGTGCCTCAGTCTCTTTAATCAGTGCCGCTGACTTTCATAGTCATTTTTCCAACATTCGGCTTTTGCCTTCACACGTCGTTCTACAAACATATTCAAAGAGAATGATTGATAATCTAGGTCAATTTACAGCTCAAGTCTCCTATCGCGGTCGCACTGCTTCCATTACTTGTTATGTAACAACCAATGGCAGCTCGCTTTTGGGACGTGATGCCATCAGGGCTTTGTCCATCAACATCGACGGTGCCTCTATCACGTGTGCTCAAGTCGACGTCCAAGATGATCTTCCGGCCAACGCGCCTTCTGAATTCCACTAGCTGTTCACCCGTGAACTGGGTTGTGTGCGCGGTTTTGTGCATAAAGTGATGCGTCAACCAGGTGTGTGCCCTGTGCGTGCCAAGCTGCGCCGCATTCCTCTTCTTCTCCGTGAGCAAGTCTCTGCGGAACTGTCTCGCCTTCAAGCCAGCGGAATCATCGAGCCTGTCTCTGCTTCCGACTGGGTTTCTCCACTAATCGTCGTCAAGAAAAAAGATGGATCCCTTCGACTATGCGTCGACTTACGAGAACCGAACAAGGCGATCGTCGTAGATGGTTTTCCACTTCCTCACATTGAAGAACTGCTTCATCAGCTCTCCAGAGCGGTATGTTTCTCCAAGCTGGACGTCGCGTCCGCTTGTCAGCAAGTTGAACTTTCTGAGTGCAGTGGAGACTTAACCACATTTGTATCGCACGAAGGCTTGTTTCGGTTTCGCCGCGTGTGTTTTGGGCTTGCATCTGCCCCTGCAGTGTTTCAGAAACTGATGTAAATTATTCTGAAGGATTTGAATGGCCCCCTTTGTTACTTGGATGACATTTTGGTGTGGGGACGTACTTGCGAAGAGCACGATGCTAACTTGCATATTGTTCTCAACCGCATCAGTGAATGTGGTATGAAACTTAATAACAAGTGCATTTTTTCTGTGAACGAGTTACAATTTCTAGGACATAATATCAGTTCCCGCGGTTTGACACCTGTTGAATCTATAGTTAAGGTCATTGTCAATGCCCCACGGCCTACTGATGCCAAAACCTTGCAATCTTTTTTAGGTCTTGTTGGTTATTATGCCAAGTTTGTTCCTCACTATGCTGATGTTGTTGAACCACTGCGTACTCTACGTCGTCAAGCACAGCCTTTTAACTGGTCAGCTGAAGCTGAGCAGAGCTTCATTCGAGTTAAGTCAATACTGGCCTTAAAGCCAGCTGTTGGTATTTTTAATGAGAAGCTTCCCATTGTCATCACGGCGGATGCGTTCGATGTTGGACTGGGAGCAGTGTTTCAAGAACTCAGAGGTGATCAGCTGATCACTATCGCTTTTGCATCTCGTACATTGACCCCTGCTGAACGCAGTAAGAGAGCGTGAAGCTCTCGCGTGTCTTTTTGCCTGTGAGAAATGACATGTTTATTTGTGGGGCCGGCACTTCACATTACGTACAGATCACCAAGCACTAGTGGCTCTTCTCTCTGCAGGATCCGAAGGCCGCCGCCCCATTCGCATTTCCCGTTGGTGTGCCAAACTCATGTATTATAATTTCAGTGTTCAATATTGTAAAGGTTCTAATAACGTGGTTGCTGATGCACTGTCGCGCCTTCCTCTTCAGATACCGGTTACTGAAGAGCGGGATGAGGAAGTTGTTTCATTAGTTACTTCCTGCATTACTAAAGCTGAGCTTCAGGCAGCTACAGCTGCAGACCAATACGGTCACTGCTTTAAATGTGGATGGCCTCCACACTACGTCCAAGCCCAGCATCGTAGCTTCAGTCGACCTTGTGCCCTTGTCATTTCTCATGGACACTGGTGCCTCAGTCGTACACCCAAAAGGGCCCGCCCTAAGCGGAAGCAGCAGAAGCCGCGTCGGTTCGAAGACTATGTGACGTAGAACTCTTGTTCATTACTGTTCGTGAACATTATTGTTCTGTGTAAAGGTCCAATGCATCCAAATATATATTGTACTGAGTTGTATACAATTTTTAGTGCGTTTTCAGGACTTCCAATGTACATTTTTTCAGTGCATTTTCAGGACTCATAGTGTGTGAGTTCGGTGTGCCGTGCTCTGAATTTTCATGTGTTCTATTGTGCATACCTTGTAAAATATGTTGGTATCGATCATGTGTAAATATAAACAGTGTATAGGTGTACTTCTTTCGAGGAGGGGATGATGGTTGTGTTCTAGGTTTCCGGTTTCGGTTTCGGAATGACATGTGAGGATGCCAGGGGGCGCCGCTCTGGCATCCAGGATTTCAAGGCGACTGTAAAAGAAAATGAGTGTGTGTTGGGTAACCGTGGAGTGCAGTTGTTCTTCTCTTCGGCGCTTCGCGCCAACCCGCGTGTTTGGGCTGGTCAGCGTCCCCGCTGGCCGCGTAAGTCTCCGTCGGCCATCTGCTTCTTCTGCTTCGTCGGGACCAGCCAGCCCCCAACACAGCAGCTAACACTGAGATTATCGAGGCTAAAAGATGCAACTGCTGGAGAATCTGCGTATTAGCGTGCCTTCGGTAGCGCTCAATAAAAAGGAAATAGAGTTTCTAGCTCTGACGCTGAAGATTGTGAGTTTGCGCTGAGGTGTGCTGTTTTACCCACTTCATGAGATATCGAGTGCCTGGTTGTGACGCAATAGGTTGTGCGGCTGTGCTTTTGTCTTCAGTTCCTTTCATGTGTGTATATTTTCACAGTTTTCACTTATAAAGTTTAGTCGAAATCAGGGTTCTTTCCTGTCTATGTCTTTTTCTTCGATAACAAGAGCTTAATTTGAGCGAGTTAGACCTGAATTCCTTCGGTAGTTACGCCATACCTACTCGTTGTCTTGCGCTATGCAAATATCCTGATTCCAAATGACAATCTAGCCCAAGCATCTGTCTGCACCTGCCGAGTAACAAATGTATCATGCTCAAATCCTCGCATCACGCTTTCGAAACTCGTGAAGAAACAACAAAAAGCTGTGAGGGTTTAAAGCTGTTCATTAGGCACACAAAACCTTGCAGTGTCTAACTAAAACTTCTGGTGTGGGCTGGTGAAGTGCTCTTCGAGAACAAAATTAGAAGCGCAAGGTATGTGAACATCAGTGTTTTCAGTATTTTGAATTACTCTCTACTTTTCCTCAACAGTCCTCCTCGGTTTCAGCCCCGCCGCGGTGGTCTAGTGGCTAAGGTACTCGGCTGCTGACCTACAGGTCACGGGTTCGTATCCCGGCTGGGGCGGCTGCATTTCCGATGGAGGTGGAAATGTAGGCCCGTGTGCTCAGATTTGGATGTGCGTTAAAGAACCCCAGGTGGTCGAAATTTCCGGAGCCCTCCACTACGACGTTTTCCATAATCATATGATGGTTTTGGGACGCTAAACCCCACATACCAACCAACCAAACTTCACGGTTTCATTCATTCTCGGTCTTGCAGCTGAACAGAGGCACCTCTCATTCCCTGCTCACACCACCATGCCCCGGTCGTCAAGTAACTGCTTGAATTATTTCGGTGGAAAACTGGCTGTAAAAGCCAGCTGCCACATCCTCGGTCATAGACGCCACTATCTCTTACACTTTTCTTCCAACATTTATTTTCTCAATTCCACTGTATGCGTTGGGACGTGCTCTCATTTAGGGTTGAAGAAATAGCATATTTACTTCGCCTCCGACTGCCCCTCCTGCGACTGCTTGCGACGTGTCAGCGCAGCGGCGCAAGCTGGCCGCTGCGTAACATTTCAGTGCTGCCACATGTTGGTTTCCGGAAGCTTGTTGAATTAGAGAATAGGATGAACTCTTGAGGTAATAATAGTTAGTTTTGCCCGGTAACATGAACAGCGCCTCAAGCAGTACTGCGAACCGCAACTTTGGGTTGAATAGTGCTAATATAGGCATCACGCAGTCAAGTTTTCCAGTGTGACCGCAGAGCCAAAAACGCAAAGCTCAGCGGATAAAACAAATTTGGCCGATCTCACGTACACTGGGAATCGATGATAAGCGAAGCGCGAATCAGAAAGCTTCATATGCCACTTAAACATCAGTGCACCATTACGAGGCTGACGTCAATTATGCCATACATGGCTATCATGTCATGATTATCAGGTTTGCGCCTGGCCTTTTTGTTGGTCACTCATCAACACCACGCAATACCAAATTTCGTACATGTGAAGCTAACAAAACGGCCACCAGCGCGCTATGAGTGTAGCATGTAGTGATGTCTTACATAACCTGCATGCCATGATTATCACGTTGGAACTTGTGATTTACCTTCTTCGTCCATTCACGTGACGTGATACTAAATTTGATATATATGAAGCTGGCGAAATGGCCGCGAACGCATCATTAGCGTGGTACCTAAGTTGTAACATGACATGCATGTCATGGCTATCATGTTTCTACCAGTCAGATACCTCCGCCATCCACTCATGTCACGTAACACCAAAGTTAGTATATGTGAAGCTGATTAAACGGCCGCGAGTGCACCAAGAGCATGGCATGTAGTCGTGGTCTTTATTGACATGCATGTAATGACTATCGTGTTTGCGCCTCCCTCATAAGCCTTCGTCACCTATTCACGTCACGTTAAAACAAAATTGGTGTGTGTGAAACAAGCGAAACGCCCGCGAGCGCAATATGAGCGTGGCATGTAGTCATGTTTTTACGTTTCACGCATATCATCATCAGTAGAAAACGTCAAGACGCCGACGCTTTACGTCGTTTCCCACTTCAAACTACCCATATCAGCGTTTGTGAGAACTCAACCGCCCCAAATACCGAAGTTCATACGCTCGCATCAATACGGCAACACCTTTCTGACGACGGGCCAACATTTGTCTCCCGCCAGCGGTCGGATTCATACTGCAGACGCATGATGGACCACCTTTCGGGAGTTTCTCATCCACCAAACGCGCGACTTCCTCGTCAACTCCTGTACTTTAGGCTGGACATTGGGGCTCTTTACCGCCATATTTGCTATCCTGACGGTCAGCGCTGGGCTCCTGTACAGCCACGCTCTCTTCGACTTCAGGTGCTCGAAGCCTTCCACGATCACTTGACTGCTGGTCATCTTGGTTTGGAAAAAAATGGCAGCATATTCACGAAGTGAATGCGGAGAATGGGGCGAAGCATCCGTGCGTCCATTCGTTCTTGCTTCCGTTCGTCTATGCGTCCGTCTCTGTTACCCTCCGTGCGTCCATCCGCCCGTCCGTTCGTGCGTCCCTTCGTGCGTCCTAACGTCCACCCATGCG
This sequence comes from Rhipicephalus microplus, assembly GCF_043290135.1. Lineage (NCBI taxonomy): Eukaryota > Metazoa > Arthropoda > Arachnida > Ixodida > Ixodidae > Rhipicephalus > Rhipicephalus microplus. The sequence continues at coordinate 121,565,507 of NC_134708.1, forward strand.
TCTGTTCCTGCGTTCGTCTATGCATCCACCGCTGCGTCCGTCCATGTGTCCATACGTTCATGCAGCCATCCATGCGTCCTTCCATGCATCTGTTTGTGTGTCCGTTCGTCCATCTAGGCAACACTCCAAGTACCACTATCTCGCATCTTTTCATCATATATGCGTCCGTCTGTGTGACCGTTCGTGCCTGCGTCTGTTTATGCGCCCGCACGTCCATTCGTGCGTCCGTACTTGCGTTCGTCCATGCATCCGTCCCTACGTCCGTTCATGCGCCCATCCGTCCGTGCAGCAATCCGTGTGTCCGTCCATGCATCTCTCTGTGTGTCCATTCGTCCATATAGTCAACACTCAAAGTAACACCATTTCGCACATTTTCACCATATACTCCGCATATAGAAGCACCGCCATCCAGGATACATTCCAAGGACTAAACGAGATGTGGCACACGCACGAATTCTTATGGCTTGCGCTTCTTTTCTACTTCCCACATTCAACCACCTCGAGTTCATGGTATATACTAGTTCACTGTAATCATGGCACTGCGGCCCAACGCTCGCTAAACCTTTCTAAAACCGAGGTTACGCCCAGCGTGTATAACGTACCAACCATTTCTTGTCAGATAGTGCTCAATGTACATGCCAATTGCTGATATTTGGGTATGAGAGACAGGAGAATTCGGCTTTTAGTTAACACGCACGCTGCAAGTTTTTTATTGTTCAACAACGCACAGAAGGAATCTGCCACCGGCATCAACTTGCAGGTCAAAGCGTGAGACTTGTTACGCACTACGAATACGACGAGGAACGAATGGGTGCCGCTTTAAGGAGCTTCGCTCCTAAAAACTATTGACCGCATTCCATGTCGTTATTACTGGCCTGGCCTTCCTTCTAGCGAAGCGTGCGGTACATCGGTTTGTGCTACCCACGCCAGCGTCGTAAACTCCCGACGTCTGTACCTGCTGGACCTATACAGCTACTTCCATGCCCTTCAATGCCGTTCGAGGTTGTAGGTGTCGACCTTGACGGGCCTATCTCCATCACATCTGCTGGAAAACGATGGATAGTGACCGCCATGGGCCACCTGACACGCTACGCTGAGACGTCCTCTGTTATTGCAGGCTCAGCTGTGGAAGTTGCATACTTTATTCTTCACGCCATAATCCTGCGTCATGGGGCTCTTCGTGTACTGTTTAATGACCGTGGCAAAGTGTTCTTGTTACAAGTGGTAAATGAAATACTGCGCGCTAATGAAACTACTCACAAGACAGCTTCAAGGTACCACCCTAAAAAACGGCCTCACAGAAAGATTTTATCGAATTCTCGCTGACATGATAGCCATTTACGTCCAACCCGACCACAAAAACTGGGATGCTCTATAGCCATTCTTGACCTTCGGCTACAACAACACCGTTCAGCGAACAGCTTGCTACTCACTGTTTTACCTCGTGTACGAATGCACCCAAACTACCTTTCTAAACGTCTCTCTTTAACAGCCATGACAATTCATGTCAGTCTTCTAGCGAAGAATACATTTCCCGCCTCGCCCTGCCTCGCTATCAGGCTCGCATCAATACAGAAGCGAGACAGCAGGAGCGGTAGATTATCTATGACGCGTCACATCGCGTTGTCAGGGGGGTGAAACTTCGCGGTTTTTCTGTCCCGTGACCGCAGCGATCCTAACGTTTGGGGGCTGTACTACCTAAATGAACGTTCTTGTTCTATTTTATAGTTATTACTAGGTTACTCATCAACTCCGGAGTTTTTACTACACAAGTGAACCTAAAGGTTGCAGTTCGAGATTGCGAAAATAAGAGCGCCACCCGAAGGGGAAAACGGGAACTGCGCAGTCGTCCTATCTCTCACTGCGAAAAAGGGGCGTTTCTTTTCGCGCGCCCATGTATGCTACAGCCTGCGGTGTCCCAAAGGCCGCTTTTAGCGCTGTAAAGTTTGTTTTAGCGAAACCCATGCAAGATTCAGCCAAACAGACGCATCCATGGATTCTCGCCGTCATCACAAATCATGCTGCGCTGAGTGGTGTCGGAATTCTTCACGACACACCGGCATAAAATTCTTTCGGATCCCGGCGGACGAAATATACGATCTGGTGCTGCTCGGTTTGTCTTTCTACACTTGCACGGCATATCAGGATGCGGTTGCTGCAGTAGCTGTGTAATTTAATTGAGCTACACGTACATGATTTATTCATTACATTCTGATTGTCTGCTTTTCGGCTTCAATTATACATGACATGCACGGCAGAGCATCTGGAAATTATTCCAGCGAATACATTTGCTACGCACGATGGTTTATACTTGCATTTTCAATTTAATGCGTTTCGATCGTGCATTGCATTTCGATGTTGCAATTCGGTTCAAGGCAATGCAAGGCATGTCACAAATGTTTTTGTAGCAGCACATGCAGCAACTAATAGAACAGTGTAAGCTTATCCGCACTCTTTTTATTACCTTTTGATTGCCTGCGTTCAGTCTGTTCTCGTTGCATGCGTTATTATTATTCTTGAATATTATTAGCCTATTTATGTCCATAGCTGGAGGAAGGCGATTCCCATAATCTTTTGGCTATAAGGGAGGGTCCATATACGTTCATAGCATGTGTTGTTAGTACTAGGTTATTTAAGTACTGAGTACATAAATTATTACACTTGCGAGTTTAGACGGATGTTATTACATTATTGCGTTTCAATTGTGTGTTTTCATTTTGGCCTCACGTAAATCCACGGCATATTGCAGAAGAATTTAGCAATAAATTTATAATGTAATAATTTATATTGTGTACTTCAATTTCATGTTTTCAGTTTCAGCCTTAAGTACAATTACGATATATTTACAAGAATGCAATTGCAGCTAAAAGCCCATAAATAATTGGACAATGTAAACTTACGTGTTCTACTAATTTATTACCGGTTTTAATAAGGTTTTTATGAAAGATTTGCAGCAGGGCGCGAGAAATACCCGAGGAATACGCAGTGCGCGAGGGTATATATGTACGAATAGTTGTTTAGAGATTTTGGTGTGGGATGATTGCTATTGTCTGCAAAAATATATTTTGAATTTGGAGGAAAGCTGGCGTCGTTGCCACCAAACATTACTATCGCGCAAGTAGAAGCATGTATCCGCGTCTTTTAATAATAAAGACAGATTTTATTTTAAAGTTTGCTTTCAGGATTGCTATCACAAGTCGTCTTGGTTACAAAAACTCAATTAAGAAAGGAAGATGAGAAATGTATCAAATAACGCTTACTTCGAATAAAGATGCCAGTTTTCACTCAAAGCTATCCATCTACGCCTGAAAACAAATAAATCCATTCTAAACCAAATACTACACACGCACACATTGATTTTCCAGATCTCGCGCTTGGCTTCAGTATCCGAGACGGCAGGACCTGGCTCATTTACCACCTCGTCAGATCTACAGCAGCTACCGCCTGTGCTCTGCCCATTTCACCAGCAGAGACTACGCAGACCCTGGACAGACAAGGCTGCTAAGATGTGCTGTGCCAACAGTTTCCATCTTTGGCGATGGGCTGACACACGTCGAAAGTCCAGGTGAGAATACTGTAAAGTGATCATACAACAGCACAAACTTTCATGCCTCTACATCTATTTACAGAAATGTCTTAATACTCAATATGTGTACCTGTCCGAGTTCACAAGACTCAGTCTTTTTAAGATTCTCGCGCAGATTACACCAACAATACCAACGCATGGTGTACACAGCATCCATGGATTCGCCGGCATGATTTTGCTGGCAGATATAACTAGCTAAGTAAAAAATTTGGTGGCTTCACAATCGTTAAATTTAGAGCAAACGTCTCACTCAGAACGCTCTACATGTAACCTCCTCGATTCTGATTCAGTTGACTCTGCTATTTTACCCGTGGCGTAGCGTTTTACAGGAAAAGGCGAAAATGACCTCATAACTTGAGAGAGTACTCCATGTGGCGCGTTATCAGCTATTTCGCACATGGCGAGTGAGTAGCGGCCAACTTGGTGCGCTATAGCTCTGACAGTGGGAGCAACAGAACTGGCCTTTTAGAAATATATATATATATTCTATGACACCCTAGTTCAATGTCGGTTTTAAAGTTAAGAATCCAAAAGGTACTTTATTTTTATTAGCTTTATTATTACAAAACTTTTATTTTCAATGGGCCAAATAAGTTTAATTGGCAAGAATTCTGTTACGCGCTAGGTCATCACGGGTACCACGATGTTAACCTGTTCTAGGCACATCGCAATAAAATTTTTAAAATACTGGTTTAGGATAGTTGGGACACCCATATATTTATTGAGTGACACGTAGCGTTTTTTTGTGTGTTTACACTTTTTTATTACTCGTACTGAGACATAATACGCGAGGAGACCAATTAATAGTGAGAAAACGCCCTGAGTGATTGTAATTGCAAATATTTATTGTGACGCCTAATACCAGCTGCATGTATGTCACGCTGAAATCTGTGCTCCGCCAATTTCTCTTCACAGGCTCTCCTCGGCCCGCGAATACCACTGCAATGCCCGCTCACAGCGCCGATGAAGAAGTTCAACAAACTGAGCCCTCATGTACGCAAATTGTATTGCTCTCTAAGCTCTTTAAAACTATTCCAGATAAATTAATGCCCTGCAGCTATCGTTTTAATGTCACGTACCATTTAACAGATTCTAAAGTGCACTAGGGTGTCAGCTGGGCGAGCTAGTTCATTGCTAGGGGACGAGAACCAGAGCGATGTATACCGAAAGGCAGGACGAGACGAGTGCTTGTCCGATCCATTTCTTGCTTGTTTGTTGCCTCCTAGGAGGGATTAGTGCCCCGCCGCGGTGGTCTAGTAGTTATGGTGCTCGACTGCTGACCCGCAGGTCGCGGGATCGAATCCCGGCCACAGCGGCTGCATTTTCAATGGAGGCGAAAATGTTTGAGGTCCGTGTGCTTAGATTTAGGTGCACGTTAAAGAACCCCAGGTGGTTGAAATTTCCGGAGCCCTCCACTACGGCGTCCCTCATAATCATATCGTGGTTTCGGAACGTTAAACCCCAGATATTATTATTATTATTATAAGAGGGATTAGTGTTTTTTAAAGAAGACTATGAATTCGTTGTTTTTTTCCTAAACATACTATTTTAAACGTATAACCAATAATGTTTGTTAACAAGGAGTATGCTAATGATTAGGAAAAACTAGTTGACGCTTCATGTTGCCCACGATGCTTATACATGCCATTAGTAGGCTCAATGCCCAGCAGTGTGCTTATCAGAGGCCTGTTCCCAATGCCCGAAGTTTGAATAAGTGAAAGATCGAGAACTAAATATGACCAACTGAATACTCATGGAAGTAATCACTTCAATTCTAAAAGCCGCTAGAACTTTTACTAGGTTTAAAGATCATGGTCAGCTTTCACAAAAACACAGTATAAATGAGATTTCTTTTCTAAATCTTTCAGGTTCCAATCCAGCGGGTCGACAACACAAGCCTTCTAGGTGCTCGCCCCGGACAGCCAGAAAAATGAAGAACCTGGAGAAGATAAATTCAAGGCTTCGGAAGGCACTGTCAAGAATTGGCAAGAGAAAGGTTAAAAAGTTTTCCCAGTCCGAGGCGTTGAATGCTATCAGGCCCTACGTCCGCAAGACACTTTAGATTGCTTGAGACTCAAGTTAAAATTAATGGCGTGAAACGTAGAGGACGGAGGTGGTCGCCCGAGCACCGCCAGTTCGCTTTAACCTATACTTTCATGGTCCGAAAGCATACAGACATCTGTCAAGACTGCTTGACATGCCAACTGTGAGGTCGCTAAAGCAGTGGTTATCAAATATTCCGATGACTCCCGTAGTTATTCCAACCGCAATTGAAGCCCTTGAAGAAGCTACCCGAAATTGGCATTTAACAGATTGTGCGTGCACATTAATGTTTGACGAAATGTCCTTGAAGGAACATCTGCAGTATGATGCAAAGCATGACATTGTGGTGGGATTCTCCGATGACGGTAGGCAAAGAACACCTGCCGTGGCAAATTCAGCGCTCCTGATACTTGTGGCAGGCATTTCAAAAACGTGGATTCAGCCTGTTGCTTACACAGTATCAAGGACCAAAACGCCCGCTGATACTCTTCATCATCTGATCATAACATTAATCAAGCAGCTGCAGGGAGCCCGGTTGTTTGTGAAGGCGCTGATCTGCGACCAGGGGGGAAGCAACATCACTTTGGCAAGTAAGCTAGGTGTGACGCCTGAAGAGCCGTTTTTTGTGCTTGAAGGCCGCAAGATTTATTTCCTATATGACACACAACACTTACTAAAATGCACAAGGAATAATCTCCGCGCACCTCACAAGCTCCATATCGGGCAAGAAATTGTGGATTGATCTTTTATTACGCAACTATACGAAAGCTCGCATCCTCTCAAACTCAAATTGGCGAAGAAACTAACCGACAACCACATTTATCGGAAGCCTTTTAATAACATGAAAGTTGAATATGCCAGCCAGGTGATGAGCGAATCGGTCTCAGTGGCCATTGATGTATTCATTGCTCTTGGCGTGTTGCCGGCATCCGCCAAACCAACAGCTGATTTTCTCGAGAAGATAGCTAAGTTATTCGACTGTATGAATAGCTCTTCTGTAAAAAAAGCCAGTGACAAGTTACGTTATGCAATTTCGGAAGGGTCCGAACACCTAGCCTTTTTGCGGGAGTGCCTGTCGGGGGTTGAAAGATGGAAATTTGACGGGCCTCGGCAACCACACACAGTTGAGGCATAGAAGGTCACCTTAAAGGCTATCCTTCTACTCTGGGACGACCTCTTCCAAGATTTTGATTTTCGTGTTCTCTTGACTCGCTGGCTACAGCAGGACCCCCTGGAGAACCTTTTCGGGCTTCTTAGGTTAACCCATTAATTCCCAGTATGAGAAACATTTTTCCAAACTTCAAAATATTTCTTGGCCATGTCCTTAGAGTCACTAGGAGTGCAAGTTTTCAATAAAAAACATGAAGATATAGTCTGCGAATTAATAATGGGATGTTGCATATGTGCAACAATGGGCAGTAGTGTATAAAATGAAGGCCAATCCTAGTGAAAGAAACTTTTTATTGCTACCAATAATTTTGGCGAATTTTCAAATTGAAGAAAGCACAATACAAGCATAGCTGTTTGGCGCCTATTGGTGAAAACTAACAAAACAGTTACGGTCTTTGTTGAAACACATCACCTTACACTTGGCACACGAAACATAGGTGTACCCTCCTGGGCATGCCTTGCAGCGGTTCAGTTTTGCATTCCATGTGGGCCAGTGCTCGTTGCTGTCTCTTCTGACATCCCGGGGGACATTTAGGCACACTTTCTTGAATGGTGTGACATTCTGAATCGAAGGGCACCCTGGTGGTCGTTTGTTGAGCAAGATCAGACTCGTTGCGAGCTCAGAGAGGAATTCTCTCAAGGGTGTAGGCGGCAGTTTGTGCTGCTGGAGAATTCTCTTGTGCATGAACCATGCATTAACAGCTGCTATTTTGAGTGTGGGCCAAAACAATTACATATACCAGCATTTAGACCTGATAGAAAAGCGATAGGAGAAGCACATTTTGTCTAGAAGATTCACGCCGCCTATTGATCTGTTGTAGGAAGAAATGATCGCTGGACAATCGACAAAAATATACTTTTTCTCCTTGCTGTCCCACCTTTTGACTGATGTAAGCGGGTCAGCACCAATGCAGTTCGAAAGAAGAGTAACAGTGCGGTTGTCATGCCACTTCACTGCCACCATTGTCTTTTGGTCACATGAAGTGACTGAAGTATCACAGGTGTCCCGACCTCGCTTTTTCGATTTCTCATCCATCAACTTGCTGCAGCTGAGTCTGTTTTCACGAACCGTACCAATATAGGAAATTGCCATTCTTGAAAGCTCCTCTACAAGCTGAGGGCCTGTGAAGAAGTTATCAGCGACAACTAGGTTGTCGTCTCGCATCGGTAGGCTGGAACACAGTTGGAGCACGACACCAGCTCCCAACCCAAGCTGGTAGCCACCCTGGCTGCCATAAAAACCTTTGTTGCAGCGCTGGTAGACATCGAAATCATAACACAGACCTGATTCCCCAGAACGTGCCCAAAGTTTTAGACCCCATTTACTCTTTAGTTTATTAGGCATGTACTGACGAATGTAACACCGCCCACAGAAAGGGATCAAGATTTCGTCCACTGCAGATTTTTTTTCTTGGGGCAAGACAACCATGTTGCTGCTCAAGGAACTGAGCCATGGGCGCACTTTCCAGCATTCGTCTTCTTTTACTTTGTCATTGGCCGCTTCATTATCGAAAAAATGCAGGTGGCTTGTGATCTTTTCAAATCTGTTACGGGACATTACCTGGGCTACTAATTCATATGTACTTCCATTTTCCCAATAAGCACGAACCCTGTGCATGTTTACGAGTCCCATCCTGAAAAACATGCCCAGAACAGATGTAAGTTCTGTCACGGTGAGGTTTAGAGTGGCTCCATGTTTTTGAAAGTAGTACTTATTGCTTTCATCGACGACAGCCTTAACATGGATCGAGAAACAAACATGTCAAAGTATTCCACTGCACTCAGCGGCTCTGCAGGTGGCAGCGGAAAGTTGTTCTCGAAACTACCTGCCTCGATATCAAAATCCTTCTTCACCCATGTGTACCGCCTTTTCATGTTCTGCAGTATCCGATCTACCGGAGGCGCATCTGTCGAGGTAGCAACCTCTTCCTCAGCTTCTTCTACCTCAGTTTGGATGGCATCTCCTTCATCACTGCTGTCTCCAGACACTTTTTCGCCACTTTTTTCATCAGCGGAAAAATCGCTCTCATTAGGGTTGATAACATCCAGCAGGTTTGCATGAACAAAACGCTTCGGCCTCTCTTTTGGAACAGAATAGAATGTTGAGGTTGAAATTGCAGTATGTCCCTGAAAAATCGTTAAAACAGCAAAATTAGCAAACAGACATCCGTTCACACACTCCACATGAATGCGTGTCACGATATGTCAGACGCGTTTCAAGCAGAAAAGCAATGTTGCATATCTGCAACAATGAAAATTGTGGCATTTAGTGCCCACTGTTGCATATGTGCAACACACCACGTGCAAAAAATATTTTCTCGAACAGAGCAAGCAAAAAACTAACTGTTGGGTTCTAGATTACTGTCAAGAGTGTTTCGAACACACATTCAGTGAAAAAAGCAACGCAGCTTAACTTGAGGGCTCATAAAAAAATATTTACAGTACCTTGATTGCAGAGCTCGACGACGACGTGGATGCTGCCATTTTGCAAACTGCAGATACGACGAATGTGGCCCCCAAGCGGCTTAAACTGGTACTGGGTGGAACGAAGAACCCTCGAAATAACATAGTATCGAGAACTTTTACCAGTGCATTAGGACCCTTGCAATCGGCAGGGCACGGAACTGGGTGTTGCAGATATGCAACAAGGGGCACTAATGGGTTAAAGCATGGCTGCAATGACAACCCAAATGTGCTTCAGTTCACATCAGGTCTGAAACACATTTCTGTTGGCAAACTGGTTGCCCTTTTTTCAGAAGGAAACTGTGAACAGGATCGCAGCACTGTGTTGGCACAAATGTCAGAGCCACCTCATTCGCTTCCTACTACTTGTGATGCAGCACCAACAGTCGATATGCTTCCTGATGAGGAACAGCCCGTTAGCCATGATATAGTAGAGGATAACGTTCTCTACTATGTTGGGGGATATCTCGTACGGCAATTTTTGTTGCACAGGCCTCCACACTGTGTGTGCAACACCCTTTTGAAGAATGCCGACCGCCAGCTTTGTGTATCACACCAGTATTTTGCTATGTTTAAGGCAAGCAACATCTCCTCAGATTTATTTGGCAATGTAACAATGCCTTCTGACGATTGCTTTCAGGATATTAAGGCCATGGAAGCTTGCTTTTTGGAATATATCGGTGTTGTGGTGCACCTGCCTAATGTGAGTGGAGTTTTGGCAGGCGTTTTGCACAGTTGTATGGGAAGGCAAAAATTCTGCTCTGAAGAATGCAAGAAAGCCTTTGTGCACCTCTTTGCAAGGATTCGCCTGTTGCGGCATATTCGTTTCGTGAACATCTCCTTGGCTAAACAACGCACCAGAAAATCTGCTGCAGCACGAAAAATGCGGAAGTTTTTGTAACTTTTAGGATTCTGTTTGCATATTTGAGGTCTTGAAAAACTGAGCGCTCAGAAAACAAGGACGACAAAAAGACACACATATGCGCAAAAGTAGGCGCTACTTCCATATTTTTGAGTCACCGCTGCTTCTACAGCTGAGGTCACAATTTTCTGCCTCCGAAGCGGACATGTGTGTGTACTATTTATCTGCTTGTATTTTGTTATTGTTTTTTTCATTAAGCAATATAGGTATGTTACTCTGAAGAAAGCATAAACCCTTCGTATTATTTTTTGAGAACACTCTATAGTGGCTTCAGTATTTTGTAAACTTTTGCTGAAGCTTTTATAAAGAAACCTGATGCTGGATAAAAAATGTAGCAATGTCTAACTCCAGTACCTTATGGTTTTTGTATCATTTCCTCTTGCATCCTAAGTGTGCGGTGTGCCATATTATCTTGTCCCACTCATGGGATGATTTTATATCGGGATACGTGCTGTGAACTTGTGTATAGTTATTACTGCTTTTCTTTTGTCTTTGTATATACATATGTGCGGCAGTGTGCACTGGATTGATACTAGGTTATTAGCATGCTGGCATGTGCGGTCCACTTTTGTATGCGACCAAAAACGTAAAACATTCAAGTTGTATTTGTACTACATAAACCGTACGTTTAGGCAATAAAACATTCAAACGAACTCTACTCGTTATTCTTGTCTAATTTATGTGTACACGTAAACAAAAACAACGTCTTACTTAGAATAAGTAGTGCACAAATAGGTGGATGGGCAGACCATCAATCAGAACGCAATGATGGCCGTTTTCATCATGTGGCGGGTTGCGCAACAGGAAGAAGGTCGCGTGCTCGCCATCTGAATACCTTCCACTCGCTCAATTTGACTTGCTGGTGCATCCCAATTGAATTTGGCGCTAAATCCCCCCTCGCCACTCGGATCCTCAGTCCTCATCAAGATGGCGTCCCCCAGTGCATGTCTGCAATGCGCCGCCATGTTTTTGTACCGCCCACGAACACCAGGCGTTTGTCCGGCGCTGCGAGCGAATACCGCGTTCCATGGAGGGTATAGGAAGTTTCACTCCCCTGGCGTTGTGTCTTTCCAACTTGATGACGAGGTGCCGCTTTTGACACCTATTCGCACTCCTGGTCTCTGTGACGAATTCTAGCCGTGCTTGATCGGGCCGTGCATAGTTTTAGAACAGACTTCGCCTGTCTATTATTGTGTGACACCACTTGTCGCCCCAACAGACCACCTTTACCGCAGCACCGAGGTTGTCCACGTTTCTGGCATTAAACCTTTTACGCGACGTTCCCAGTCACTTTGACTTACGGCAGCCAAGGTGTCCGCTTCCAAGTGAGAGGAATCAGTGTGGGCGTTTGTTATTTACAACGTTTTCATCCCTGCACGATCATAATCAGCATCATCTGCTTGTGTATTTGCCCTTATGGCCACTGTGTGTCATCATAATTGTCATCGTCTGTGTGCTGACTCTGCCCGTTCGTTTGGCGAGGTCTTTCCTCAAATAAACGCTGTCGCAATTAAGACTACCAAGACTACATACTACTTTTGCCAGTATTACGACTCCGTGACATATGGTGGAGGTGCTTTCCGGTTCAAGTACAGAACGCCCCCTCCAGTCGTGAGCCAATCCCACACCGTGAAGAGGACACTGAAGCCAACCTCAATCAGCGAGCTAGCCGCAGGCAGCGAGGGCTACATCGAGAGTACAGGGCTCTCTTTACCTGATAACATTCGCCAGCTCAAAGCCACCACTACTACAACGACCGCTATGATTGCCCCTGTACCAACGCCCGCCACGGTGGTAATGCAGCAGCCGAAAAAGCTACCGACCTTCCACGGATCATCATGTGAAGAAAAGGAGATCTGGCTGGAAACATATGACCAAGTGGCTGCCTTAAACCAGTGGCACTTGGAAGAAAAGCTGCGCCACGTCTACTTTTACCTAGATTACGCGGTGAAGACTTGGTTCGAGATACACAAATCGTCACTTCAAACCTGGGATCTTTTCGGCTGAGCATTCCTGCAAACATTCACAAGCGTTGCCCAAATAGAGAGGACTGCTGCTGTGGTGGACCATTGAAAAGACTGGAAATGCGTACCCGGTAGTACGACCGCCAATTGATGCAAAAGTACGCAGCTGTTCACGTCCTCAGCTCTGACGACATACGCGAAGCGATCCGACAGATCATACAGGAGGAGCTACGGAAGCCACTGCGTTCATCGCAGCCCCAAGTGTACTCAATTGCCGACATCGTCCACGAAGAATTCCGGCAATCGCTTGGAGTTTCCGAAGCGCCGCGGCCTCAGCCACAAGCAATGAACTACGCTGCTGCTGCCCGATACTACGTGCCCCTTCCGCGCCCACACGGAGACATCGCTCCACCGAAATCCTGGTGCTGAGGTCGCCACCAGTTCTCGCGCAGGTAGGACGCACGTTTTTGCGCTCCCGAGTGCTTTAAATTTCTTTCTTTTTCTCCAGTTATAATTATTTTTAGAGCAATTTTACGGGACCTTCACGTATTTGTTTATTTTTTCTTGAACAGCGCCGCGTGCGCAGCCCTTTTTAGTTTCCAAGCCCAATAAATGTAGTCCGTCCTACTCTCATTTTCTAGCCATGTACATGATGGCCAAAAATTTATCACCGGGTTTTCTCCCGGGTGGGGCATCCAATGGTTCTCAAAACCACACGAAGACGCAAGCCCTCTTCTAGCCATCTGCACGTTGGCCGAACATTTACCACCAGAGTTTCTCCCGGGTTATGCACTGAGTGTTTCACGAAACCACACAAAGTTGTATGAGCTCAACATGAAAAAGGCTGCAAGCCTTCTCCGCTCAGAAGCGAGCGAGGTCCCATGGCGTCTCAGCCCTTCCCGCCTCTCTCCAGCGCACCTTAATTGAACGCGAGCACAGAAGCTGAGAAGCGCGGTGAGGGTACTTCAGAAAAACTCCCCACCCGTTTCCGGCATACACTCCCGGGAGGCTGCGAAGACTCCGGCCGCCTATATTCTGTTCCTGAGGTTCCGTGCAGCACTGTGGAAGCTACAGGCTTTCTCAACTAATCAGGAGGACGATCACGTCTCAGTGTATCCTCCCGCGCCCTGTCATCTGCTAGCGACGTGTGCTGCAGCGAAAGTGGCAAGAGTGTCTCGGGACACTGTGCAACTGCGCAGTGAGATGAGCTGCAATTGTGAAAGCGGTTAAATATTCTTGTCGGCAAGGTAAAAGTGCGCGTCTTCGAGATACTTGACGTAGACATTCGAGGGATAAGGTCCAGTGTCTTATGTTTCAGTGGAATGTGCCCCACTAGCCAAATTGAATGTGACAGCAACACGCTTCATGAAATTTTGTATACGCATGCCTATTGGCATTCGAAGCGCCACCCGCGTTCGATACGAAATGATAGCCGTGCTTTTCGTGCTTCGCTACCCACTTGTACAGCGCACGCACGCTGGCGTTGGTGAAAACAGCCGTTCTCTTGATGAGAGAGCTCATGCTTGCATTTCTGCCGCCCTCTTTACGCAGTATCCCGAACAGATTTAAAACCACCTGCTTCGCTCCTTTGTCGTAAAAGCTGACCAGGGAACGACATCACACAGGTGAACCAGGCCCCGTCATTTCGACAAGAGGAACCAAATCTGCCACCGCAGTCTAATCACACCAAAGACTGGGTCCTCCGCTTCGCTGTGGACGCTCGGGCTGCGCGGACTACTCCTAAAAGTTCAGACAGTGTGGTAGCATTTCTTCGTACTTTATAAACAAAAACATACCAAATGCGAGCCACTACAGCGTTAGTTCTTTCATCTTTTGCATGTTATAAGACGTACAAGCAAGAACGTTTTCTTCCGTGTCATAAAGCCACAAAAATGGCTTTCTACAGAAAATGCTACAAAATCGCCATAAAAATCAGAGCCAACACGCAGAGAACCTTTCAAGTAAAAACCCTCCGACGAGACCGCTTGCAAAAGTCACGAAGACAAACAACGGGCTACGTAGATGGGGCACTACATCTCGCTTCGCAACAACATGCGTTCGAGGGTCATGTAGCCTTTGCTTTGCTGCATGGAACTTCTGGAAGATAGTATATAAAAAAAGCTCGCCAGTCAGGCAAAGCCAAGAAGCATGAAGCTACCACCATACAGCACCTTCAACTGGTGTTTATTCACTGCTACCTGTAGAGTTGGCGCAGCAGAGGGGTGCAGCCATCTTTTCCCCTCAACTGCAAGTCCACTAAGAGAGCGAAGAAACCTCTCCGAAAAACCGGCTTTTCGAGTTAGCTTGCACCGGCACACAACAAGACGGAATCCTCTCCACATCCACTGAGCAAGAATGCGAGGCCAGCACCCGTTATTCACCCTCGTCGCAAACATCTTCCTCTTCGGAACGCACCATGCCCACCTCCTCTTCTTCCGCCGATCCATCCGTGGTCAGCCACCCAGAGAAAAGCTGCTTGGCTGTTCACCTCTGTCCTCCTCGCCCACTGTCGGTGACGAGCGGATGCCCTACCAAGTTGCAGCAGCCAAACCAACAGCGGTCACTGCTCCCAGCGCTGGAATCCTCGCTCCCCGCCAGCTACATTTGTTGCCACCACACCAAGTGAAACAGACAACCGATAGACTCACCGGCCACGTCCCACACAAGGAAAGAGAAATAGCCCCCTCACTCAAAACGCCACTAGAGGAGGCGGCATCCCGAGCTGCGTCGTGGGAACGCTCGTTGAAAACAACGAGGTTGCCTTCCCCAGGCTTCCCCACACTGGTGCCCTCCTTGGCACACCCCTGAGCTTTGCTTGTACCCGCTCCACCACGTTGCTCAACGCATCTGAAACGGCCGTTCTACGCGCTTCCTGCACACTCGCTTAACATGTGGCGGGATCCCTGCCGCCAGCAAGCGCCGAGTGAGATGGCGGCCCGACCCTAAAATGCAACACAAGCGCTAGCGGCATGAGCTTTGCATGAGCGGCTCTGATGCACACCCTGGTTGTACGACGCGACGACTGTTGTGGCTGGCAACCGTTTGGCGGAGCTTTAGTTTTCGAGGTCGGCAACCATCACCAAGAGCAGACGACGCTCACAAGTTTTTTAATGCATTGGTTCAAGACGTCGATTTTTTTTGAGGCTGTTGTATTTTCACAACGCGTTTTTCGTCCGCAAGTGTTGCGTCGCCTTATTCATCTGTGTTTGAGGCTAATTACGCGCTTCATTTTTGTTGTTTCCAGATTACTCCACTACGGCGTCTCTCCCAATCATATCGTGGTTTTGGGATGCTAAACCACACATATGAAACAGCTGGGAAATGTTATTAAGCGGGAATGTATCAGTGAAGCTCTACTGTATAGGCCTACACAACTCCACGAGCTTGCATATTCAACGGAAAACTATAGTCGTCAACTGTCTCTAGACTCAAATTTCGAATTAAGAGACAGCCTGCGTCCAGACTGAGTTCCATTGGCTGCTGACGCACTAGGCGAATTGACTGAAACTAGTGCAACCATGAGAGTAATAAGTATGGCTGTACTGCTACTCTGCAAACACATACCTAATATACAGAAAGCTCCCAGTGGATACGTACCACAGTAATGAGGCAAACAGTGCCACTCACTACTGGTGCATAAAAAATTAGGCAGAAAAAAGGTGAATGAAAACATAATTAGCAAAGAAATAAATGCATACATATATACATAACCTGCATATTCACTTCTAGGCTACATAAACTGAGGATGAACTGCTTTGAAAAAACATACGCTAAAATTCAATAATCTTAATAAATGTATAAATATATGAAGTAAGCAAACAAAATCTTAGTGCGACATGGCTAGGCTGGTCACCCACCTTCACGGAGTGGAATAGCTCTAGCTTTTTTCAGAAATCTTTGCAATACCTCCTCCACAAACACATACACATATAGCTGGATTTATTCATTATAGCCCACTTGGAAGATTATGCTGATTTTATTTACCCAAAAACCCTCAACAACTGCCGACGACAGGTGACTAGCGTACAGGATTGTCGACAAGTTCCTTCGGCTACTTTGTACCAATTGAATATAGCTACTACCAGCAAGAATGATGAATTATCATGGTATTCATGTAATTTATTGATAAAATATTTTAGCTGATTGAGAGACGGCATCCTTCTTTGGAGAGAAGGCGTGTGTTTTTTAGTTTCTGTGTACTATTGGGAAACAACACACATCCAACACTGAGCTAACAATAATAAGCATTTTTGTTGTTTAAAGTTTTCTTGACCTGACATGAGCTTGAAATATTTTGCTACACACTTGATTATGACAGATGCATGTTTAACAAGACAGATATGACCATTTCGGCCGGATATTGAAAATATTGTTGAACGTTTCTTTAAATGCTTCATGCAAGCAGATAATATTCGCATATTATATCAATTGTAATGGTGTTCAAGTATAGTATCATGACTGCATGCAATCCTGACAAATTAATTATACTGTGTTAGCAGCTACTTTCGAACATCTGACAATTTATTGCAGCGCTTACACTTGCTTTACACTTGGTTTATGTCATGGACGGCCATTTTTGGCGACCACCCGTCGCGGCAATTAACGAGCGCCGTACTTCCCCACTGACCGTAGGAACGGCGGGTGCATGAAAGAGAGCCGAGAAGTGCAGAATGGGGTGCTCTTCTTCGAACGTTGCCGCCGACGTTTGATCCTTTGTAACTGCGGTGGCGTATGCAGGGTCGTGGAAGGCCGCGATGTACCCCGAACAAGGATTAGACTACAGGACGCACTGGCTGAGAGCCAAACAGTCTGACCATTCCCACGGGGAAAACCGTGGGAAAACCTCTAGTGCACAGGCCATATGACAACACCCCAACAGGTTGTCACTCTCGCTAGTTGAGGGCCATCTCCTAATTAAAAAGGGGTGGGGTCAATATATTTTGTGGGGTGGAGTTTCCATCAATGAAACGCGCATGATTGGACCCATGTAGAGGTCTCTTGTCTCCAAGGAAGAGAGCGAGGAGACACGAGGGGGATTTAAGCACAGGATTTTGCCCTGCTAGGCAGACTAGTCGCTGACCAACATGGTGTAGAAACAGATCAACAAGCATTTCTTCTAGAAGTTTTAGCGTGGCTCTGTATCGGCTGGCCACCTAAACTTAGCCGTTCGTCTAGTTGCGAGGCGATATTAACGTCTGAAACGTAGACATCGGGACTTCGCCCACGAGTTAGCTCAACCTTCCCGAAGTCACCTGCAAGCACTACTCTCCCGGAGCCACCGGCGTAGCAACACCGCCGACATCGCAGTCGTGCCAGAACTCTCTTCGACTTCTCGCATCCGATCGTCGGGGACACAACGCTGCCGGCCATCACACGTATGCCTTCACCTGTTTATATCTTCGAACTTTCTCCTCCGTAGTCTATTGTTGTTAGTTTGTGTAGTTTGTAATAGTTCTCTCGCGTAAGCTGATTTATTGTTTTTATATGTATTTTTTAGTTGTATCAACTGTTGATGTACTTTGTTAGTTGTATTGAAGCGTTGTACTAGATCCCGCGTGCTGCAATATCACTAGAGTAAAGTTTGTTTTGTTTTTTCACGTCTCTGATCTCTTCACTGTCTCTGCTTGCGTACGGAACGAACTAAGCTGCTGTCATTTCCGTCGCCGACTTCGCGCTGGCGACGCTAGAGTGGCAGCTTGTAACAGTCTACAATAAAATATTTCACGCATTCATAGATGATAATGCGTACCTGAAATAAAGGTGGGGGGGCTACATTCACAAAATTGTCTTGTATGCAAGCTCCTCTTCCTGGCACATGCACGCAACTACACGAATTGGCAACTGAGCTTTACATTTAAATATTTCGCCGTATACATTTCATGAACACACTTCACAACACTCGACAGAATTGCTTAAATGTGACACGGTCCACAGAACTTCATAACAGCGCTACACATAATAGCCCTAGTACGGCGTTGCACACTACGAATGACAAAAATGACGGGCAATAAAACTTGCCCTTCCTTATCGTAGCAGAAGCAAACGCTCACAAGCATTCATAATTTATGCGTACAATGCTGCGACGGCTGAGACCCGGCCCTTCACATGATTCGGGCAAGCAGCTTTCGAGTCAGTGAAATTCACCGCGGCGTCTTTACATGTGGTGGTGGCGAGAGCGATTGCCGCTTCTTGCACTGCGTCTGAGTTGCGTGCCTTGACTGTGGCCGATGCTAACTCTCAGCCTTAAGAGTCGACGACGCTGATAGCATACGTGTTTCTACGGAGATACTTGGCCGCGTTGGTACAGCAGGCGTTCGGGTCTTGCCTTAATTAGGATCCTGCAACGGCGAAGCTCTCCACTTCCATATGCCTGTGTATATGGGTTCCTGGACATGAGGGTCTACAGGGAAATGAAGTGGCTCACGCCACTGCCCGCGAGCACGTCAGCCGGGCTGCCCTGGGACCAAAGGATACCCAATCCGTGGCTGCAGAGATGGAGGTAGTAGAAAACATCTACTCGTCGGTACTTCAACACTACAAACTGCATTCCCTGTGAATGTTTTTGTGATGACCCAATGGTGTACCTCTCTGTGACAGTGCGTGTGGGTAATGTGGACACCTCTGTTGCGTGTGTTCGCCCGACCTTCCGCTGTGATTACGCGTCTGTTCTCAACTTCACCGCGGCGCGGACAGCTGACTGCGTCGTGTGTGGGGACTTTAACGCCCATCACCACAATTGCGAGTTCTGACGTTCGTGGCCGATTCCTGTCAGATGCGATTGCCACTGCTGGTATCTGCACTATCAACACTGGTGAACCAACGTTAGTGCGCCGTAACACACGCTGCTATACGATTGGTCTGGTGCCGGTGCTTCTGTCCTGATCGTAGACGTGCGCTTGAGCCCGAGACACCACCGGATCGGACCACTACCTCATTGTCCTTTCGCCCCGCCACCCGAGTCGCGGGGCGAGGCACGTGTACAGTGTCGTAGGTTGGCATGTTTTTGGTGATCTGTGCGCGAAAGAATCACTTGCCAGTGATTTTGTCACTTACATAACTGAGTGCGCGCGCTCAGCTACAACGCACGTTGTTGTGCCTGCCGGCTCTCGGTGCCCTGACGTCAAACTCTTGAATCTGCGCGCCGCCCGCCATCGTGCGCAGTGCATCGCCACTCGCATGGACCGTGCCGAACACTGGACAGAGCGCAATCGCATAGACGTGGTCTGCCGAAGACAGGCACAGTGACTGAGCTGGTCCGGCGTCTGCTCGTCTCTCAGCGATCCTCGTCGCCACAACCGCGCCTGGCCCATCATGAGAGAACTTCTAACCCAAGGGCCCCTCGCCATCCTGTGCTCGCGATTGCAGTGGCACACCCTCTTCACCGACTGACGCGGCCGTCTGGCAGCACTTAGCGTGGCTGTGTGACGCCGACTTCACTGAGCATGAACTCGCTCACGTCCTCAACCGCGAACGACACCGCAGCGCACCGGGATCGGACGGCATAACACACAACATGTTGTAGAACCCACTGACGACCAGCGCCACCTTTTGCTCGCCGCCTATAATGAGATTTCACGCATTGGCTTTCCCCCGGACACCTGGCGCACATCAGGGGTCGCGCCGGTCCTGAAGCGAGGGAAACCACCATGCAGCCTCACCTCACACCGGCCGATATTCCTGACATCCATACCGAGAAAAACCATGGAGGCAATGGCGCTTCATCGCCTCCGGTGGATAGCCACTATGAGCGGCACCTTTCCGCCACAACAGTGCGGCTTTCACGCTCTTTGCGCCACGGCTGATGTGATTGCTGCGGTGATTGACTCCCTGGAGCAAGCACTACGTGACCGGGAGACAGCTCTGCTGCTTCTGCTCGACCTGCAGTCAGCAATTTACTGTCTCCCCGGTGCTACGATCATCCGGGTGGTCTGTGTGCTTTGTGTGCGGGGTTAAGTTCTGCGCTATATTGAAGACTTCCTCACCAACCGCTCACTGAATGTATCTGTAGAAAGGCGAACAGTACGCCCCGCCCTCCCACCATGGGAGTGCAACAAGGAGCGTGCTGAGCCTGCTTATTTTTACCTTCGCTCTAGCACGACTCACCGAATGTCTTCCCCAACACGAAGTTTTCACTATTCGCAGGTTCATCTACGCAGACGACATCACCCTGTCTTTCCGCGGTCCCACCCTGTTCTCGCGAGATTACGTAAGTGCCTCCAGAATGCCATAGAGGCCGATGCCGGCTCCGTGGACACCATAGAACTACGCATCTCGGTCGCGAAAACAGAGGCGCTCCTCGTCCACCAGCGCGCCAGTGAACGGCGCACCACGCGTCCTGTCACACTCCATGGTGTCCTGATCCTACGAAAGACCCACGTTCGCTTCCTCGGTTTCACTATAGACCACAAATTTGAGTGGAAATTAGAAGTAGACATCTGCGTCGTGAAACACGCCATGTTCAGAATGCCGTGCGGCGGATCCTTGCACAAGGAACCGGATGTCCCGCATCCTTCGCTATGAGCATCTGTGAAGCCAAGGCGATGACCAAAGTGCACTACGCGTTACCCCTGTGCAGCCTTCGCCCCATACAGTAGCATGCCATCGATGCTGACCATCGCCGAGTGCTTCGCATATGTCATAGACTGCCGCGTGGCTGGAGAGTCACTGCAACATTAGCGGAGAAAGGCACCTGGTGGGCGTCACTGACATGCAAACTGCGCGCGCTCATCCACCTCGAGTGCCTCAATCGTGCACCGAACGGGGCTACTATACTCTCACAGCTGTGTCCACTGTCTGACTCACGTGTCGGAGCTCTATTCGACCCGTTTGACTGCATCGTGGTGGGCAGTGCACACGAGATTCCCCCGTGGATGCCACCTCACCAAAGAGTGCCGCTCCCCTTGGTTTTCAGCTCCCAGAAATACGCTATAAATGCTTCACTCCAGCTTGTGCCATTGCTCAGGAAGCCGCTGTCTTCAATGACGCCTCCGTCCTACAAGGTCACTCTGCGACCGCTGTCTGCGCGGCACCAAAGCAGGCATTGAAGCGCCAATGCCAGCTCGTCTACCGTGCCTCATCTATCACGGCTGAGCTGGTAGGAATCCACCTTGCTGCAGACCTCAACAGCGAATACCAGCAAGTCTCACGTGCGGCTATCTTCACCGACTCGAGATCTGCCCTCCGCCAGCTCACCAAAAAAGACTGCGCATCCCCCCTACCCCCTCGCACAGCGTGTAGCGTGGTCGCTGCACAGATGCGTGATACAGGCTGCGACGTGGTTCTTCAATCAATTTCGTCACTCGTTGGCATCGCAGGGAACGAGGCTGCCGATGACCTACCAAAGACAGCGCATGACCCCTCTGTTCCACTGTCAATGAGCGCGGACTCCGAGAGCTCAGCATGCCGAAACCTGTGGTGCGAGCTCGTTCGATGTCATCCCGACCAATGTACGGCCACCGGTAGAGTTACTGTATATGCTCCCTGTGGCAGCATAGTTGCGCATAGGTTCACCATTTTGTTCCACGCCAGTGCAGCGAAGCCACTCGTAGCACGCGCAGAAGAAAAATACGGTGCGATGTTTCGGAGTGGGAACGTGCCGAAGAGAGTGCCCCGCCGCGGTGGTCTAGTGGCTAAGGTACTCGGCTGCTGACCCGCAGGGCGCGGGTTCGAATCCAGGCTGCGGCGGCTGCATTTCCAATGGAGGCGGAAATGTTGTAGGCCCGTGTACTCAGATTTGGGTGCACGTTAAAGAACCCCAGGTGGTCTAAATTTCCGGAGCCCTCCACTACGGCGTCTCTCATAATCATATAGTGGTTTTGGCACGTTAAACCCTACATATCAATCAATCAACGTGCCGAAGACGTATGCGCACTCGCTGAGCAAGATCGCACTGTTGCAGTGAGGCGGTACTTTGCTATAGGTTGCGAAAATGCTTGAGACTCGTGTGCTTAGATTTAGGTGCACGTTAAAAAACCCAAGCTGGTCAAAATTTTTAGAGCCCTCCAACACGGCGTCTCTCATTATGATGTGGTACTTTGGGACGTTAAAATGAACAATTTATTAATTTAGGTGAAAATGACTGAAAAGGTAACTTATTCGAAATAAAGCCACAGCATAGTTTTTACACCGAACATACGATGCACCATGTTTTTGAAATAAAAATTTTGAGTGCTCGATACATTTAGACCCGCAAGATGGCGCCACCCTTCCAGTTTGTCGGGGGCAAACACGTTTGCGGCTTCGATGTTCTCGTCATTCTAGCTTCTGCTCTGGCTAAAACAATGCAATCGCTATTATTGCTCGCACTTCTGCTTATTTTGACAGAATGTCTGGAGTCTCCGCAGTGCGAATATTGCGAGTTCCTATGAACAAAGAGGGATTTGCCAGATATATCCGCCAGCGTAAAGCGTATCCGGCGGGTAGTTTACTAAGTGTGGCAGCTTGGGCTAGTTCGTATAACAGTATGGCAGTTAAAGCGCGAGAACAGAACGACGACGCAGAGACATGAAGGACACTTCGTGTCCTTGCCTCTGCATCGTGGTTCTGTTCTCGCGCTATAACTATCATCAGGGTAGTTTACACATTACGTAAAGGTTTACGCTCTGTAAAGATCCACCCGAACATGCACAGGTTCTCTTCTAGTGACACGGTAACCTAAAGAAGTATACGTACTAGCTAAAAGCCCCTAAAGGAGGTCACGATGAAGTCGGCGCGGGCAGAAAACGGGGTCGCGCCTTCATGCACGTAAAGCTGGATTTGCCGCCAAAATTGAAACATTTGACGTCACGCTGCACCACGTGAGAGCGCTCGCTGAATAGCGGCGACGTGGTCCTTCAATGGATTGCGTCACAAGTTGGCATCGCCGCAAACCAGGCTGCTGGTGATCTGGCAAAAACAGCGCACGGCTCCTCGGTTCCACTCTCAATGAGCGTGGACTCAACGCACCGATACCTGCAGTGCAAGCTCGTTCGCAGTCATCCCGACCAACGCACGGCTGACGCATAGATGGATGGATTGATGTGGCCCTTTAGATGGGTTGGCGACTAACGCCACCTAGCCGTAATACTTAGTGAAACAACAACTATAATTATCTTTTTTTCCCTTCAAATAGTGAAGTATAAGACTGGTACTTTGCAGTGAATGGTTCATTTACACTCGTGCATTGACTTTGGCCACTAATCAAGTAACCTCCTTCTAGTTAAATATACCCGCTTAAAGTCTATTTTCCTCTCTCTGTCCCTAAACACCCACTGCTTTGAAAAACTCTACGCCTTCATTCTGAACTATGGGGTGAAGCCCTTTACAGAACATTATCAAGTGTCCGGCAGTTTCCTCCTCCTCTCCGCATGCACTGCATACCGTGTCAACCCCTTCGTATTTCGCCGGATATGTCTTGATTTGCAATACCCCGGTCCTGGCCTCGCACAGTAGAGAACTACCCCGAGTATTATCATAGATCCTTTCATTGGCGATTTCCTGCTTAAAAGTTTGATAGATCTCTAGTGCGGACATCTCCATCACTTGAAAAATTGAACAGCTGCACAAACTTGAAGGAAAACAAGGGAGACAGGAAAGAGCGCAGGAAACTGAGAACAGGAAACTGCGCTCTTTCCTGTCTCCCTTGTTTTCCTTCAAGTTTGGGCAGCAATTCAATTTTTCAAGTATGAACCAACTACTCTGCAAAGAAGTATTGCTTCTTAATCACGTCATTACTCCTCGTGCCAGCCTTTGTTTCCGTCACCTTCTTCTCAACCCATAGTTCTCTTTGGTTTGGCCCCCTACTGTTTTTCAAGTATTTACCAGTCAATTTTCGGCTTCGCTTTCCCCGTTTTGTATCGACATTCTTCATGTACAAGTAGCTGAATACATTTCTTGCCCAACGCTCCTCCCGCATTTCTCTCAATCGCTTCTCAAATTTTATCTTGCTGCTAGCTTCCCTGCCCTCTAATGATGTCCATTCCATATCACCTTGTACTTCCTGATTTGGTGTATTCCCGTGAGCTCCTAAGGTAAGCCTACCTATTCCACGTTGCTTAAATTCTAATCTTGCTTGAACTTCTGATCTCATGCACAAGAGCACATTGCCGAACGTCAGACCAGGAACCATGACCCTTTTCTATATTCCTCTCACAATATCATACTTATTGTAATTCCACAGTGCCTTATTTTTCATCACTGCTGCATTCCTTATACCTTTAGTTGTTACGTATATTTCGTGTTTTCTTAGGTACTGGGCCCCATTGCTTATCCATATGCCCAGATATTTGTATTTATCTGTTATCTCTAGCGTGACCTCCTGTATTCTGAGCTCACTACCTTCATTGTCATTAAAACTCATGACTGCTTATTTTACCTTACTAAATATGAAATCTAACCTATCTCCCTCAAACTTTCAGCTAAGACAAATCACAACAAAACGTTTAGGCAGCCACCCAGCCACATTAATGCCCACAAGTTCGCTCTCTTTCCTCGTGCAATTTTTCATTGGAACGCATTACCTGCGGAAGTAGCGAATGCTGCCTCGACGGCTTCATTCACTCAACAGATATAAAAGATTAATTTCACCATATATGTGATGTATGCTGAAAATAGTGTCATTTGAGTGCAATTCATCCGGCTACAAATGTTGAAAATATTCTTAGTTGAGCGCAGTCTGTTGAACAGCGAGAAAATATATTTGACCTTTCTGTACTTGATAGTTATGTATTCTTTCATTTATGCCCTGTACTCCAGTGTATTACTAGTTATTGCTTGAATGTATTGTTTGTATCCCACTCCTGCATGGGCCCGGGTAGGGCTTGCAGTATCTGTAAATAAATAAATAAATAAATAAATAAATAAATAAATTACCGCAGATGTCCACCAATCTCTGCAAATCTTCCTTGTTGTCGGCCATTAGATCCATATCATCTGCGTACATCAATGCTGGTAGTGCCTGTTCAATGAGTTTTTTTGACGAAAGAGAGGTTGAAGCCCAGTCCACTCCCCTCTAATTTGGCCTCTAATCCGTGTATGTACATCATGAATAACAAGAGTGACAGAGGACACCCCTGCCTAAGCCCCCGTTTCACCTCTGTGGGCTTAGATACATGTTTTTCCTACCTTATAACTACCTTGTTGTTTTTATAGATCTATAAAAATTATTGACTACTTCTTCCATGCCTAGTGTGTCCAGTATTCCGCACAATTCCTCTTGAATCACGCTATCGTACGCTCCCTTGATATCCAAAAATGCTTCGTCTACAGGGGCCTGTGTTCCTTTTCTGCTATTTCGAAACACTGCGTCAGTGAGAACAGATTGTCTTCCAACCTCCTGTGTTTCTGAAACCCATTCTGCAGTTCCCCCATCACCCCCTCATCCTCTATCCATGCCTGCAGTATTTCTTTTATATTCCACATAATAAGCCTGTGGACGACTGATGTCACTGTTATAGGACGGTAGTTGTTTATGCCAGCTTTCTCCCCCTTTCCTTCAAAGATCATGCTCATCCTGCTAAGTTGCCATCCATCGGGGACTTCACCATCGATTATTCTTTTGCTTACTGCATCTTTCAAAGTGTGTTTAGACGTCAGACCCAATGTCTTTATCAGCATAATTGGAATGCCATCTGGGCCTGTTGATGTTCTACTAGGAACCCTCTTCTCAGCCCTTTCCCACTCTCTTTATGAAAATAGCGCTATTGCGCCGCCACTTCATCCATCCTTGTCTATTGTGGTGCATAAGGCACTTATTTTGGCAAATTTTTCCGTCACCCTTGTTCCTATATACTCAGTAGCTTTGTCCCCTTCTAGCCTAGCACCTTGAGCTGTAGTTATAAGCCTCTGTTCCAGGCTTGTCTCATTTCTTAGGGAGTTTAGATGGTTTCAAAATTTCTCAGCTGCCTTTCCATCCTTTTTATGTACTTTTGCCAGCCACTGAGCCTCATTTCTTCCAATCTTATTATTGATCAGAAGAGATACTTCCCTTCTACAGCTTCCCGGCTCTTCACCACGCCCTTTACCCCAGGGTACACTAAGAAGAAAGGAGTGCTCCTTCCTCCTCGCACTCTGGACAGGTTTCATCTGGCATGATGATCGCCGACACCGCCTCCCAGGAGCTCCTTCACCCTCTTTTCATAAATTGATGCTCACCCTTCTACGGCGGCTGCAAAGCATTATGGGAAACCGGGGCGCCAGCGGAAAGTCGTCTGCTAGCGGAAGCGTTGGCTCACCCCGTTTTCCACAGTGCGTCGGATGCTTTTGTCATTTGTTTTATTACCACTATTACCGTACAGCTTCATTATTAGTACTTTATGTCGGGGACTACACTCGCGAAATGCTTCCGCGCTATACACAGTGCAAGACCGCTTCGCGAATGATATCTCAAAATTGCACCCTTATAAATAGTTTCGATCCCCAAAATGCTGTGTATATTTGAATACTAATTGCGACTTTCAAATGCTGCGTGTGATAAAGTTTGCACTTGGGACGCTGAGAGTAGTAAGAACCAGCTAACAGCACGTCAATAGAGCGGATATTTCGCATGCAGTAATAAATGCGAAGCATTTCCTAGCGAACTTCAGCTACTTTGAGCGTATCTATCTATCTATCTATCTATCTATCTATCTATATATCTATCTATCTATCTATCTATCTATCTATCTATCTATCTATCTATCTATCTATCTGTCTGTCTATCTATCTATCTATCTATCTATCTATCTGTCTGTCTATCTATCTATCTATCTATCTATCTATCTATCTATCTATCTATCTATCTGTCTGTCTGTCTGTCTGTCTGTCTGTCTGTCTGTCTGTCTGTCTGTCTGTCTGTCTATCTATCTATCTATCTATCTATCTATCTATCTATCTATCTATCTATCTATCTATCTATTCACGTATGATCGGCTTCTTGCTCTTTTGGCTGTTTGGATAACGGTATCGATAAAAAAATTCATAAAGCGAAACGTGACTGTATGACGAGCATATTTCCTAGTCAACATGAAAATCATGACTGGCATGTCATTATTGCCATGATTTACTTTTTTTAGTCTTGCTGCTCTCGCGGTGGTTTCTTTTACATGACATGTTCCAGACTGGTATGGCATGACCAGATTGCATGGCAAACACAAACGACATACCCTAACATGAAAATCACGACATGCGTGTCATGTAACAACATGACTACATTCTACGCTCTTGATGCGCTCGCGGTCAATTCGTTAGCATCACATATGCGAAATTTGGTATTATGGCACGTAAATGAATAATGAAAGTATGTGACTATTGCAAACATGATACTCATGAGTGCGTGCCATGGAACAACATGACTACATGCTCCACTCATGATGCGCTAGCGGCCGTTTCGCTAGCTTCACCTATACCAAATTTGGTACGGGACGTAAATAGATGACAAACGTATGAGACTTGTGCAAACATGATTAACATGACACGCGTGTCCTTTAAAACATGACTACACTCTAAGCCAAAATTCGGCAAAGTCGGACTAACTGCAGTCATTAAACCAACGGTTCGTCCATCAGGAACTAAATGTGTGACCATGCGTGTCGTGCGCAAAAGCCCGGCAATGAAGGGACCAACGGGGAGGGCAACTGCGCCGCGATCGCCTCCTGTCGATGCTGCTCTGCAATGCTCAGCGTGGTCAGGGATCATGAAAACAAGTTATATAGGCTGTACGCTACTGTGAAAGCGAAGCGCTATGGAACGAATAGAAGATGTAATGAGAGGCAAGTCGTACAACACGCAGTCAGTGCACTAAGCAAGCTCCCTCGCATTTCCACCATGCCTGCTCAGGCGGGCCGAAACCAAGTGGAAGTTGCCAAACACGGGCAATGCGGATAACTCTCTTCAATGCGCTGAATATTAGTTTGAACTACGAAGTACACTGTCAACGCTAATAAAATTAACCTGTTCGTCAGCGGTCGTGTACCCGCACAGTGACCACAACTTCAAAATGATATATAGAAAAAGTAGGCTTGGTATGTCATGGGTATCAAGCTTGCTGCCGGTGTGAGTGCATTGCCGGCATACGCGAAAGAAACGTGGCGTACAATTTCTTTCAGAGAAATTATAGTCTCCTGTAATTAAGCTCACACAAAATTATGTCTTTTTCTCCATGCGACAATCGTTATCAAGCATTCAGCGTGTAGGCAATCGCGGATACGACTAATCATGTGGCTGGCGGTACAGAGCGAGCGACTTACCAGCACGATAAAAGAATCGTGCCTGCGAACGGTCTCGTCACTGTAAGTATGCAGATATCTACATCACTCCGTAAGACACCGCCAACATGGGACACTTACCTATTGTTCATTTGTGACTATGAAATAACGACGACGAAAATTGCACGTGAGCCGCATGTTGCCATCGCCGGCGGTCGTTTAGCCATACTGGTCGTAAGCCTAGCGACGCCGTCGGCAAGCCGACACGGTATGGCATCGGCGGGGCGCCTGGCTGATTCGCGGGCTTTCCCGGATAAGCGCCGCTGCTATGTTTGTGTTTGTGGACTCGCACACCAGCACTGCGAACGCTGGATCGGCCGACATGATCGAATGCCAGCTGATAGTTCATGTTCTCTGACAGGAGGATGTCCATAATAAAGAACCGGTGCGCTTCGGTGCTACGAATTAGCTCACGTACAGTTTCACGTTAAGGTGTCAATGTTTATTGTTTTTTTTTTGGCCGAGTAAAAGTCGCCTACTGGCATTACATTGATGTTCAAAATACTGTGCTATATATATCCGATAGTTCGTTTTCTGTAGTGTAGTGCGGGTGGTCAGTGTTTGCGGTGTGTTACTGCAAAATAATAGTGCGTACGTATATACGCATGTGTGTGTTGCATGACCATGATACTGTGTTCTTCATTGCTGATTAAAGTGAGATAAACATAAAATGTACTATACAAGTGCCGTGTCGCCATTTTTTGCCATTCGTCCAGACGGTTCAACTGTTAGTCACACTGGAGCATACTACTGGGACGAACATTTAAACTAAGGGGAGTAAGTGCTAGGAGGTAACAGTTCAACCCTTGCAGTTGCTCCCGCAGTAAATCCAAACTTGGTTCAAAATTTGTGGCAGCGAATTTAGTCCTCTAAAGGACCACTGGCAGACCCAACTTTAGTCCTTTTCGGCTTAGAGTGTACATGCCACGCTTATGATGCGCTCGCGGCCATTTCGTTTGCGTCACACATACAAAAATTGGTATTACGGTACGTGAATGAACGACATAGGTAAATGACATACCCAAACATGGTAATCATGACATGCGTGTCATGTAACAACCTGACTACATGCGACACTTATGATGCGATCGCGGCCGTTTTGCTAGCTTCACAAATGCCAAATTTTGTATTACGTGACGTGTATGAATGACGAAGGTGACTGGTACAAAAATGAAAATCATGAGATGCGTGTCGTGTGACAACATGACTACATGCCACAGTCAAGGCTCCAATACACTTCGACGTGACACGGCGCACGTGCGCACCGGCGTTTATTTCGTAGAGCCACGCCAGCGTTGCAACACCAGTCAGTAACCCTGCCTTATACTAGAAGATGCGCGTTGCGCTGCGCTGCTTTGACGCATGCACGTTTCAGCGCGTCAGGCCTCCCTCCGTCACGAAAAGAGGTAGACGCAGTGCTGTCTGTGTAACGTAGTGGGTGTGAAATGCAGCATGTCACATTTCGCATCGGATGGCGCCAGGCCGCGCCAACGGACGCTGGTCGCGCCGGTTTTTCCTGGCGTCTGACTATAGAGTTCTCTTGTTTGGTAACGCATAGCGGCCCTGTGCCCAACGTGCGTGCACGTCAACCTCACGTTGGAGTATATTGGGCCCTTCATGATAGACTCGCGGCCGTTTCGCTAGCTCCATATATACCAAATTAGCAGTTACGTGACCTCAACTAATGATGAATGGTGCTGGCGCAAACATGATAAGCATGACATGCGTGTCATGCAAGAATACGAAAACATATAGGTTTATAGAGTGCTCGCGGCCGTTTCCCTGTACATTCACATACTAAATTTGGCATCACGTGAGCCAATAGATGACGAAGGTAAACTACACAGGCGAACATCAAAGTCATGACACAAAATTTATGTACGGCACAATTTACCTCCACCTCGTAACGTTGTGGTGATTTTAAAGTGACATACCAACCTTCATCTACACATATACACATACAACGTATACACGATGCACGGAGTGATGTCAATTTGGAATTCATACCGAGAAAGATGGCGACGGGGACAACTGTTCACTGTGTCCAAACTTGGCTATGCCCACGGAGATATTTGTAAGCAAGGCCTACCTTAGCTTCTCGTTTCAATATAACGGACAATTTTCTCACACTCCCTACCTTACTGTGCTGAATAGTTCGACTAGTTATGTGGATCAGTTTTACCGAAATAACGCTAAAAGTGAACTCTCTCCTTTTTGCAGTGACTAGGCAGAGTCACATACGAGTCGCAAATCTTATCGAACTGGCGCAAAATTATTCCTTCTTTATTTTTACCGGTAGTAGCGTGAAACCGTCCGGCATGAGTCCTTGAATTAGCCGAAATGTTATAGAATTAGAGACTGCTGCAGTGGGTGTTATTTAACGCACTCTGATACACCTTGAATATCATTGCAAGTGTTGATTAGTAAGGCTTACACCATCTCAAAGTGACATATTATGCTGTCGCAGAGTACACATAATCTGCAATACGCAAATAATTGCATCACTGATGGTACGGTAGTATCAACAAAAACACGCGTAATGGTCTGAGCTTATTTATGTAGAGTTTTAGTTGGGCGTCTGTTTGAAGGCGAGCATGCACACGCTGTCATTGTGTATTAGACAGATTTAGTTTCCGCAACAGCTTTGCGGCCGTACTCGGTTATCATCAGAAACGGCTGGCCTCCACGGAGTTACTGCGGACGCTCAAGTAAATCTGTCTCTTCGTAAAATGATTCGTAGGAGCAATCTCTGCGTCAATATGGGTACGCAAGGCTGTACGCCCGCAACGGGCTGCGCGCTGCGTATGCTACATACGTCCAAGGCTGCCTGCTACAGAATAAGACTATGGCGCTCAACATTCACACTGCACCTGAACATTAACCGGCTGGCTTGCCTTTGAGCGTTGTTTCAAATCATCTCGTGGAGAAGCAAGAAGCTGTAATGACCGATATTCGTTGACGCAACGCACAAGAACGAGACAAGTTGATCTTTTCCGAGGAAGAAAATTGGTTTGGGTTTCAAAGAAAAGTGAACTTTAGCAGCCTGAGAGACAGGGAGGCCAAAAACGAACACTTATTGCCAATTTAACCGTTACTTTATTCTAAGATCACGAAAAAAAGAGAACCAAACTGCGATTTATAAACACCTCATACAAAAATATCCCATTCGCAGTGGTGTCTTCACGTGCCATTCTTCAAGTTC
Organism: Rhipicephalus microplus; assembly: GCF_043290135.1. NCBI lineage: Eukaryota > Metazoa > Arthropoda > Arachnida > Ixodida > Ixodidae > Rhipicephalus > Rhipicephalus microplus. Next base: position 121,597,077 of record NC_134708.1, read on the forward strand.
CATAAAAGTTGCTTTCCCAATGGTGAGAGTACCGTGTGCGAGAAAATGACCTGAGCTTCCTAGGACGCAGACGTGCATCCACAAGCACAGTGAAAACATGACTAGATCTAACCCTTACTTTCTTACACTTGGAATGCTTTTGCAGGGAATCACTCGAACATCTGCTCTTTCGATACACGCAGTAACCACCAAAGTTCCAAGGGATCACACACACGACACCCCACACTGAAGCCACAAATATATCAAGGCGTTTCATGCCACCAACTGTTTCCTGCTTCTTCGTAAATGATGTTTTCTAGTCATTCAGTTGTGCACCGGCATAACAGTGATCAGAATCCGCTGCGGCTGTCCACCGATTGGCTCAAGGTTACTTATTATAATTTAAGCAGCTCTTTGACTAACCTGCGTTACGGTGGCCCACCGCAGGTGTTGGAGTGGTGCCAAGTAGCTCACGCACTTCTAGCCGTGCGTGCACGGTGACGTCTCTCCCTCGCCTGCCGCGCGTTTGCAGCGTGTCAACTCTTTCTCGCTTCACCTCCCCACCGCTACTCACGTGGGCACTTTTCAGATATGTACACTACTCACGGGGGCATTATCTCACCAGCACCGCTTCTCTACATCTGTCGGTGAGAAGAATCCATGAGGCAACGGCTTCGCGTGCCCCGAAAATTTCGCGGCACCGACAATAGCGCGCCGCTGCTGGCCGCGTGATCGCGCTGATGGGCGGGAGGCCGTCGAGACATGCTTCGCGCTAGGGTGCGCGTACCTTTCCGGGCTGTTACCAGCGTTGCGAGGGTTAGCAAAGCCGATCGCGTTCTCAAATGGCGATGTCAACGCTTAAGTGGTGTGAGCCGGCGATGCCGGATGCAAGCGTCGGCAGTAGAAGGCAAGCGACACCAATGAGGTCTGAGTCAAGAACAGTGATCGCGTTCGAGAATAGAGATGGCGCACCGGTAACCCCGACAAGACGCGAGCCAAAGAAGCCGAGAGCAAGTGTCTTGAACGTGTCCCGCCTCACGTGCCTTGGCGTTTAAAACAAACGTTTTCTCGAGTAAACGCTATACAAAGTTACGTTTGAAACCGATCTTTTAGCACCCATGTCTACGCCCTTTTCAACCGGGTCAACACCGAGCGCACCGCTGCTGCTTTGCATTATGTCAGGGTTCCCTTCGGGAAGACGGTTCATAATTTTTTAGGGCGAAGCTCCTTAAAGCGGCACCCGTTCGTCTCTCGTCGTAGTATAGAACATGTCTTACGCTTTGACCTGCAAGGTAATGCCGGTGGGAGATTTCTCCTGTGCGTTGTTGAACAATAAAAAGTTCACAGCGTGTGCGTTAAATAAAAGCCTAATTTTTCTGTCTCTCATTCCCCATTAGCAGCCATTGGCATGTACATTGAGCACTATCTCACAAAAAAGGGCTGCTACATCATATTGATTGGGCATCACCTCCTTGGTTTTCGAAAGATTAACGAGCGTTGGGCCGTAGTGCCATAAATACAGTGAACTAGTATATACCATGAACTCGAGGTGGTTGAAGGTGGGAATTAGACACGAAGCGTAAGCCGTAAGAAAGTTTACGTGTGCCACCTCTCGTTTAGTTCTTGGAATGTCCGCTGGATGACGGTGCTTCTATATTTGCACCAGTACCGAAGAGTGTGAAGGGCAAATAACATGGGAGGTAGGTAGGCTGCAGTCGACGATAGATTACGCACTGATGTCACATAGGATGTATGATAAGCTATGGGAATGCACATAGATGAAGGTGGCTCCAGAAGTTTGGGTAGTGATCACAAACGTATCAAGCTAAGTTTTGGAAGAGCAGAGGAAGTGGGAAAGATAAGATAAGCAACTAGAGGACACTTTTATTCATAAAGGTAAATTGAAATAGCCACTTATAAAATTGAGAAAGTAATCACTGAAGATAATAAAACAGTGTGGACATACACGAATCTAATTAGACAGAGCTAGAGCTTGCTAAGGCACGTGACAAGTCACCCCGGAAAAGAAGACACCAACCCAAAAGTTGGTGGGATGAGGAAGTTAAGAGAGCCATAGCAAAACGTCAGGAAGCCTCTAGGGAACACAGACATACTAAGCAGTGGGGAAACATGATGATGATGAAAGAAAATGGGAAATTTTTCAAAGCTGTTCAAGGGATTCATACCTTCTCATCAATGAAAAGATTAGAAGATAGGGAGCCCAGTGGCTGGTAGAAGTACATAAAAAAGATCAAAAGGCAGCTGCGAAATTTTGGAACCATCTAAACTCCCTAAGAAATGAGACGAGCCTAGAGCAGAGGTTTATAACTACAGCTCAAGGTGCTAGGTTAGAAGGGGACGAAGCTATTGAATATATAGGAACAAGGGTGACAAAAAAATTTCAACACAGAAGTGCTTTATGCACCGCTATAGACAAGGATATATCAAGTGGCACAATGGTTCCATTTTTACAACAGCGGGAAAGGGCTGAGAAAAGGGTTCCTAGTAGTACTTCAACAAGCCCAGATGGCATTCTAATTATCTGATGAAGACATTAAGTCCGAAGTCTAAGCAGGCTTTGAGAGAGGCAGTGAGCAAAATAATAATCGATGGAGAAGATCCCGATGGATGGAAACTTAGCACGATGAGCATGATCTATAAAGGAAAGGGGGACAAAGCTGACATAAACAACTACTGTCCTATAACAGTGACATCAGTGGTCTACAGGCTTACAATGTGGATTATAAAAGAAAGACTGCTGGCATGAATAGAGGATGAGGGGGTGCTGGGGGAACTGTAGAATGGGTTTCGCAAACACAGGAGGTTGGAAGACAATCTGTTCTCACTGACGCAGTGCATCGAAATAGCAGAAAAGGAACACAGGCCCCTTTAGGCGAAGCATTTTTGGATATCAAGGGAGCATACGATAGCGTGATTCAAGAGGAATTGTGCCGAATACTGGACACACAAGGCGTGGAAGAAGTAGTCACTAATTTTTATAGGAGATCTATAAAAACAACAAGGTAGTTATAAGGTAGGAAAAACAGGTATCTAAGCCCACAGATGTGAAACGGGGGCTTAGGCAGGGGTGTCCTCTGTCACACTTGTTATTCATGATGTACCTACCAGGATTAGAGGCCAAAGTAGAGGGAAGTGGACTGGGCTTCAACCTCTCTTTCGTCAAAGAAGGAAAACTCATTGAACAGGCACTACCAGCATTGATGTACGCAAATGATATGGATCTAATGACCGACAACAAGAAAGATTTGCAGAGATTGGTGGACATTTGCGGTAATGAGGGAGATAGGTTAGATTTGAGATTTAGTAAAAAAATTAAGCAGTCATAAGTTTTAATGCCAATGAAGGTAGTGAGCATAGAATACAGGAAGCCACGCTAGAGATAACAGATAAATACAAATATCTGTGTGTATGGATAAGCAATGGGGCCCAGTACCTAAGAAAACACGAAACATACGTAACAACTAAAGGTATAAGAAATGCAGCAGTGATTAAAAATAAGGCTCTCTGGAAATACAATAGGTATGATATTGTGAGAGGAATATAGAAAAGGGTCATGGTTCCTGGTCTGACGTTCGACAATACGGTCTTGTGCATGAGATCAGAAGTTCAAGCAAGATTAGAAATTAAGCAACGTGGAATAGGTAGGCTTACCTAAGGAGCTCACGGGAATACACCAAATCAGGAAGTACAAGGTGATATGGAATGGACATCAATAGAAGGCAGGGAAGCTAGCAGCAAGATAAAATTTGAGAAGCGATTGAGAGAAATGGGGGAGGAGCGTTGGGCTAGAAATGTATTCAGCTACTTGTACATGAAGAATGTCGATACAAAACGGGGGAAGCAAAGCCGAAAATTGACTGGTAAATACTTGAAAAACAGCAGGGGGCCAAACTAAAAATAATTATTGGTTGAGGAGAAGGTGAAGGAAGCTGAGAGCGATATGTAAAAATTTGGCATGATTTAAAAGTCCGCACTAGAGATCTATCGAACTTTTAAGCAGGAAAGAGCCAAGGAGAGAATCTATGATAATACTCGACGTAGCTCTCTACTGTTTGAGGCCAGGACGGGAGTATTGTGAACAAAGACATATCGGGCCAAATACGAAGGGGTAGACCCGGTATGCAGAGCGTGTGGAGAGGAAAAAGAAACTGCCGAACACTTGATAATGTTCCGTAATGGGCTTCACCCTGAAGCACAGGTTGATTGCGCAGAGTTTTTCAAAGCACTGGGGTTTAGAGACAGTGAGGGCAAAATAGACTTTAAGCGGGTAGAAATAACTAGAAGGAGGTTATCTGATTCGTGGCTAAAGTCAAGGCACGAGTGAAAATTGAACCCTTCGCTGCAAAGTAGGAATCCTCAAACTCACTATTTAGGAAAAAAATAGAAATCTACATTTTGGTTCATTAAGTAGGACGGCTCGGTGGCGCTAGCCACTGCTCGATCTAACGGGTACAGCCATATCAATGCATCCATCTAATATATGATGAAAAGATGCGACATAGTAGTACTTAGAGCGTTGACTAGATGGCCGAACAAACACACAGACAGATGCCTGGACGGACGCACGCTCGGACGAGCGGATAAACGCATGGACAGTCGCACAGACGGACGCATCGACTAACGGAAGCAACAATGAATAGACGGACGAATGCTTCGCCCCACTCTCCATCATTCACCCCGTGGATATGCTGCCATTTTTTAACTTCAAATCTCCCAAAATTCACACGGCCTTCATTCGTGGCCATGACCTCCATAGCGCGGTCGGTCGTAGCCACCTTGTTTTTTTTATTTCGATAGTTCGATACATCGCGAGAGCCACCAGTAAGATACGCAATGGCCGTCGCGGGTACAAGGTAAGCAACGAGATTTAGCGTGTCCTTTGCCTGCACGCGCAAACGCACACATCTCTTTACGGTTCAATGCGTGCACACTCTTGGTGCTCCTCGCGCGTTGCATACGCTACGCTGTTGCCCGCTAATAGATGGTGGATGAAAAATTTTTATTGGGGTCCTGAAGGTTTCCACCCCCGTTGTATAGGGGTAGGATCGCGGGCCGCTCCCACGTTGTGACGGGGAGGCCCAGCCTCACCGCCACATCAAGGGCCTTCTGGACAGCCGTGAGTTGTTGTATGAGAACCGTACTCGTGAGCATTAAATGAAAGAAGTTCTCAGAAAATTCTTCGTTTTTGTTTGTAAAGAGGCCCTCCACATGCTCTGGAGGTGCCCCTACAGAGCATGTGGCTAAAATCACTGCGATTATGGAAGTCCATACAAAGTTCTGAAACATCGGAGTAATGGCTATAGGTTACGAGGCTAGGGTATGTTCCCGTTTGAACCATGCGAAGAGGGATTGCCTGTGGCCTAGACAACTTTTCGTGTGGCAATGGAAAGGACCTACGGTGTAATTGATAATGCTTCGTGATCTCGTTGAAGGTAGTCAAAATGTCCCTATAATGAAGGCTGGGGGCTGACACCTCTGCCTGAGAAGCACACGTCCCGGCGCGGTAAGTGAAGCATCGCGCCTTGGAGTGGGCTAGCTCGTTGACATTAGGAAGGCCTCCGACCCTAGAGCCAAGGTGAGCAGGGAACCAAATAGTAGTGTGGTGGGTGAGTTCCTTGTGAGTGAGAGTTCTCGAAACTTCCTTGCACACGGAACCAGAAGCGAAGGCCCTAGCAGCGGATATAAAGTAAGTATAAATATCTGTCCTTTGTGGATCAAGGAGTGCTAGTGCATTGGCCATGTGTTCTGCATTGTAAGAAGAAGTGGTTCGAACCGACGCCGAGGATAAAATGTTACCTTTAGTATCTACGGATACGACTGCAAAGCGAGTGGAAACGCCATACTGGGCGGCATCAAAAAGCATGAAACAGACGAGTGTTTGTGAGCTTGAGCTAAAAGAGAGGAGGTTCGAGCGACAGGCGTGCCCGCGTTGTACTGTGGATGCATATTTTGTGGAAGGGGGCACACTTTGATGCGAGAGCGTATATAATCATCGAGTGGCAGTCAACCCCCTGACGCACTTCGAGCGTCAGGGGGTTGACTCCAGTGTCAACCAGAATCTTTCTCCCCGCTGGTGTGATCGAAAGCCTGGCAACCTGTGCCGTTTGTTGTGCCTCTATAACTTCTTCAAGCGTGTTGTGGGGAATTCTAGTTTCATACGTTTTTCAGTGCTTGTGCGCATAGGAATGCCAAGAACTTTCTTGATGCTTTTCCATATGAGAATGTTCAATTTATTACCTTCATGGAGTTGCCACCTGTACATAGATGCGACATAGCTTAAATGGTGGCTCATGAAGAATGCATAGAACAGTCTGAGGAGCTTGTGCACTCGAAGACTTTCCCGACTGTTGGAAATGCGTGAGATTATTTTGATGACTCCTTCCACCTTAGAAGTCAGACGGTCGATCGTGTGGCCGTTCTGTCCATTAGCCTCAATAATCATGCCCGGAACGCGTATGAAATCCACCCTTGGATTATACTGCCCCGATGCAGTGTGCAGCTAATGTCGATGTCGGCCAGTGGTTGCCAGTTTTTGGGTTTGGTTCCCCGTCTCGTGGGTCGATATAAAAGAAGTTCGGACTTTGCTGGCGAGAGCTTGAGGAACATTTCATTTATTTAGACTTCAACACAGTCTACGGCCTCTTGAAGAGAGCTCTCCAAAGAGCCCTCCGAGCCACCGACACTCCATATGGTGATGTCGTTCGCGTAGATGGCGAACTTGATGCCTTCTTGGTTTGAGAGCTTGGCAGCAACGGAGCACATTGCGATGTTAAACAGCGGCGAGGAGACGACTGAGCCCTGTGGGTTGCCGAAGAAACCGAGATCGGAGGGCTCAGATTTGAGATCCCCAAGCTGTATAGTGGCTTTTCTATTCCGGAGGAACGAGCAGGTGAACTTGTGAAAATTGGCTTCTAAGTTGAAAGAAGAGATGAGGGCAAGTATGTGGGAGCGCGAGACATTGTCAAAGGCCTTTTCAAGATCCAGACTGAGAATAGCTATAACGTCTTTCGTCTCGTGATTTATGATGAGATGCTTCAGCATTTTCATGACGTCCTGAGTAGATAGGTGTGGTCTAAAACTTACCATGTTGTACTGGAACAGGTTAGTCTTCTCTATGTGCTTTGATATTCGATCGTTGATGACATGCTCGGCCACCTTGCCTATACAGGACGTCAGTGAAATGGGTCTTAAGCTGCTAAAACTGGGACTCCGGCCAGGTTTTGGTATGAGAATAACCGACGCCCTTTTCCAGTGCTCAGGGAAAGTCCCCGTCTCCCAAATACGATTGATTTCTTTGGTGAGGTACGTGACAGAGTCATCGTCTAAATGGCGTAGTGTCATGTTTGTAATGCCATCCGGGCCTGGGCTGGAGTTCCCTGTAAGACTGTTTGAGATGGTCCGGACCTCTGCTTCCTGGATGGGCTTGTTCTTCGAAGGCTGGTGATCCCGTGTATTGCGCGTAGCCAGAAGGAGGCCTGGTTGTGTCCAAAGGGACACAACCAGGCCTCTGTGCCAGACACTTCGTTATTTCCGTGTCCAATTTGACCTTCCTTTCTGAGTGAAGTATTCGGTCTACCAAGCGCGTCTGGTTGGATTTAGATTTGGTCTCCTGCAGCAGGTGTTTGAGGAGGTTTCATTTTCACCCAAATTTCATCTAACCATCCAACTTGTTGCAAGTCTCGTCCCAAAGCTGTTTTTCCAGCGTCTGACAGTAGGTCGCTATTTTCTTGTTAAGACTTGCGATGCGTTTTCGCAGTCTCCGATTCATACGGTGTGCTTTCCACCTGGCTAGGAGGGCGCTTTTAGCCTCAAGAAGATGAGCAAGCCTGCTATCCATTTTATTGACCGAAAGATCAGTCTCTATTGTATTGGCGGCCGACTTGACGTCTTCGACCAGCTGAGACAGCCACTTGCCGAAATTCGGTGAGTCATTATTCTCCTCTGCCCTCTCCACTACGATCCTATTGAAGAGGCCCCAATCTGCCAATTCGAAAGTTTTAGGGGGCTTTGCTTGAATTTGTAATGTGGTACTCAGAATACAATGGTCGCTCCCCAAGTTTTCTCCCAAGTTTAACCATGATACCTCCCCCGTGGTTGTGACAAAGGTTAGGTATGGGGTAGTATCTCTAGAGCAAGAATTTCCAGTGCGGGTAGAAAACGTGGGGTCAGTGACCAAAGTAAGATTAAGATCTGATACCGCTTGTCAGAGCTCGGCTCCCTTGGCAGTGGTGCGAGGGTAGCCCCCAGCTTGTTGGGGTGCGTTGAAATCTTCCGCTATAACTATGGGTGCGTGCACTTTCCTAGCGATCGTAACGGCTTTCGATAACAATGAGGTCAAGCGATGGTGCCTGCCTTTTGGAGAGCTATATAAGTGGGGTATGAAAATGCTATTTTAAGGTTGCTGCCAAATATAATTTCTGAAAGAGAGTGTTCAATCTTGCTATTTGCCATGTGCAAATTGCGATCAATGTAAGTGTACTTCTTGGACACAAACGTGCAAATACCGCGGCCATCTGGAGGTTTCGTGATTTGATGGGTGTAGCCTGGCAGGCTCATTGTTTCCTTAAGCGTCTCCTGTAGTATAATAACATGTGGTCAAATTGGCTGGGATTTAATATACTGCTCGGGAGCTGCCTTCTTTGATTAGAAGCCCCAGCAGTTCCACTGCCAAATTACGAGATTGTTAAGGTGTCCCGATATTGTTAGGACCCTCAAAAGCTCTCTCCTGAGAGACGCTATGGGTTGCCACTTTCTGCACGATCCTGGCCTTAGGTATTACTTGGGCCGGAGTAGCCACGGCAGATTGTAAAGCTTTAACTTTGTCAGCCTCGATCTTTGTGACTCTGCTGTCCGATACTCAATGGACTCGACCGCCACCCTGAGAGCATTTGTATATCATTCAAGTTATCCTTGACCTATGTTTTGAAATCTCGGTCCTCGTTATTGGCCGGTTGTTCTAGTGCTCTCCATTTTGTTGATTTTGCCCCTGGCTGGACGTCCATGGGTACCTTATTGTGACTCGCATTCGATGTGGCCTCTGCACAGGGAACTGTGTTTGAAGAAGATGGAGGCGAAACCTGCTATGATTTCCTTCAGTCGGCTATTCAGCCTTGAGTTGCTCGACAATGGCCCTGAGATTCTCTTTACATCTGCGCGTATAAATCTGAGTGTTGCTCTGGATTGGTACACCCCTTTACCTGTGGTTGGGAGCTCTTGATCTTGGATGCCCACGTTTGGTGCTGATTTCCTTGCTGCACATCATTGCGGGCGGTAGGCACCCGTGAGTTAGAACGGCCCTTGGATCTAGAATGTCCTCTGGATCTCGAACGGCCGCTTGCTCTGCCTCTGGAACGGGATCGCCCTCGCGGTGGTTGTAGCTGTTGGCTGACGTTACATGGGCGCCAGCTGCTGCTCGGGCGCTCAGTCGTAGCGCGGCTGCTAGCAGCGGCTTGTAGTGGTGGGAAGTCTCTTCCACCATCTGTGAAGTTCATTTCATCGGCGTCTTGTTCCGCAAATTCCACCGTATATTGGGTCCGTCGCTCTCGTCTTCGTCGACGGACTATGTGGGGCACTTGAAAACGATGCTTACACGTCTTGTCTTCCGTGAGATGTGGAGCCCCCCACAACTTGCATTATGTGGTGCAGACGTGATCCTCCGAAGGAGATGACATACCACACCCTCTACAGACCACCTCCTCTCGATGGGAACAAACATCGGCTCGATGACCTAGCTTTTCACTGGCATAACAGACATCCACCTGTCGGCGATGCAGGGTGCAGCGAACCAAACTATTTCGACATATGACGTAATTAGGGACTTTAATTCATCAAAGAGGATGATCACCGTGGTGGAATTCTTGATTCTTTTCACTTGGAGCGCAGTCGGGTTCCTTTGGTGTACAATAAGTGAATAAAGTTGTTCTTGACCGATGTCCGCGTCAACACCCCTGATGACACCTCTGCAGGTGTCATCGGGGGCAGCTCGGTAGGCACTAACATCAAAACTGGTGGTACCGAGAGTAATGGCGGTGATCTTGGAATACGCTCTGGCGTTTCTCTCCACTTGAGTGCTTATAACTGCAATGTTCTGCATAATATTCGGTTATACCACGTCTCCGTGACTTCTTCCTCACAGAGCGCGGTAGCCACTGCGAGTGCCCTCGCGAACTTGATTTATCTCACTGTTCTCGTGTCTAGGTCATTTCTAGGTCTCACGATGACTCAATGGTGATCTCTTGGAAGGTGAGGAAGTCAAGAAGCAGCGATAAGACGCTTATTCTCCGCAGCTCGGGAGCACTTAGACGACCACGCGTCGCCGTGCATGGAGACGCTTGCTTGCGTCTCGGTTCTGGGAGTATGCGTTCCACGAAGTTTACGTTTAGTGGAAGCCACAGACCACCCAGAATCTTGAATATCATCGGGAGTGATATCCTCCCCATCGATAGAGACTTGCATAGGCATTCTGTGCGTAGAGTGCTGAAACACCCTTTAGAGAAGGGCCGTCGGCCGCTCCGCCGTAGCCTCAGCCTAGCGCTCTCAGCTGAGCAGATGGGCAACCAGAAGAGTCCCGAAAAAGGGTCAGAAAGCTCACCCACAGTGAAATACTTCGTATCGATGTAGTCCGTGTGGTTTTATGCGTTGACTGGCACCAAAAGACACTTACAAATGCGCGAAAAACTGCCCAAAAACATTTTCGAACGCGGAGCCGATATTTTCACATGCACATGACACCCCCGGCCCTTGCCCGCTCAACTAAATAAAATGTCTCTATTGAAAGGATAGATATTATCTAGGCGTACATTGCCCGTGTCTGAAGCTCTATGAATCTGCCTCTCTGCAAGTGTAACTCCAATCACAGAGCCCCCGTGTACGATAAAACGGGATGGGAAGCGAAGATGTGCACATTAGTGAGATTTAGAAAGCTATGCAAATTCGGTACAGGACTATGGTACGGTCACACTCTTCCAGGTCGCTATGCTTGAAGTGCGCCCTGAGATAGATTTGAGTGGAAAATGACAAGGCACAGCAAAAGAAGGTGACTACTCGGCAAGTTTTCATCTCTTCTCGTCCATTTGCGCTCAAATCAATTCTAGGATGAAGCAACACGCTCAACAAAGTAACTTGTTTCAGTGCCCTTCCCCCTGATCGACAGGCGCATCGTAAACAGTGCGCAAGCTGATAGGCACCAATATTGGGTGACCTTTCAGAGCTCTTGTTAAGAAAGCGTTTGCCCTGTTGGGCAGACCTTACTGGAATTAGAAGTGGCGAAAGCACAATGAACGAGAGAGAAGGAGTGGTATTTTAGTCCCGTACCGTATTTGCGTTCCGTATTTCCAAAACGTTTCAAAGGTCTTTCTCGAACGCAACACTACTAGATAAGCAGAGTGGTCAGAGAAACCGGAGACAAAAAAGGAGGACCATCGCCGAAGATACCACCACCGCGAGAATGGCGCTTATATGACAGTGCGCCGTGGCGCCAGTGCACTAAGCCGCATAGCGTACACGAACAGCGCAGAATCTGAAAGCCAGCCACGTGGTGCTAGACAGATAGATATCCGACGGTGTCTTCGACACGCTAACCTATAAATAGGCGCGGCACGAGTGAGAGTTGTTTGTTGAAGAAAACTCAAATATAAATTTCCGATTGCTAGTTCTTCTTCGTGTTTTCCTGCAACTTTAAACGCATGTTACTGATCCAACATAGCATCACAATGAAACTTCTTTTGCAGTCGCATATTGCTTATCTAGACGCTAGATAACTACGTCAGCACCATTACGTCTTCTCGATTCCTCAGCCCGACAACAAACCGCGTGTGGGTTGGCCCGTCTCTCTGTGCAGCATATCTACTGATGCTCATGAGTAAACACAGAGATTCATACTCACGACTACTCGCACTAGTAGGCACTCAATCACCCTCACACTCACGCCTGCCTTTCCTCATGAGAACTCACGTTGGTAACGACCGCTTACACTAATGGGTAATCACTCACGCTCATACTCACCCCTACTCGCACTGACCAGTTCTCATTCACGTTCGTACTCGCGTCCACTCACACTCCTGAGTACTCACTCACATTCATACTCACTTCTATTCAGACTGATGAGTACTCACTCATATTCACACTAGCATTCACTCACACTGATGAGCACTCACTCGCATTCATACTCAATTCTGCTCACAATCTTGAGTGCTAACTCATATCACACTCTCCACATTCGAATAGGTGTAAGTGTACTCATGAGTGAGTGTGTTGAGCTATGCTCAAAGGCAAGTGTGTTGACGCTTGCGTTCAATATGCGTTTTGTACGTTGCGCACGGTAAACTGATTTTGTGGGAGGTAGCCGACAACGTAGCGTGCGCTGCGTGCAGCATGTTTCAGACGTACAGCCTTGCCTACACTAAACAAAAAATTGATATGCAAAGCACGAATAAGCAAGGGTGATAGGTCACTTGAAAACCAGCAAAGCGTTAGAAGCCGGAGGTAAACTATGCAGTACATAACTTCCACATCATGATTATCATGTTTAGACGTTTCATTTAGCTTCGTAATCTATTAACGTCACCTGGTACCAACGTTGGTATAGATAGCGCTACCGAAACGGCTGCTAAAGTGCTATGAGCGTAGAATGTAGTAACGTTTAACATGAAATTCCTATCATGATTTTCATATTTAGCCCCGCCACGGTGGTCTAGTGGCTAAGGTACTCGGCTGCTGACCCACAGGTCGCGGGATCGAATCCCGGCTGTGGCGCCTGCATTTCCGATGGAGGCGGAAACGTTGTAGGCCCGTGTACTCAGATTTGGGTGCACGTTAAAGAACCCCAGGTGGTCGAAATTTCCGGAGCCCTCCACTAGGCGTCTCTCATAATCATATAGTGGTTTTGGGACGGTAAATCCCACAAATAAATCAAATCAATGATTATCATATTTGAACGTGTCATTTGCATTCATCGTCCATTCACGTAACGTAATTCCAAATTTGGCATACGTGAACTAGTGAAGTGGCCGCGAGAACGCTATGAGCGTAGCATGCAGTAGTGTTTAAATGAAACGCATGATATGATTATCCAGTTTGGTCGTGTCACTTATCTTTGTCGTCTATTCACTTCCCGTGATACCAAATTTGGTACATGTGGAACAAGCGCAACGGCGGCGAGCGGGTCATGAAGGGAGTAGTGTACTCCGACGCAACGTTGACAGACGCGCAGGCTGGGTGCAGCGACGCCACGCTAGCAAAACTCTAGCACCATTTAATTTGACGCCAGGCGCGATCGGCTTGACCAGCGTCCGTCGTCGTGGGCCAGTCGCAAATGGCGTGAACTTCGACATGCTGCATTTCGCGCCGACGACGTTACTTTGACAGCACCGCGTCTGCCTCTCTTCTTCACGAGGGATGCCGTGTGCGCTCGAAAACGCGCATGCGTCAAAGCAATGCAGCGCAGGGCGTGCCTGCGAGTATATGGCATTGAAATATCCAATGAAGATCAGTGGGCAAATTCACTGATCTCTACTAGGAGGATATCGGCACCTGGCGTAGCACCGCCGACGTTACGCGATAAAACGAACACCGGTGCGCAAGCACGCCGGCTCACGTCGAAGTGTATTGATGCCTTGAGCGTGGCATGTATTAATGTTCTTACATGACACGCATCTCATGATTATCATGTTTGCACCAGTAACATACCTTTGTCGTCCATTTACGTGACGTAATACTACATTTCGGCATGTGTGAAGGTAGCGAAACGGCCACGAGCACATCATGAGTGTGGGACGTAGTCATGGTGTTACACGACACGAATGTCATAATCAACATATTTGGATGTGTCATTTACCTATGTCGTCCGTTCACGTCCTGTAATACCAGATTTGGATCATGAGAAGCTTGCGAAGCGGCTGCGAGTGCATCATGGGCATGGCATGTAGTAATGTTGCTATATGACGCACATCTCATAATTATCATATTTCAACCAGTCACATACCTTCGTCATCCATTGACGCCCCATAATACCGAATTCGTTATATGCAAAGCTAGCGAAACGGCCACGAGCACATCATGAGTGTGGAATGTAGTCATGTTGTTACATTACACGCATGTAATCATTTTGATGATAGGGTCTGTCGCTTGCTTTCTCCATGCAGTCATGTCATACCATACTAGCTTTGCAACATAACATGTGAATGAAACCACAGCAAGAGCAGGACCATGACACGTAAGTTAGGACATTTTGGGCATACATGTCATGATTTTCATTTTATGACTAAGTAAATGTGTTTGTCATACAGTCATATTATATCCTACCAAGTGTGGTATGGATACCATTATCCGAACGGCCAGGAGATTAAAAGTCGTAGGCAGCTAGATAGATAGATACATAGATAGATAGATAGATAGATAGATACATAGAGATAGATAGATAGATAGATAAATAGATAGATAGATACGCTCAAAGTCCCCGAAGTTCGCCGAGAAATGCTTCGCATCTATAATTTGTCTAATATATCTGAAAAAAAGAGTCTGAGCCTCAACTCTCATTGGCGTGAAGAGCACTATTCTGAATTCATTCTCGTCTCATCACATTGACACTGTGTGTTCTACCGTATCTGCCCAGTACTCACCTGGCTGCGCTGTTTTAAACACCTGCGTGATGTGTGAGATTGGCTTTCGATGTATCCCATGTCAAACAGGCATTCTGGGCATGTGCAGTGTTAGCCCACTATGGTTTGGAGTGTGGCTAATTTCCACTTACGATGTCCTCAAACTCTCGACTTACCCGTCGCATCCTGTAGGCATGGTGGAGTTACGCATGCTGCGCGTCGCTCCGTTCTTGTAGAGGCCTGCCGGCTTAGTGAGGACTGCTCCTGTTTTTCCGCCCATAAAGAGCACATGGTCCATGTGTTCTAGTAAGCGGGCTTGGCTTGTTACAATCAGCCTTGTCTGCACGGAAAGAACAGAGAAGGGCAGTTGATGCCTTCGAAATTGGTGAAAGAATGTAAATGACGCTTGCGATGCTGTCTACTATAAATTCTGAGCAGAGCTTTACGTTGGGGCAAGGCTAAAACTGTGAAGTCTTGACTTTGCACGAAATATTGACTACGTCTTAAATCGTAACTTTTGGGAACCCAGCAACTGCAGCTTCAGAATTAGCCTTTGCGTACATAAGAAAGGTATCCATTAAATATCTGTAAGCTGTCATGTGCAATGTGCTGATGCTGCAAGCAGCCGATGACGAAGAATCATTGCTCACCACTTTGTTGTGAATGGGGAGCGGTAAATTACGCACTCGTTACGCTAATAACATTGTGGAATGACTGGCTGTTGTTTTACTTTGCGGCAGTTTCAACTGCGCCCCAGTAGATAGCACCACCTGTCTCGTGTAACCACGTGAAAATTGAATTTTTGAACCTGCCATTCTCTACTGTAACGTCCGGTGGTTCTTTTTTTTATGAATCCAACAGAAACGAACAAGCAACATTTTATTGCACCTCGTGCACGGAAGGTTCTTTATTTATTGCAGTTAAATCGATTAATAGTGATTATTTATGGGTGGTTCCTTTGGTGTCATCGGGATCGCTTTGAAAATATCCTACTGCAGCGCTTGTGTTCTTGATCATTTACCTTAATTTCTGGGTAAGTAGGGCACAGTTGTTGAAGATGTCGTTTTAGATGTCATACGTTTAGCTTTCAGTGTGACTCAAGTAGTTATTTGAATTCAGTGTTCCTTTAACGTGCACCCAATTCTGAGTGCACGGGCCTACAGAATTTTCGCCTCCATCGAAAATGCAGCCGCCGCAGCCGGGATACGATCCCGCGACTTGCGGGTCAGCAGCCGAGTACCTTAGCCACTAGACCACTACGGTAGGGTGATGACAAACTGTGATCAGCTGACCCTATTTATCATAGTTTTACACTGTGCTGGTCTGGTGATATCGCTTGCATAATTCTTACGTAAAATATAACGAGTAAACATCATCTTTTATGAAGGGACAGATAGTGATTGCTTCTAAAATAATAAGTTTATAGGAGTCTACATCCAAAAACCATGATATGAATATGAGGAACTCCATAGTGGAGAGCTCCAGAAAATTTTAACATATGTTAGTCTTTAGCGCTCAGTGACATTCGACATTACACAGACTATTTCAGCCCCAACGAAATACGACCGCCGCGGCCGGGATCAAACGCGTGACACTGATGTCGGCAACCGAGCGCCACTGATTCACCGTGGTGGACCAGGAGAATACTTCCCGCTGTTCCGTTTCCAAGACGGGGTCACATTTAAAATTGTAAAAAATCTCCTTACATCAATTTTAGGATATCACCGCAAGGATGACTTCGATGGGGCTTGTATTTTTATTTGTTACCAAATATTCACTATTTTGATCAGTGCTTTCACAAAAGTATGCATAAATCAATAAATCTGTTGTATTTACGTCTATTGATATATCTATTCTAAATTGCTCCAGTGAGGTTAAAGAAGCTGTTCTGCCTGCTTGAGCAATCAAACAGTAATCGCAGTACCTATTATATTTATTCATTTTTATCTTCATTAGCTTTTACATTGTTATACACAATAGAAACATTACCTAGATATTTATATAAATTCCTTGAAGAATTCTCTTCAGTGCATACGTTTTTATTTGCGACGGAGAAAACAAAATAACAACGATTATCGCAGGTCGCAGTCAGTATCGAATTTTAAAAATAAACCCAGACGTTACCATATTCTATTAATGTCGATAGGTGCTGAGCACTGTGGATACAGAATGCTTTGAATTCTCCAGTTCACTTTCAATTGCAGCTTCAACCTGTACTCAGCAACAGTCTCGTCTGCAAAATAAGGCCTTGTAGAGACCTTCCTTATTACGACAAACCCCACCCCCTTCCACAGCTGAAGTTCAAGCCATTATTCAAAAGCATGTATACATGAGTCAAAGTCAACTTTGGAGGCCCGAAACGCCTTGGGCACCATGTAATGACACTGTATACTTACTTTATTGGCTGCGATGGTTGAAAATCTTACGATTTTGTTCAAGCATATGTAAGAAAAATGTAGCCAGAAAGTAACCAAGTACCCAAAGTGATTTTTTTTTGTCACCACTGGCCTAAAAAATTATCCAAACCAGGTAAACTTGACGCGCACCCTGACAATGAATTCTCAAATCTTTTGCACAATATAAAATTGTGTATTTTTGATATACTAGCTTCCAAAATATTTTGCACAATATTTTCAGTATACTTTTGATATTGGGTCAAGCACGATAAATTAGCGTGCCTCTGCGCTTAACGTGAGATGTTAGTGCATCTAAACGACACGCCATGCGAGAACAAGCCAGATTCATAACAATGCTTAGTGCTCTGACAACTCTGGGTGCATCCGCTATGTATCGTTGGGTACAGTCCCGAAGTCGTCTGCTAGCGTCTCCATAATGATAATTCACAGAAAGACTGAGCCGCTGTCATTGTTGGTGGAGTGGGATCGAGAGAATACGGCTTCTTCTTTCATCATTGAGTGCCGAACGGTGAGCGAACCTAACTGTGCTGCCACACCTCAACGAGAAACGCAATATCGGAGCTCAGCGCGCTTCTAAACTCAGGCTGATGGGAGATCCAAGAAGAGCGTTGCTTCGCAAAGCTGAACAGCTGTTCTCTAGTTTCGTTTGCTTCCGATCCAAGGAAGCCGTTTAAGACAAGTGTTCAATGCAGAGGAGATGCGTTTCTTAAACGTTCTAGATACCTTTGCGCTGCACTACATCTACATTGTATTTTGCGCTGTGATTATTACAACACGCTTCAGATATCAGACTTTCTGCGCGACCTGCGCAACGCTGTGCTGCATTCTTCGACTCATTTCTTTAGCTATAGATATTGCTACACTTTTCACAACAACGTGTGTCGTATATTTTCTTGTCCCCTTTCCTAATCCCACAATGTAGGGTGGCTAACCAGACGTCTTTCTCTTCACCTCCCTGCCTTCTTCGTTTGTCTGCTTCCTTCCTTCGATATAAGCAAGGCATGGAGATGTGCTTGAGCGGTAGGCCGCAAACCAAACAAAAAGAGCAATCGCGCGTTTAGACTGTATACAAAGAAAAGGCGCCCCGAGTTCTATTTTTTTCGTGCACACTGGTTGTTTATGTTTTCCGTTTTATCCAAAAAAAGTGCAATATACATTCAAAGATAAAGTTTTCGACGATTCGCATTTTACTGATACACCTCAATTTCAAGGGCAATATGATCTAGTTTTCTTCTTCTTAGAAAGGGCAAAGTTCTAAGCACTCATTGATACAGCTTCTGGTTTAACAGATTTCAAGATTACTGCGCATCGACGCTATCTCAAAGACCACACCCAAGGCACATTTCATGACACAATGTAGGCGCACCAGAAGCGCATGATGCCGTTTGGTCTGGTGTGGTTGGCCATGAGGATGACCATCGAGTCGCTATAAACCACATGTCCGTCGAGGTGGTTCTCTTTTTATGAAGCTCTAGAAGTTTCTGCGGTCAACAGGACTCTCGAAACGGCCATGGCACTGCCATGCTTGAGTGCACGTGTGTCTTTTTGTTTTTGCCTTGTTTGTTTAAGCATATTTTTTCTCTCCTTTGCTTCTTATCGTTCTACGCCATTGTCCTTTACCCAGTGGAAGGTAGCAAACCGGACATTTTTTTCGGCTTAACTTCCCTGCCTCTCACTTAATATTTCTCTCTCGCTAGAAGATATTTTGGACTGACGATGTGCCACTTTGTTCTTCTTGAGAAGTTACAAAGCCAAGGGGACGAAGTGTGGAAGCTCATGAATCTCATTTCATTGCCGGAAATTACTTGCTCCTTCACATGAGCTTTCTGAAGCCCAATGCGTGTGCCAAGACTTCAATCATTACAAAAGTTTAGGTATAAAATTCTCTCGTTAAAGAAGTTCGTTCGCACGAAATTGTCAATAAATGGTGGGGTCCAATCGAGGTATTCGCATTAGATGTCATAAGTGTTTTGAGCCTTCCTGATGAGACTCAACGCTTCACGACTCTCACAGACTTTAAAAAATACTATGCTGCTCTCGCCTAAAAGTAGAGGCAGACATTCATGAGGAATGGAGACGACCAACTCCAGCACACCAAATAATCGTTTTGGTACTGTGTTCAAATGGTGAAACTAAAAGTGGGGCATAAGCTTCACTGCGTGTTTCAAGCCTTTGCTCCAATTTTTCAATTATAGCTCGTGAAACTGACGCTATTAGCGTGGTCCTGAATGATTTCGCGAACGATCAGTGCTATGGCATAAGTAACATCGTTAAACCCCTGTGGTTTTGGAGATTTCACAATGTCGAGTGGTCAGTGCTTTCTCGCAGCATCTTCTGATACGTTCTGTTTCTATCACTGACGTTGAAAGGGCTTTTACAAAGCTATGAGTCGTCACTAGAAAAAAACGCACTTCGCTTATTGACAGCAATTTCGCAAAATATGCTTGTGTGTTATGCAATAAGTTTTAAGCTAAGGTTTTAGTACGGTACATTAAATAAGTTCTGTATGCAGGTACTACGGTTGCACGTATATATTTTGTCCATTCAAGAATTCTAGGCAAAGTAATATGTGCTTCGTGTGTTTTGATGTTTTAGTGTTCAGATATGAATTCATTTTATATTTTCAGGTATTTAGTAGGCACTGTCTGCTAGAGTTTCTTGGTTGAAAAAAAAATTGGCAGATCTCACGTACAGTGGGAATCGATGATATGCAAAGCACGAATGAGGAAGGTTGATATGTCACTCTAAAATCAGCACTCTGTTACGAGGTGGAGGTAAAGGAGGCCGTACATGACTTACGTGTCATGATTATCATGTTTGGATGTGTCGTTTACTTTTGTTATCTACTCACTTCACGTGATACCAAATTTAGTATATGTGGAGCTAGGGAAGCGGCCATGAGCACGCTATGAGCGCGGTATGTTGGCCTTAATTAAACGACACGCTTGTCAGCATTATCATGTTTGCGCCAGTCATATACTTTCGTCATCCATTGACGTAACGTAATACCAAGTTTGTTATATGTGGACTTATTAAAATAGCCGCGAGCGCATAGTGAAGGGTCCAATATACTTTAACGTAGCATTGACACGCGCACAGGCTGGGCACAGCGACGCCACGTTAGCAAAACGTGAGCACTCTGTAGTAAGATACCAGGAGCGGCCGGCGCGACCAGCGTCCATCGGTGCGGCCCGACAGCAACTGACGCAAAATGCGACAGCAACTGGTGCTCAATATCACGCTGATGCCTTACCCAGACAGCACTGTGTCTATCCCTTTTCGTGATGGAGGGACGCCGGATGCGCTGAAACGTGCATGCGTAAAAGCAGTGCAGCGCGGCGCGAGCCTGCGAGTATGTTGCAAGAGCAGTGCCTGGCGTGGTAACGCCGGCGTGACGCGAAGAAATGAACGCCGGCGAGCACGCACACCGCGTCACGTCCAAATGTATTGTCACCTTCACTGTGGTATGTCGTCATGTTCTCACATGACACGCATCGCGTCATTATCATGTTTGCACCAGCCACATACCTTCGTCCTCCATTGAGGTCACGTAATACTAAATTTGGCATATGTGAAGCTAGTGGAACGGCCGTGAGTGCATCATGAGTGTGGCATGTGGTCATGTTATATGACACGCATGTCATGATTATCATGCTTAGATGTGTCATTTACCTATGTTGTCAGTTCTTGTCACGTAATACCGAGTTTGATACATGTGAAGCTGGCGAAACGGCTGCAAGCGCATCATGAGCGTGGCATGTGGTGGTGTTGTTACATGCCACGCTTCTCATGATGATCATGTTTGCACCACTCATATACCTTCGTCATCCATTCACTTAAGGTAATACCAAATTTGGTATATGTGACGCTAGCGAAACGGCCGCGAGCGCATAATGATCGTGGCGTGTAGTCATGTTGTTACAGTACATGCATGTCACGATTTTCATGTTAGGGTCAGTCGCTTGTGTTCGACATGCAATCATGTCATACTACACCAGTTTTTGAACATGCCATGAGAACGAAACCACCACAAGTGCTTCGGGACCATGAAATGTAAATCATGACGTTAATGACATACATGTCATTATTTTCAGCTTGTGACTAGTCAAATATGTTCTCCCTACCGTCATGGTATGCCATACCAAGTTTGTTATCGATACGTTTATCGAAACGGCCAGAAAAACTAAAAGTCATAGGCAGCTTGATAGATAGATACGCTCGAAATCGCCGAATTTCGTTAAAAAATGCTTCGCATTTAAAACCTAATCTTCGCACTGCATAATAGTTCACCGGCCACCTCGTCGTGACCTGAAATGTAGTGCTATAGTGTAACAGTTTTGTCGTGTGTTTAGAACAATAAAAATTCGCAGCGTGCGCGTTGTTTAACTACCGAATGCATTCTTGGCTCCTTTCCTGGTATCACGTTGTAGGAGCTGAAATGTCCTTTTTGTGGGTGAAAACAATCTACAACAAAATAAAACGATAACGCATGGAGCCTTATATCTATGCGAGATCAACAGTATTTAGTAAAACACTATACTAGTTTTGTAAAACCGTGCAGGCTGCCTTAAAGTACGTTAGCTACTACTTACCTTTGTTCAACAAACATGAAGCAACCCAGGTCAACATTTATAAGGAATCATGTGACTCTAATCAATGTTAGCAGCACTCATTAAAGTACACATATCGCAAACCTTTCAGCATTAGTCTATGATGCTGGACAACAGCCAGAGCGAAACGGCGGTCATAGTAAATAATAAAGTGAGGAGACTGGTCACTGTCGACGGTCACTGTACATCATTCGGTAAAGGTTTTCGGAACGTGAAAATTTCGACAAAGCTATATCCGACATTTTTCTGAGAACACAGCTTCGAAATAGATGTTCAAGGTTTAATTAGTTCTTGCGACTTACGCAGCTACGAGATACGTTAGGAGTGCAGCACATTACCTAAGCAGAAATGCGCAATCGCAGTGGAGGCCACGTATTGTAAACTTTTGAAGGCGCGTGTACATGTTCAGAGAGGGGGGCGGGGACGTGCTGTATGCATAGAGCAACACTGCCAGATGCTACCGAGCTAACAAGTAAACAGAACAGTGAACAGGAAACAGAAGAGAAGCCCCCGAAAATTCGGCATGATTTCTGCGAAGAAGCCCAAAAGAAAGAGAAACAGGCAATTTTGTGACACTTGAGAGTACTTTATACGACGAAAAATAATGAACCATCTTCCCGAAGAAATTCACGATGGGATGCGAACCGGTGGCAGCGCGCACGCCGTTGACCAAGTGGAAACGGGCGTCGACACGGATGCTGGAAAAACGGTTTGAAGCGAAACTCGGTGTAGCCTTTACTCGAGTAAATGTTTCTTAGAAACGCAAAGGCATGGGAGACGGGTTCAATCTCATTTAACTTTTATCGCAGATAAACGAGCCGAAAGAGTGTTTCCACTCGACGTGTGGTCGAGCGTTGCGGGTGGTGAAGAGTGTGAAGAGAGAAGTGTGTTGCAAGTGGGCTGAGGAGCAACACTACCTAGGTGAGCTGGGAGGAGCCGGAAGCTGCTGCGGGTGAAGCAGAGGGTGACGGCAACGCTCTGATGTGACTTGATCTACTTGGCATCGTTGGAACAACTTCAGCGGGAAAACGCAGTACGGCGCGTTCACACGGATACGTGTACGGACAGCGTTACACGGGCTAGTGAAAAAGCTGCTTCGTATTTAAATTTTCACTCAAACACAAAAGGGAGTTTGAAAATAATGATCTTTAAAATGTGCGCAGCTATTAATGAAAGCACAGTTACTTCGTAGCATTGTCTCCGTTCGGTTTAGTGCTGGTTTGGTGGTGTATGATTATTTAGTGAGGTACTTGACTGTGCACGTTCTGCCAGAAGACGTAGGGAAACGGCACGCTGCCTAAACATTTGTCCACGTGAGCACCATTGCTCTTTAAATGGTGCACCATTCTCCCGTTTGTCTGCCACTGTGCCACCTGCGGCTTCCTACGAGAATTTCACCGTGCGACCACCGTTTACACACACACTGAATCTCGAATAAGGGAGGCGACTGAAGCCTTTGCTATCTGCAAAAATGGCCACGGGTGTGTTAGCACACCAACGATTGCATTACTTGATTGCGAGCTGACACATTTGGAGAACACGTAATGCTGCTAAAGTATAGTCGTCTGTCACGTGCATAGGCTGCGCGCGCATGATTTCTTTTTTTTCTCACCTTTCCTTTTCTGTTTTGCTTTATTAAGCCAACAAGATGTCAGCCAGCTCTCGTATTGTTTAGTTTTTCTTCGTGATTCGTGTCTGTGCTGTTGCAATATGAACAGAAGCTAACTAGCCAAACTCTCGCTTTCCCTGCGGTAATACTAGTAATAGAGAGCTTTAGAACAGCAAAGGGTCCCCAGGTGTCACACACTAGAGAGTTATAGTATACCCGGTTTACTGAGTTGCCGGGTGTACTGTGATACCGGAATCAAAGTGCGCATGCGCAGATACGTACGTCACCCGTACCGCTTTCAGTATGCGCGGTATTTTTCAGATTTCACGTTACCGTGGTAGCGTAGGTGTACGTAGTGTGCGTAAACATGGCGGCGCTCTCGGACGCCCGCTTCGAAGTGTTTTTGGCGTAGTTGTTCAAAGATTCACCTTGTCCGCCACAAACAACTGTTCAAAGTGGATTCGCTTGCCTTCAGTTAGCTTCGGTGACCAAGTAGTACTGATAAGTTGGCGTATTTTTTGAGATAGCTTCCCATTTCGAGCGCGCCTAGGACTAACTATAAGCTCGATGTAAACAAATCGGCAACGTAGATGTTTTCGCGTTGAGTGCGTGGTTCATATTTATTTACCTTTATTATCACAAAAATAAACTTCTAACAATGCTCCGCGTGGTGACATAGGCAAACTTATTAACCATCTAATAGGTGGCGCCACTATCCCAGCGGGGGGCACGTAAATCCCGTAAACGCTATTCCGCTTAACTATAAGACGCTGCCCACAACGAACGTTTGCTGCATGGTAACGCCATTTCCTTAACCTACGCTATCACGCTAACGCTAAACTATAACTGTCTACTGCGACTTACGTAACGAGTGGGTCATCGGATGCTCTAACCCTTTTTTGCTCTCGTTCACCTATCAATGGTGGCACACACCAAATGGGGGCGGATCGGCCTACTCATTACAATAGCGTTTGGCATAATTTCTTATCCTCGTCAGCCACAGCATAAACAATGCACAAACTTTCTTGCAAGTGCTTAGCGGGTATGGCCCTCGTCCAAAGAATAACGAAGGATGACCTAATGGATGTCTCCCTACTACACCAAAAATATCATTCACGACATAGTGGGTACCCTGTAAGCGTGCTTGTTGCAGTCACCTGGAGAATGTAAAAACAAGGATCAAGAAGGGTGCTTTCTAGCATTTGTTGCGAGAGTGATGAGCCTGTTTTTTTTAGACTTTCTTTAGCGTAGGAGAACTGTCGATACTTGCACCATCGATGTGCTATTAATGATGCCATCGAGGACAGGCGGTGGCGTCAGCAGAATTTTTTTGGGAGGGGGGGCACCACTTTGATCTGAAGTAGGGGCCGAGCAGGCAATTTGTCATTTTGCGCTATATAAGCTACGGTGAAAAACAATTTCAGGGAAAGGGTACGGACTGGTGTGTCACCCCCTGGCTACGCTACTGGTTATAGGCAATACTGTTGATAGTGCATTGAGTAATTATGCCATTGTTGGCCATCAATATTGTCAAACCATTCCTTGTATTCTACTATCAGCAATACTTCGTTCGTTTAAGAGAACTATGTTGGCGCAAGCAATAGATTTTTTCACGGCGAAAATGCATTACCATACTCTTTCAAAAATTTATATTGTCACATGTAATGGGTATGAGCCATCAACAGTAGGTGGAATTCCTTGGAAGTGAAGAAAGAAAAAGGTTTTTCGCGTCCTGGTCTGAGGGCAAGCAAGACGTCGTTTCCTCGCTGTCTGTTATCACGTTCGCGGCACTGGTGGAGGTGCTGGGTAAATGCGCCTCGGCTGCAGATTTTCAGCCGACACACCGAGCTACTTGGAGACAGCTACAGCTCCCACGGCAAGAAGCAGTCGCCGTCTGCGAGGACTACCTCCTGAGTACGGTCCCCCCTCTCAAGACGAGATGGGAACTTCAACTAACAACCAGGCGAGTCAAACCAACGACGCCTGTTCTTTTCTCCCGCATGTTTTTCATGCGCCGCAAACACCACGCTCATTTCATGGAGACATTTATGAAGATGTTGACGACAGGCTTGACCACTTCAATCGAGTTGCCAACATCAACGAATGGGATGAAGCTCGCAAGCTGCGGAGAGTTTACTTTACGTTAGAAGACTCTGCCAAGACGTGGTACGAGAATCACGAGGGTCCTTTGCGACGTGGCATGAGTTCACCCGACAGTTTTGTGATGCGTACCACAGCACTGAAAGGAAAAAGAGAGCGGAGCAGGCTATCTCGTCTCGGAACCAACGACCCAACGAGAGAGTTTTGATGTTTGTCGAGGACATGCTTCGACTCTTCAAGCGTGCTGACCCTGCAATGTCCGAGGAAAAGAAGGTGCGGCATTTAATGCGTGGGGTAGAAGAGCAGCTCTTCACCGGACTCGTGTGCAGTCCACCGACGACTGTGTCAGAGTTCATAAATGAGGCAACCACAATGAAGCGTACTCTCCTGTATAGGTCGTCACAGTATGAACGCCACGACGTGACCCCTGCTGCATGCTTTATCGGGGCTAACAGCGAGAGGCATGCCCTCGCTGAGTTCATAAGAAGCGTCGTGCGGGACGAGCTGCGCCAACTCCAAGCAGCGGACCCCAATCACCCGTAAGTGCTCTCGCAGACTTAATCCGACAGGTGGTCCCCCCACTCGTGCCAACAAGGCCTGAGGCCCCTGTGCTGACTTATGCGGCAGCTCTGCGATCTCCTGCACCACATGGCCCTGATCCCACCATGGGGAGAATAGATCAGGCTAGCCATCGATTTCAGGGCACCTCTTCGAATATGCCACCCGCCTCAAAGTTTCCGAGTGCACCAACTTATCGTCCGTCTGGATCGCGGCAGAACGCCACAAAGGCCAGCGTGTGGCGTACGTCCGATAACCGTCCACTCTGCTACCACTGTGGCGAAGCGGGTCACGTCTACCATAACTGCCAGTACCGCCAACTTGGTCTCCGTGGCTTTCACCCTGATGCTCGGTGCCCGCGTTACGGTGAGTGTCTCCGCGACATCGAAGAGTACCTTATGGGCCAGCAAGCTCCTCGCCTTGGTCAACGCCCCCAATCACGATCACCATCACCTCGCCGCCCCACGTCGCCTAGCATTCCCTCGTCATCTTGTGTTCCTTTCAGAGGCTGGTCACCGAGTCCCCACAGGGGAAACTAGAAACCGCGGCTCCGGGGGATGAAGCCGCGTCCCAACGAACTGTCAAAGAGCCTCCTTCGACGCGAAGACCCGACAAAGACCGTTCTGACTTTCCAGTCGTTTCCGAAAGTCATAAGACTGTTTCCGCCGACATCACCGTACACGTCGATAATCACGTCGTCACTGCCCTCGTCGACACCGGCGCCGATTATTCGATTATGAGCAGCGCCCTAGCATCCAAACTGAGGAAGGTAACTACCCCTTGGCAAGGACCGCCGTTGCGCATGGCAGGGGGCCACCTCGTCACGCCAACTGGAATGTGCACAGCCCGTGTTCGAGTCCGTGCTTCGACGTTCACAGGGTCTTTCCTCGTATTACCTGTGTGCTCCCGTCCACTCATTCTGGGGCTGGACTTTCTTCGCGAACACGGCACAATTATTGACCTACGAGACTTGCAGGTGTCGTTGAGTACTCGTTTCATCCTGAACCGGAAAACGCCTGCTCATCGAAGGCTGCCCTACGTGTATCCTCCGAATCTGTTACTCTGCCTCCCCGTAGCAACCTTTTTATCATCGTTGAATGTGACCAAGACGTCCCCGATGCTGTAATTGCAGAAAGAAGTTCGTCCCTACTTTTTGCACAACAAATCTGCGTTGCCCGAGGTATTGTTCAGCCCAGTAGAAAGCAGGCTTGCCAATTAGTCACGAATTTCAGCGAGGGGTATTGTCATCTTACGAAACACACTGTGATCACATACCTTGAGGATATTGCCGACGTCCCTGGTCCCTCAACATTATCTGCTCTTTCGTCGTGCGACGATTCCGCCATGACATTTGCAAGCACTCTCGACGTAAACCAGAGTCTACCGTCTGCACAACGGGAACGTCTTTTGAAGCTACCCGGCTCATTTCGGGACTGCTTCGCTACGACTTCGAAAGTTAACCAAACACCGCTTGCCAAGCATCGTATCATCACCGAGTCTACCGAGAGACCCATTCGACAGCATGCCTACAGAGTCTCGCAAAAAAGAACAAGATGTTATACGTCAACAGGTCCAGCAGATGCTCAAGGACGATGTCCTCCAGCCATCGACCAGTCCCTGGGCGTCCCCTGTCGTGTTAGTTAAGAAAAACAAATGGTACTCTGCGATTTTGTCCCGACTACCGAAAGTTGAATAAGATCACGAAGAAAGACGCGTATCCTTTACCACGAATAGACGACTCGCTGGACCGCATTCGCAATGCTCGTTACTTTTCTTCCATGGATCTACGCAGCGGCTATTGGCAAATATCTGTTGATGAGCGCGACCTCGAAAAGACTGCCTTCATTACTCCTGACGCACTCTACGAGTTCAAGGTCTTTCCATTGGGCTTATGCTCGGCACCAGCTACATTTCAAAGAATAATGGACACGGTTTTTTCTGGGCTATAATGACAATCGTGTCTTGTCTACCTTGACGATGTGGTCGTCTTCTCGGACACGTTTGAGCCGCACGTCCAGCGCTTACAGGCAGTTCTTCAGGCGATTCGAACAGCTGGACTTTCTCTCGAACCTGAGAAATGCCACTTTGCATTCTAGGAACTGAAATTTCTTGGTCACAACGTCAGCCACGCCGGTTTACACCCAGACCCTGAGCAAACGAAAGCTGTTGCCGCATTTCCTGTCCCAACGAACAAGCGCAACCTCCGCCGATTTCTGGGACTCTGCGCATATTACAGACGCTTCGTCAAAGGCTTTCTTAAAATCGCTGAACCGCTAAATAAACTTACGAAAGATGGCGTACCGTTTGTTTGGGGTCATGATCAGCATCACGCCTTTGACACGCTACGAAACCATCTCCAAGCCCCACCTGTACTGGGTCACTTTGATGATAACGCTGCCACAGAGCTACACACGGATGCCAGCAACGTCGGACTTAGAGCTGTACTGGTTCAATGGCAAAATGGCGTAGAGCGCGTGATCGCCTATGCAAGTCGTACACTATCATCTGCAGAGAAACATTACTCTGCAACAGAAAAAAAATGCTTAGCCGTTGTTTGGGCTATAACAAAGTTTCGCCCTTATTTATACGGTCGACCATTCATGGTAGTTAGCGATTACTATTCTTTACGCTGGCTCGCCAACCTCAAAGACCCTTCCGGTCGTCTAGTACGCTGGAGTCTTCGGCTGCAAGAATTTGACGTTACAATTATTCACAAGTCAGGACGCAAACACACTGATGCTGACTGTCTCTCACGTGCACCAATTGGAAGTACGAACGCGGACGTTGAAGAGGACGATACATTCCTTTCCTCTGTGTCAGCAACCGACTTGGCTCAACAACAACGCGACGACATGGAGCTAAGCCCGCTGGTTGACTACCTTGAAGGCCGCAAACGCAGCCTTCCTCGAAACTTCGCACGTTCGCTGGCCTCGTTCTGCATAAGGGATAACGTCCTCTATAAGAAAAATTTCGACCATACCCAGGCTACTTACCTACTGGTTGCGCCGACCTCGCTTCGGGACGATATTTTACATGCTTGTCACAACGAACCATCAT
Source organism: Rhipicephalus microplus (assembly GCF_043290135.1). Lineage (NCBI taxonomy): Eukaryota > Metazoa > Arthropoda > Arachnida > Ixodida > Ixodidae > Rhipicephalus > Rhipicephalus microplus. Next base: position 121,626,025 of record NC_134708.1, read on the forward strand.
TCGGACACCTTGGCTACACGCACACACTGGAAAGAATTCGCCGCTCATACTAATGGCACCACCTCGCGAAAACAGTCAAGCAGTACGTCCGCACATGCCGCGACTGCCAACGCCGTAAGACTCCACCTGTCTGACCAGCAGGACCACTACAGTCCATCGCCACGCCGAAGACACCATTCCATCAAATTGGCATTGACTTGCTCGGCTCATTTCCCACCTCTTCGTCTGGAAAACGGTGGATTGTGGTTGCCACCGATTATTTAACGCGTTACAGCGAAACAAAGGCCCTGCCCAAAGCTACCGCAGCCGAAATAGCACAGTTTTTTGTCACCAGCATCGTACTTCGTCACGGAGCGCCAGCTGTGATAATTACTGATCGTGGTACAGCTTTCACCGCAGAGATGCTTCAAGAAGTGCTGAGAGACCAAGTGGTACAAAACATCGGAAAACCATGGGTTATTACCCCCAAACCAATGGACTCACTGAACGGTTGAACAAGACCATTGCCGATATGCTGTCAATGTATGTGGCCGTTGATCACAAGAACTGGGATGATATACTCCCTTTCGTAACTTTTGCTTACAATACAGCTGTCCAAGAGAGTACAGGTTTCACCACATTTCGCTTAGTTCATAGTCGAGAGGTCACTACAATGCTCGAAGCAATGCTCCTTTCCAACAACTTGAGCATGTTCGACACGGACGCTGCATTGTTCGCTCAACGCGCCGAGGAGGCCCCTCAACTCGCCTGATGCCGTATTCAGGCTCGCTAAACTGCCGACGCACACCGCTACAACCTTACACACCGAGAGGTGTGTAATTTCATCACCTTCCAACCAGGCGATGAAATTTGGGTGTGGACTCCCATTCGACAGCGGGGTCACTGAGAAGTTGCTTCGGCGCTACTTCGGCCCTTACAAAGTTCTGCGCCGACTCAGTGACGTTACGTATGAAGTTCTCCCTGAGGGCACCTCAAGACGTTCCCGTCGGTTTCCACAAAGTGATGTGGTGCACGTGTCAAGACTCAAGCCATATTTCTCGCGTCTTCCATCGAACGTGGACTAACTTTCCATGCAATGACTATTTTTTGTCACTTTGGTTTTTTTATTGTCTTGTACACTTACTCCTTTCTTTATTGAGTACTTCTATGACGCCAGCCCAATTTTTTCCCTTACGACGGAGTTGTTGGGTTCCATGGTAGCATCTTTTCTTTCTCATTTTTTTTCTCAACGCTCATTACTAGCATCGAGCCGATTCTTTTCGAGGAGAGGGAGTAATGGGTATGAGCCATCAACAGTAGGTGGAATCTCTTGGAAGGGAAGAAAGAAGAGGGTTTTTTGCGTCCTGGTTGGAGGGCAAGCAAAACGTCGTTTCGTCGCTGTCTGTTATTACGTTCGCGGCAATATAAGATACGAGTTACACCTCACAATTAAAATAAGTTGAGGAACCCTCAAGCTTCAACTTTTAGAGTTCAACGCGATAGTGATATCCTATCCCTTGAGCGTATTTCAAGCACTTAGTATATAAAATCTTTTGGAAGGTGCGACGCACTCACCACGTGGCCTAGGGGGTGCAGTAGCGTGTGTGCTTTTGTAGCGAGTGGCAAGCTTTAAGCCATGAAGTAATTATAATAATGACATGTTCTTGCACGCCGTGGCAAGGTACACTTGAGCTTTATTACAGCAATTATCCAAGCTGTATAGTTTAGCATGTAAAAAGGACAGGTGTGTTTGTGAAACATAAAAGAAACTTTCACGGCATTTGTAAGCAGAGGAAGCTATTTTCACTGCGTTCACAAGCGGATGCATGGATTTGTGATAGAGCACTCGCTTGCCGCGCAAATTACTTGGGCTCGATGCCCACAAAAGCCCAGAATTTCTTTATTATATTTCCATCTTCTTCGATATTTCGCTCATGCACAAAATGATTGTTCACTCACAACCAGCGACACCGTCGCCGAAGTTTCTGTGAAAAGAGCTGTTTAACGCTTTCGCGTTTTAAAAATAGTTCTTGATAATATTGTCACAAAGACACAGGCACGCAGGTACAAAATAGGGCGTTTCCTTTCGCAACCCAAGGGCCAGAAACGCGAACACCAGAGCACGCGCACACAGATCTACTTCGTTGTCCTCTTCAGATGCTGGCTACTATAGTTGCCAGCCTACCTTGCGTCAATTCCCCCCTTTCAAGAGAGACCGTCCCGGTCGATTGATTGAGATGCTAGAGGTGGCCATGAAAGAAAAAAAAAATGATCACGTCAATGAAAAAAAAAAGCCCACGCTGTTGTGGATAATAAGGAAAAAGTTCGAAGTGTTCATAAGTCGCGTGCATGGTACGGTTTCATCCGTACTACATGGACTACTTCTGGACGTGGACGTCTTCGGTTTAAACTGGTGTCGGAGCTTTGGGGAACTACCTCGTAATTCACGTCACTGAGGCAGCGCACAACTTCGTAAGGGCCAAAGTAGCGCCGCAATAGCTTCTCCGAAAGCCCACGATGTCGAACTGGTGTCCACACCCATACATAGTCACCTGGTTGATAGTGGACGCTCCTTCGGCCTTGGTTGTAACGGCGAGCGTCGATATCTTGCTGCGCGCGAATGCGGTTCCGTGCAAGCTGGCGGGCTCCCTCGGCTTTCTCAACGAAGTCGTCAACGCTGTCATTTCCGCTGTTGTCCTGGTCTACAGGGAGCATAGCGTCTAACGGTGTTGTGACGCGACGGCCATAAACAAGCTCGAATGGTGTTAGGTCTGTGGTCTCTTGCACAGCGGTGTTATAGGCAAACGTGACGTACGGCAAAATTTCATCCCACGTTCTGTGCTCTACGTCAACATACATAGATAGCATGTCGGCCAATGTTTTGTTTAACCTCTCCGTCAAGCCGTTTGTTTGGGGATGATAAGCTGTTGTTTTCCGGTGGTTGGTGTGCGTCAGCTTGGTGACTTGTTGCAATAACTCTGCCGTAAATGCTGCTCCGCGATCGGTTATGAGAACAGAAGGTGCACCATGGCGCAAAACAATGTCGTGGACAAAGAATCTGGCGACTTCAACTGCAGTTCCCTTAGGCACAGCTTTGGTTTCTGCATAGCGAGTCAGATAGTCGGTTGCGACAATTATCCACTTATTTTCTGATGATGACGTAGGGAAGGGACCAAGAAGATCCATTCCTACTTGCTGAAATGGTGCTCGAGGTGGATCTAAAGGTTGGAGGAAACCGGCGGGCTTTGCGGGTGGAACTTTACGCCTCTGACAGTCACGGCAGGTGCGGACATAGCGCTGAACGGACGAATACAGCTGTGGCCAGTAGTACTTCTGTCGGATGCGCGCTAATGTCCGAGCAAAGCCTAAGTGACCGGCCGAAGGATCGTCGTGGCACGCCTGCAAAACTTCCTCACGCAGTGCCATTGGAACGGCGAGGAGGAAAGTTTCCTGGCTGCTCTCAAGATTTCTCTTGTAGAGAACATTGTTCCGCAGGCAATACGTAGCCAAACCACGCGAGAGTCGGCGTGGGACGACAACGTCTTCTCCTTGAAGATGCTGGATGACAGGAAGTAGCTCAGTGTCCTCACGTTGAAGCTCAGCCATCCGCACCACATCGACGATGCCAAGAAACGGTAAATCTTGTTCAGTGTCAGATGACGTCGGGGAAATAGGAGCACGAGACAGGCAGTCAGCATCTGTATGCTTATGTCCTGATCGGTAGACCACCGTTATGTCGTACTCTTGAAGGCGGAGGCTCCAGCGGGCGAGGCGGCCTGATGGATCCCGTAGATTGGCAAGCCAACAGAGCGAATGGTGGTCACTGACCGCTCGAAATGGCCGGCCGTATAGGTAGGGTCGAAACTTGCTAATGGCCCAAACGACTGCTAGGCACTCTTTTTCGGTGGTAGAGTAATTAGCCTCTGCTTTTGTGAGACTGCGGCTCGCGTAAGCGATCACACGCTCTGCGCCGTTCTGCCATTGAACTAGAATGGCTCCGATTCCCACGTTGCTGGCGTCTGTGTGGATCTCGGTGTCGGCAGTGTCGTCGAAATGTGCCAGCACTGGAGCTGTCTGCAGTCGATTGCGCAGCTCTACGAAGGCTTGTTGTTGTTCTTCCGTCCATACGAAAGGTACATCTGGCCGTGTCAGTCTTGTAAGAGGTTCCGCAATTTTCGAAAATCCTTCGACAAAACGGCGGTAGTACGCACAGAGTCCGAGGAATCGCTGAACAGCCTTTTTGTCTCCCGGACGAGGGAAATCGGCAACGGCAGCCAACTTCTCCGGATCTGGTCGAACACCCCCCGGGCTAACCACGTGGCCGAGAAACTTGAGTTCCTGATAGCCGAAGTAGCACTTTTCGGGCTTGATGGTAAGGTTCGCTCTCCTTATTGCAGTGAGGACACTTTTTAGCCTTGAAATATGCTCGTCAAATGTGGTTGAAAACACAACGACATCATCCAAGTATACAAGACACGTCTGCCACTTTAGTCCAGCTAGTACAGTATCCATCATGCGTTGAAACGTGGCGGGAGCGGAACAGAGACCGAAAGGCAGCACTTTAAATTCGTACAGCCCGTCAGGCGTCACGAACGCGGTTTTCTCACGGTCGCCTTCGTCAACTTCAATTTGCCAGTACCCTGACTTGAGATCTAGTGATGTGAAGAACTGGGCGTGGCGTAGACGGTCTAAGGCGTCATCAATCCGTGGCAGGGGGTAAACGTCGCGTTTCGTGATTTTGTTAAGCCGTCGATAGTCAACGCAGAAGCGTAGTGTGTTGTCTTTTTTCTTTACTAAGACAACAGGTGACGCCCACGGACTTGTCGAGGGTTGGATGACGTCATCATTCAGCATTTCTTGAACTTGACGTTTAATCACCTCTCTTTCCTTCGGGGACACACGGTATGGATGTTGGCGAAGAGGCCGCGCTGACTCCTCGGTAACAATGCGGTGTTTTGTAACGGTGGTACGCTGAACTTTCGATGTGGTGGAGAAGCAGTCCGAGAATTCCCTCACAAGGTTTAGCAGCCGCTCTTTTCGTGAATCTGGCAAGTCTGGATTAACGTGAATGCGGCTTCCCAGGTCAGCACAAGCTTTTGCATGTGGTGAAGTCGTATCCATTGTGCTGATATCGAAAAAGTCGGCTATTTCACTGAGGAAAGCGACAGTAGTCCCTCTAGGAACGTGCTGAAACTCATTGCTGAAGTTGGTCAGCAGAACTCGAGAGCGTTTATTCTCTAACCGAACAAGGCATCGGGCTATGCATATGTTTCGTTTGAGCAGCAGCGGGATATTTGCCTCAGCAATACCTTCATAGTCGTTGAATTCGTCGAAAACGTCGCAGGCTACCAAGGTGAACACGCTACTCTTCGGCGGTAACGTGACGTCATCGTCGACAATTCTTAGAGCATTGACGTAACTGCCGTGAGGGTTGCGCGCTAAAGCGTGTGTCGTAGAAAACGTCACTTGCGACTGTTGCAAATCAATCACGGCTCCATTATCACGCAGAAAGTCCAGTCCGAGAATTAGGTCTCTCGAGCAACTCGGCAGTATTATAAAATCTCCGAGATACGTAAATCCGTGAATACTGACTCGCGCTGTGCACCGCCCCACCGGAGTAAGAAGATGGCCCCCTGCCGTACGTATCTGCGACCCAGCCCACTGGGTGGAAACCTTCTTCAGCCTGCAGGCAAGACCCATGCTCATAACAGAGGTGTCTGCTCCAGTGTCAATTAGCGCCATTACTTCTTCGTCGTCCACAGTTACCGCAATGTTTGATGTCACCACTCTTCGCATCCCGTTTGACTGCGTCTGTACATCTTTTTGCTGTTGTCGCTGTCGTCGTAGTGGAGGATCTTCCGTAGAGTCAGCGTCAGCGGCCTCACCTCCGGAGGTCGCTGAACTCAGTTTTCCCGACTTGCAGGACTGGGTGAACGGCGTCTTGGAGCGCCGCGTGAATAGGCTGGGCTCGGTGACCTGTAGCGAGCAGGCGACGACGAGCGAGGCTCTTGTGACCGATGTTCAATACTGCGACGATTCGAGATGAAACTCTCTATTTCCTGTGGTCGCTCGCCAGGTCGTGGACGAGGGGCATTAGGCGAAAATCCACGGAGACCCACACGACGGTACGGACATGTCCGGTAGACGTGTCCGGCTTCGCCGCAGTGGAAGCAAAGGGGCCTGTGGTCGGGTGTACGCCAGATGTCACTCTTTCTCGGTCTTGCTTCGGCGATCAACGGTGAGCTGCGAGGGCGGAAGCCTACCTCCATTTGTTGAGCGTGTCGCTCATTGGGGTAACATACGCTGGTGGAACTGTACGATGGACGACGTCGCACTGCTTCCGCGTAGCTCATCTCAACGCAGTGCCTCTGTTGTGGCGCCTCGGATGGTTGGGGAGCGTGAACGGCTTGCCGTAGCTTGGCGCGTACCATCTCCGCAACGGAGAGCTGCTCTGCAGGTGAAGCAGTCACCTGCATCTTTTGTAGCTCTTCTTTAATGAGAGCTCTGATAAGCTCTCGCAACGCGCTGATGTCATTGCCGAGAGTGACAGAAGTGACCTCACTTGGGTTTACACCACGGTTATACTGTCTGGCACGCTGTTGAAGGGCCCTCTCCATGGCAGTGGCTTCCTCATGGAACTCCGCAAGTGTCGCAGGCGGGTTTCGAATCAGGCCGGCAAAAATCTCTTCTTTAACACCACGCATTAGGTGGCGAACTTTCTTGGATTCGGACATGGAGGGCTCCGCACGCTTGAAAAGCCGATCCATGTCCTCTACGTAGGTCGTCACCCTTTCGTTAGGGCCTTGAACCCTTGCCTCTATAGCACGCTCCGCTGTCTCCTTCCTGTCCTCTCGAGAAAATGCCTTGAGGAACTGCCATTGAAACTCCTCCCATGACGTAAGCGCTGCTTCATGGTTCTCAAACCACGTTTTCGCGGAGTCCTCCAGGAAGCAGTACACATAGCGTAGCTTACGCTCTGGTGTCCAATCATTGATGACGGCGACCCGGTTGAAATGCTCGAGCCAGTCGTCGGCATCTTCAAAAGCTGCTCCATGAAATGTCTTCGGCGTCTTGGGCTGGTTGATAACCAGGTGCGCTGGTGCTGGCGCGGTGACGTTAGGCGGGGTTTGATTCATAGCCCTCTGACGTTCAGGCAGCAAACCGTGCTGTGGCTCGAGTCCCTGGAGACGACGGCTGGAACGTACGTGCACAGGGGTAAGTTCGGCTGAGCTACTCGATGGACTTGCGTCAGGGGTGCTCTCAGGGGACCGTATCATCTACCGTACCCAGCACTTCCACCAGAAAATGTCACAAAGACACAGGCACGCAGGTACAAAATAGGGCGTTTCCTTTCGCAACCCAAGGGCCAGAAACGCGAACACCAGAGCACGCGCACACAGATCTACTTCGTTGTCCTCTTCAGATGCTGGCTACTATAGTTGCCAGCCTACCTTGCGTCAATATTATATTGGAATTGAAAACCCCCAAAATCACTTTTTCATATCTTTACTTTGAAACAACAGAATGCGACATAATTTCGAAGCCACCCAGTTCTTCTTTGTATGTCAGCTTGTTTTCTGCAACAGATGAGCACCTCTGCTTCTTTGGAATGTGTCAGCGGAACTTCTGGGGAGAAAGGCAAGGTTGTTTACTTTCTTTTTTTTTGCACTTGAGCCTGCTCTTCTTTTTGCCATTTGCCACGCACTGGAACAATGGTGTTTAGCACCCAAATAGTTTGTGCGGTTGATTTTATACTGCTGATCCAGTACTAATAATCGCACTACGAAGACTTTCACGTAGGCTTGATATTTGCATAGTCACTGAACTATCGATAGCATCGACAGTTATGTCGATAGTATTGCATCAAAAGCTGCTGACCCGCAGATCGCGGGATTGAATCCCGGCTGCGGCGGCTTCATTTCCGATGGAGGCGGAAGTGTTGCAGGCCCGCGTTCTCAGATTTGGGTGCACGTTAAAGAACCCTAGGTGGTCAAAAGTTCCGGAGCCCTCCTCTACGGCGTCTCTCATAATCGGACGTTAAACCCCACATATCAGTATTGCATCAATACCAGAAGGTGTGCATGTTCAGTTACGCCTCGCGGGATTCCTTGACGAGGTGGAAATGTGATGCGCAGAAGCAACGCTCACAACGCTGTTTGGGCTATCGAAATGAAGTGTGCGCTGACGTGCGTATCGTAAGCAGAGTTCACTGGCGTATTCTCTAGGAATGAGCAACGCTTTACTATAGCTTGCCGAGACATAAGATACGTCACAGCAACGTTATTCATTGCACTAATGAACGAGCAACACTGGAACCAAACTAGCTGTCACTCATGCGCCGCCGCAGTGGCTGGTATTAGGCGATTGTGAGCGCAACTGCTTACTTGATACATTTTTAGCCACCTGCACCACGTGGCTGCTCGCTGAGGGTCATTGCAGCCGGCCTGTCAATACTTCACACTAAACGCAATAACCAACCAAGAGGGAGAAGTTTACACTAGTCGTGTTAAGCTGCAGAAACAGCGAAAGTGGTTGATATGAGGTGCTTAACGCAGCCTATTTGGTTGATGCTAAGCTTGTCCTTGGCGTACACAAAGTAGAGTCGAATCAGAGCCTGTCACTGACCATGCAAGAGTGTCTAAACTCCAGAGCTTGAACTGACATGCAAATATAGGTGCGGCACACGCGGTAGGCACGTGTGTCTTTCCTCGCTCGTACTCGGCTCGAGGCACGCCGGGTAAATCAGCGGGGTCGCTGCGTGCGCTATCCCCGTTGGTGGGCGCGTCTCATAAGCAACGATGCGGACAGGCAGACAGAGAGGCAGGCAGAGATGCAATCAACTTAAATCGATATTCGGGATGCAGAAAGATTTTTTTGTTGGCACCACACGTTTCACCACGAGCTTAAAATGCTTCGCTCGAAAAAAAAAACAGCCTTCTTTTCCCGCCGTACGTCGAAGGTAAGCGTCGAAGCTATGCTACCCGCCGTGGTATGGGTGCTTAGCGCGTGAAGTGTCATGCTCAACTTCCAACCGAATTTATTATGGAAACGAGGCATACACACGCATGACGGCCTAAAACACCAACGACACAAGTGCGCAGTATAGCCGCGCACATGGGTTACCCCCTGAGCCCAGATGTAGTGCTTATAGAGCACTACATCTGGTGTGAGGGAGTAACTCATGTAGCGAGTAGTAAGTAAGCACTCTGTAAGCACTACTCGCTCATAAGCAAAATATTCTGTGTTTCTTCAATGTTTCCTTTTTGTTTGACTTAATTATGTTATCTGAAACATGATACCCAGAACACAGTGCAATAATTAGTATTGGGACGTTTTTGTTATTCGCACAGGAAAACGTGGGAGCGGTGTTCCATTGCATGTTAAGTGCGGCATACAGTGTGATTGAGAAATCGACCTCCACCCCACCACACTATAAAGTGCTCAGTGTTAACTTCTCCAGCAATCTGTTTATATTGATTTGCCGACCGCCTAGTGGTAACATGTCTAATTTTTTGGAATTCATGGTAAGGCTTTTAGAACATGTTCTGTTCTCAATTACGAAGCGCTTCTCCGTGGCGAGGTCACCATTAACGTGCTCAATGATTGCACTTCCACCCATGCATTCACTAATCTTATAAATTCGCTAAGTTTCTGCAGCCGTATCCTAGTGCCTACTCGTGTGACCGCAACTTGTCAGTCGGCTCTTTATAACTTTGTCGTTAACGCTGCTATACAGATTTATTCAGCCGGTATTATCAGCTATTATATCAGCGACGACTGCCCAATATACGCAGCATTCTCATTTCATGTTCATGAAAAACGCTTACCTGATACCACTTTTCATTATAAATGTCTGCCAAGAAAACATATAGAACACTTTCGTCCTCTCAGTACCGCGCACGGAGTGGTCGTCTTTAAAGAACAAAAAAGATGCTAGTGAACCATATGGCGGGTTCCTGTCAATTTTCACTCGTTATTTACAATTTGTCGCTAAGACTAAAAACAGGCAAGGTAAATAACTGTATTAGAAAGCTTTGGGTGCAGCCTGTGTACGTTCAGATGATAAATAAGATAAACGGGTCATTCAGTAGATTTCTGCGCACGCGTGATGAGAGCAATCTTACTGCATTTGAGAAGTTCCGGAATGCAATGAACAATGAACGGCGCAAAGCTAAATGATACATTTGGCAATCCATTTTTTGCATCCGTACCTAAGACAAATCTAGAAAAAAACGTGCGAAATAACAATGACACCATAAGGCCAAAAATGTGAAACAATATTCTCATAAAGACAACACAAATCATGAAAAAGAGATGGGTGCCGCTCTGACTGAATGCTTCAAGGATCATGTTGTGAATATAATGACGTCATCAGATAGCGCGGTTAGTGTCACTGATGGTAGTAGATGTACGCATAGCTTTTTTTTTTTCGAACCAACGGAAGACAACGAGGTTCGTAGCACTTTTTTAAGCCTAAAAAACAGCCACGCTGTTGATGCAGATAGTGTCAAAATAAAACCAGTGAAATTTTTAATTGACGTCATCGCAATTCATTTTGCATTTGTGTTTATTCCTGTTTTAGAAGCTGGCTATTTTCTAAGTGGTATGAAGAAAGCCAGGGTGTCAGTGATTTTTAAAAGTAGCAATGAAAATCTTTTGGAAACTACAGGACAATTTCTATTCTGTCTGCTTTTTCTAAAGGTTTAGAAAACGTTATCTCGGCACAGATGAACAGGTTTTTGAAAAAAATGACATTTTTTTCTGACTGTCAGCACTCCGGTTCTGTCCAGGCAGGTCGGCATACACAGCGTTGTTGTGTCAAAAGAAACTAATAATTATTAACATAAACGCGGGTAAATTAACGTTTGGTATACATATAGACTTATCAAAGCATTCAATCGCTTAAATAATAAAATTTTAGTTAGAAAGCTAGAAAAGTATGGTATTGTGGCATTGCAAACTTGTTGTTTCAGTCGTATCTTTCTGGGCGGCTAAGTGCGTTGCAGTTGAAAATTTCTGCTCCTCATATCGTGAAATTAAAGCGGGAGTAACACAGTGTAGCGTATTGGGACCAACACTGTTTAATGTCTATGTAAATAAAAATAACAAGAATGCGCGGAAGGTACAGCACAGTCTCAGTGAAAGCTAGATTAGCGGCCTTTCAGAGCCTTTTTTAAACAATCATTGGGTAACTGCTGCCAGCGTACGTGATCGATGTCTACTACAGAACAATAATAAAAATTTTAGAGCAGTAGGCTGATATTCGCTATGCTATTTTTCGTCATTCTTCTCAGAAGCGTGGCATCCGCTAAACTATTGCGACATTGCTGTACTTGCTAGAGATGCATCGATAGTGCTATATGCTGAGGATACAAGTTTGTCTCTGGCCAAGAACTTGATTGTGTGTTGCAGAAGTTTTGCAGTGTCCCTTCTAATCTGTCACCATGGTCTCGTAATAATGCGCTAACATTTACCAGCTCATAATCAAATGCCATATTATTCAGGGCTAGAAGGGCCTTGTTTCAGTGAAGAAATATTTTTCGATGGTGCCCCTACTGAAATCCTGTTGACATACAAAGTGCTGGCGCTACGTTTCTAAAAGGTATGAATTGAACCCATCACGTTGAACTACTTGCAAAATCGTTGTCATCTACCGCCTGTGTGCTATCTCGATGTCGACATGTCTTTCCGGAGAGAGAAAAACTGCAGATATATTACGCCCTGTTTGAAGAGTATCTTAACTAATGTGCGCTAGTGTGGGCTACCATCACAACAGACGCATTCATGAACTTCTTCAACTTCAAAAACGCGTGCTTCGACAAATGGCGAATGTACGTAATTTTTATTCCACTGCGCCAATTTTACAAAAACATAAGAAATAACATGTTCGGAGTCTCTACAAATGCCGACTTTTATATTCATATTTTTGGGGGTAAGACAATATCAAATCCTTCTTAAAATGTACTTCATGGCTTCAATACATATATACTGACTCGGGCAGTCGTAGCCATGACACGTTGTTCGTACCAAACAGGTGTACAAATTATCTTATGCAATCTCCGAGGCATATCCTATCTTTGATACTGATTAAATTGGAAAGGGAAAGACTCATTCCAAGTGTTTTGACATGCAAACAAAAAAATGCGAGGCCAGCGTGGAAGGCGCAGCACCGTCACAGGGAATGCTAAAAGAGCAGCCTTTCCGAGCTTTTTCTAAACGCTCATTGGGTAACTCCTGCAAGCACACTTGCTGGGTACCCACTAAGGCTTTAATAATAGAAAGTTTAGGGTAGTAGGCCGGAATTCACTGTGGTATCCTTCGACATTCTTCTGAGAAGCGTGATATCCGCTAATCTATTCCGGATAATTTTGTGCCATTTGTTCATGCAGTGGTTGAAGACGATGCCGGGAGTGGGTTTGCGCCACATGCAATTGGTAATAAAGAACAAGCTTTTGTATTGGTGTTGGAAGATTGGACGACCCACTTGTTACACTTTTTGCGTTATATGACGCTTGGTTGTTATTTTGTTGTTCTAAAACGCTTTGTTACTCGTAATAACCTGATTCCTCTCCCGACATCCAGTCTACCTAGGATAAGTTTGCAACAAGTCCTAAGCACTGGCGTACTTCAGTGGTAGAATATCGGTTTGGCACAGAGCGGGTGCGGGTTCGAGCTTAACTGAGTCATTGCTACTAATTTTGTTTTTTTGCTACGTGCGATGTTGTTACGGACACCGGTGGCCGCGGACAACTGGAGCGCTGTGCGAAAGCCGCGTTGTGATCTCGTAACAGCTTTCGCTGCAATTCTAGAATACTTTTGCAAGTATGAATGAAGGGACAAAGAACACAGTTTTTACACTTTCGCACTTTTTTCTTTTTAATGTCTTTCTACGTAAGTGTTTCGATAAACATAGTGTCATACCATTGTGTATCACAGCCATGTTTATACTAGTCTATTTCTTAATGTTGTAACTACCACTGTTTTCATATAGAGCACTGCATTAAGACATTCCTCTTTCTAAATGCATTGAATTTGTATTTTTACAATTATCATGTTTGCAAGTGTTATTCAATAGGATACGTTTTTCAATTTTGTAAATGTTGTGGACTTTTACCCTGTATATATACCGAAAACATGTATCTATCCCAATTTTTATGTTACTGCTATTATGTGATGGCATTTAGGCATATTCATGCTGTAAGATGCAGCTTTTTGCATGACGGACCCCCAACAGTTTTTTCGGAAAATAAAAACCTTTCTCGTTCTGACTTTGATATAAGCAGGCGTTTTCCTTTACGTTCAATAAAATCAGCGTCCTGTTCTAGCAGTTGCTGCTCCCTCGTTGTATTTGAGCAGCCTCCATAATTTCTCACGTACGGTGATCACCTTCGCGAAAAACATAGGTGCAATGATCGTACAACAGTTTGCAGTTACACTCGTGTGAGAGCAAGATGTGGCAGCTTGAGAACATGCATGTACGGTCTTGCGACGCACCTACACGTATCAAAACGGAGGTGGTTGCATACCTTGTTTCTGAGAAGCCCTTTCCGGCCCAGGAGTCGATTGAACACAGCTGTAGAGACGTTGGCGTCGAGTGCGCTAAGTGGGTCGTCCAAAATGTATATACTGCTGTCTTGATACGCCGCCCTCGCCAGGGAGATCCTCTGCTTCTGTCCACCACTGAGGTTGTACCCCTGCACCAACGACGGCATGGAACGATCCTCACCAGGTCTATGCGAAAGACTTACGAGACTGGTGACTAACAAATATATCGTTGCTTGTGTCTTGTCTTACAAACCTGAGGCTGTCCTTATGGTCCAATGTAGCGTCCTAAGGCAAACAAGCTTCAGGGCAAAGTTGCGCACACCTCCGTTTAAAGGCAATAGATTTTCTTGGGATACCTGTACACAGAAATTTTGTTCTGTCTGTAATATGTATGTATGTATGTATGTATGTATGTATGTATGTATGTATGTATGTATGTATGTATGTATGTATGTATGTATGTATGTATGTATGTATGTATGTATGTATGTATGTATGTATGTATGTATGTATGCATGTATGTATGTATGTATGTATGTATGTATGTATGTATGTATGTATGTGTGTGTGTATGTATGTATGTATGTATGTATGTACGTACGTACGTATGTATGTATGTATGTCTCTCAGATGATTCAGCCACCCTGCCGATGTTGAGGCGCGTGCTGCACGGGGAGCCATGTTTAACTGGTGGCTGCTTTCTTATTTGAGGACGTTGTCGATCAAAAGGAAATGTTAACCATATGTGAGGCGCAGCATCAATATTTAGGTATTAGATGTTGTGTTCTAATAAAAATACGTGGACACATAGTTATGATGAACCTAGTGCTTTTTTTGGCTGCGCTGAAAATGCGACATATGCAAAGGGCGAACAAGAAAATGGATTGCCGAAGTGAGTTCCGATTCCGCGTAGGAACCATGTCGTGCGTGCAGGTGTAAAATGATTACGAAGCATGGTATGTTGGTCAGGCGCGTCGCAACGAAAAAAAACACCACCATATCCACAAAGTGAATGATGTTGGAGGAGCCTGCTCCGAGGTGCTATGGACGTTTCTTGGCGAGACTATTTCTGTGAGAAGGATTGTTAACGAGCCGCCGCATGATGTGTACGTCGAAGGCATCGTTGTTGGCAACGTCCCGTGGCCGGAACTGCGCAGTGTTGGCCATGTGGATCGGCCCGCTAGCCATCTGCCCCCTTATGCCATACCGGCTGCTGCCGTGAGTCAAATGCCTAACGTTCATAAATGGCAGACGTGGCGCTATCAGGCGTTTTTTCAACGGGGTTATGAGCTGGCGAGTGGGGGAGGGGGGTCGTTTGAGAGGATATCGGTACTCATGCGTAACAGTGATTGTGAGAACCTGTCACATATTGCCGTGCCTACAAAGGTACAATAACGAAGTCAACGTAGTCTCGCGGATCCCCTTCGCCCTGCCAGGCTGTCTGATGGTTTTTAGCACCAAGCTGTTTTATGCCGGGGTCCACCACGGGTCCGCTAACGTGTTTCCGTCACAGATATGGCGTTTAAAATACATACTCTCAGCTTGTAAAGAATAGAAGCAGACGGTAAGCATCTTCCACGTGGAATCAAACCAGCAACCTCTCCATTCCTAGCACGGGGCGCTAACAATTACGCCTCAGAGCGCACGATGTTAGGAGTGCTAACGGCAAACCACAGGTTTAAGTATTTCTAACCTTTTAAACTCTTCTTTCAGTTGCCTCTGCTGCCAATAGTGTAGTTCTAAATTGTGTGAATTCGTCTTTTTGAACTGTGCCCGAAAATGGGAAGTGATATAGAGAGTTTGAAGCGAGAATTTCGGAAAGCAATCAGGGACCTAAAGAGCAGCTTAGACTTCATAAGCAAGGAATATGAGTCCATTAAGATAGAATACTCAGACATCAAGAAAGAAAACGTAGCATTAAAGGCAACTCAAGAAACTATTTTGCAAGAGCTTGAGTGCCTCAGAAAGACGACGCAAGAAAACGCAACGCGTATCACCGCACAAGATCAATATTCGCGGAACAAAAACTTTGAGATTAAAGGCATCCCGCAAGCAGTCAATGAAAACCTTGCACAAGTGCTTACTAAAGTAGGGGATGCTCTAGGCGAAACTATTACTGAATGTGACATTGAGGCTTGCCATCGTGTTCCGGCCCGAAGTGCAAATGCTCGTTCGAATGCTTCCGGCAACCAAGACATCTCTGTAAACGCAAATATTGTCGTATCCTTCAACCGCCGAGTAAAACGTGATGCCCTTATGGCTAAGGCAAAATGAACTCGGATAAACACGGAAGACCTTGGCTTTGCCACAAAGCAACCGGTGTACGTTAACGAGCATTTGTGCCCACAACTAAAGAAGCTACTTGGGCTGACGATTGCATGAAAACGAGAACTGAACTGGCGATTTGCATGGACCAGGGGTGGCAAGGTGTTCGCTCGAAAAACAGACGCATCACGTGCTATCCAGATAACCAGTGAAGCAGACCTGAATAAGATGCGCGAAGGTGGTCTCACTTCGTAAAGTAGTGACTACCTCGTCTTAGATTTTTAGTTTTCTGCTTTTCTTTTTTTAACACGACGTCACCAAAAGATATCGCACATCAGAATGATGGTGCTCACCTGGCATTTTTACACTGCAGTGCACGATCGGCTTGAAATAAGTACGATGAGCTCACCACCTTCCTAGATGAATTTTCCTTTAGGTTTGACATTATTATGGTTACAGGAACCTGGTACACATGCGACGAGGAAGTGTTTAGGTTACCAGGCTATAATAGTTTTTACTTGAATAGATCTTCCCGACGAGAGGGAGGAGTACTGCAGTTAATCTCGGGAAAGCTTTCTCGTAGCTTACTCACTGAATTTACAAACATCACGCCGGATTATGAACCTTTAGCACTAATCCACGATAACCATGTTTATGTTGTTCTTTTTCGCCCACCTGATGGGTGTATTGAAAAGTCCTATGTCTTCCTTGAAAGGCTACTAACTTTTGTAGGCACAAATAAGCTGTGCGTCGTAATAGGTGGTGACTGTAACATCAACCTTTTACAAAGTAATGCAAAGTCATGTTCATTCCAGCTGTTGCTTGATTCGTATGCATGCACAGTCACATTAAACGAACCAACTCGTGTCAGTATTCAGTCTGAAAGTCTTCTAGACATATTTATCACGAATAATAGAAACGACTGCGTGACAGGAGGTTTCGTTATATCGGATGTGAGCAATCACTTCCCTGTATATATGATATATAAAAAGAATAAGCTTTCTAGACACCTAAAACCAAGTCCTTTGGAACCCTATAAAATACAGCAAATCAATTCAAAAACTTTGGAGCAATTTAGACACCATATTGAAAGGTTACACCTCAGTGCCTTGTATAACTGCAAAAATGCTGATGAGGCTTACGATACTTTGATGCATCTTTTAAAAAATGCATATCACTATTGCTGTAAACTAAAGACTGTGATAGCCTTGAAGAAAATTCAGAAGCCGTGGTTAACAAGCGAATGCCATGAAATGATTCGTTAAAATAATGCTTTATATCATGGATTTGTCAAAAGTAGAGACAGCAGTCATCTAGACGAATTCAAAAAATTTAGAAACATGTTAAACAAAACTTTACGTAACGAAAAGAATTCTTATTTTCTAAACCAATTTGAGAAGGCAAGTTCTTGTAGTGATGTTTTATGGCAGGAAATAAATCCTCTGATTTACTCTGGCACTCGCCAAACTAAGAAACTGGAGCTCGTATTGCATAATTAAATAATTAGCGGTGAAAAACTGGCAAATAATTTCAACAAATATTTCACGACTCTGGTCTCAAATAGCACGTCATGTGTGGACAAACGCTCTATTTTGCAATTTATGGGCACATCGAATATGAAATCTGCGTTCTTAGAACCAGTAACGGAACAGGAAGTACATTCCACTTTTATAGGCCTCAAGAATAGTAAAGCGCCCGATATTGATGACATTAAAATTGGACCAATTAAACACGTACTTGACCTAGCGCCTACACTTACCTCTCTGTTCAACTTGTGTCTAGCCACAGGAGTTTTCCCCGAGAAAATGCAGCACGCTCAAGTTAGCGTGTTGTACAAATTGGGAAACAAGAATGACTTCTCAAATTACCGTCCAATCGCAATATTGCCTTTTATTTCTAAAGGGCTAGAAAAGCTTATCTGTAAGCGAATTATACCTTTCTGCGATAAGCATTCTTTGAATGCGTCAGAACAATTCGGTTTTCGTCAAGGTTTATCAAGTGAACATGCTTTGTCAGCACAAAAAGAAATCATCTTGAAGGAATTTGAGGAAAAGAAGCTAACACTCGGTATTTATATTGATTTTTTAAGGCGTTTGACAGAATACATCACCAAACTCTGTTTACTAAACTAGAACACTATTGTTTCCAGGTTGTAGCCCTAAATCTCATCAAATCTTATCTAGGGAATAAAAAGCAATGTGTAAGAATTAAAGATAAAAGTTCTTCGCCATTAGACATAAACACCGGTGTTCCGCAGGGAAGTGTGTTAGGCCCCATGTTATTTAACGTCTACGTAAACAACATAGCAAGAGTTAGCGAGAACGTCAAATTTTCAGTTCACGCCGATGACACAAGCTTGTTCCTCCAATACAGCGACGTATTTAATCTTATTATACTAGCTCACGACGTGCTAGAAAAGCTACAAAAATGGAGTGAATTGAATTCTCTTGGTATCAATGCTGTTAAAACAAAGGCTGTTTTATTCAAACGAACTAATAAAAATATATTACAGCTTAAACTTACACCTCGGTGACAAAGAGATTGGGATTGTACAAGACGTTAAATTATTGGGGTCACTTTCAGTGAAGACTTAAACTGGGATTCGCATGTGTATGATGTTGCCAAGAAGCTTTCCAAAGCATGTGGAGTGCTTTCGAAATTCTGAGATATAGTTTCTCCAAAAGTTAAACTCCTCATTCATTATGCTTTATTTCACTCGCCCATCAATTACTGTACCCTCGTCTGGGGAAACACCCCGCAAAAGAGCATATTAAAATTGATCAGGCTACGGAAGAAAGCAATACGACATATTGCAAGTGTTCCATACGATGCACATACATCAACATTATTTACAACATATAACGTGCTCCAAGTAGAACAACTGTACAATTTCAATCTCTTTGCTAAATACCAACATACTTTGAAAAGTAAAACCAATTTTTGAACACTGTGTCAGCTGAAAGAGTCACCCGCAATACCTTACAACATAAGGAAAAGAAACACATGGCAAATACCGTTTTCGCGAACGAAATACGGTTTTAAAAGTCTTAAGTATCTCATGCGAAACTTTTTGAATCACCTAAACAACAAAGGCATTATGCCTGATACGATGAGAAACAAGCAGTGGAAAGAATATTTAATTAGCAACCTCAGAGAGTCTGGGAATTTGATCAAATAATCTTGAGTTCATTTTCACTATGTATTATTTTATAGTATCATATTCAATTTGATAATTCGTTTGAGTAGAAGTGCATTTTTGCCTTTTCATATGCACATGTAGAAACATGAACTGTTTCATGTATTTGTGTTTTCGTTATGCATACTATTTCAAGATAGTGTTTCTTCTATATATAATTTATGTTTTTTTGTATTCCTTCTTACTTTGTTCTCCAATATTATGCCACATTTTTTCAGTGTTTGCGATTTCACATTATGTCTGCAGTTGAAGTTTGCTGCTAAATTTGTTGATATTTTACTTGCTTGTGTTATGCGTTCTTGTACTTTTTCTGTTTTACTTGCTTGTATTTCATTTCGTTTTTACATCACCACGAGTCTGCGGCCAATGTGCTCAGGGTCAGGAATCCCGTCAAGCTGCTTTTTAGCAGCTTTTAATTCCTGTCCCTGCATCTTTTCCACTTATTTATCTGATTTATATTTTCTTTTGTGTTGAACATTGCCATTGTATGAAAACAATGAATCACTGTACTTTAACCTGATTGCAGAAAAAGATTGCTGAATAAACTGAAACTGAAACTGAAACATATATACACAATGCAGCGTTTGGTTGTTCTCAGAGCTTCCAAAATTTAGTGCGTGCTTGTTAACAGTGGCGAGATGGCGCGACGGGCTCGCGTTCGTCGCGCTCCAAGGTCGTCGTCTCCATGAAGCGCCTCCTTCACAGAACGTAGTCTCTCCTGCACCCATAGTTGTCAGACTGGTAATTCAAGAGAGGACGAAGGTCACTTTATTCGCTGCGGCGGCAGCGTTTAATAAAGGAGCAGGCTACTTACTCATGAAACTGGAATATTTCTGACAGTTGCTCGCTATTGCTTATTGAACACTTGTGTGCTCGTTTCGTGCGTCTTCTTTTTATTTGAACAACGAACTCTAAGTGTCGAGCTGTGGCAGTATAAGTGTCAAGCTGTTTATGCTAATTTCGTGAGTGCTCTCTGCTTGAGGTGCACGCAGCAAGTTTCTGGCTGCTCCCCATTCTTTACGTAACTTTGCAGTTTGTTGTTGGTGGTGAAACAGTGCACAATAAACGCCCAGAAGTCTCTGTAAATAGTCGTTCCACTTCTGTGTTATGCCGATTCCTATGTAGGGGGATAAGCCACGTGTTTTCCTCCTTTTGGCTCGGAGGCAGCGCATTCGCGTGAGGCCACACGAAACACCACTGACACCCTCCTCTTTTCCTCTGTTTCCCATTACTTCACCACCCCCCCCCCCCCCGCCACTACCCATTCCCCATGTGGCGTTGTTGAGGTGACCTCCTGAGAGAGAAATAGTTATGACGTGATACTTTTCACTTTCCTTTCTTTCAAAGCCACTTCGAGGAGGCAAGCGCGTGGGTCATAGAAAACCGGTGATTTTAGGTGGTGGTGGGCCATCTAGTGATGATTGTTGGAATTGCCAGAGGGGCAACCTAAAGTAGCGACCACAAAAGTGTAAACAACGGCAACACTGGTGTACACGCTGGCAGCCGTGGTACAAAAATCCGTCAGCAAAAGGAGCAAGCTGCTAAAAACTTCTTTCTGCGAATGATCGTTTCTATTAAAAAAGACAAACCGCTCTCACATTTGCTCCGAAGTTCGAGGACACCAGCACTTTAGAAGCTTGAACAGTTCTCTTTGTCGCCGCAGATTGCTGCAGCTATTGCGCGGGTAATCTGAATCGTTTTTGCCCTTTATTTCCAAAACTAACAAATTATTACATTCTGGAACGTTTCCCGGACTAAATATGTAATCCAAGACCCTCGTAAGTGAGCCCCGGGAGACCATTTACATTGCAAACTAGTGACAGCACAGAAGATTTTCAACACATGGGTACGCAAAATACTAGATAAACAACGTGATTGGCACATAACGTTTTTTATAAAACATCGTTGCACAAACATACCAACCGAAATCTCAAAAGGTATTTACAGAGAAGAAAGGGCAATACTACAATTCTAAAAAAGAATTCATAGAATAAATGGCACGTGCTATTAGGGAAGTAAACAACAGAAAACAATACCATAATCATTATATAATACGATGCAGAATACAATTATAATATAAAGTGCCGGTTATAGTAAATTTCTTCGCTTTCTAAGAATACATTGGAGGTTGTGTATCAGTGACTATAGCTTAAAGTCAGTGGGAAAACGTGGTATAAACTAGTCTCTTATATTACGAGCACTAAAAACATACTTGTTACGCTGTTCAAAAGCAGTTGACTAAATAAATTGTTGAAATGCAAGAGAACATAAAATGATCACAGAATGCGGAACTCATACATATATTGAATTTTCATTATGCGATGTTTGCGAAAATGCGTCGAAGTCGGAAATAGGTCGTCGGTGTTGGCAATGTGACCATGATGTGACTGTCAACTTTATTTTCCAAAATCAATATTTTGTTTTTGTTACGCTGACCTGTTGTAAGTAAAAACCGTTCGCAATAATTTCTATGTGATTCAAACAGTGCTGGAGATTTATTGAATCTTATTTCTGTTGAACGAATTTCTCAACAACGCGAGAGACCTCCCGCAGTAAAAGGAAGTTTCGTGCACAAATGATTTATGTGATAATCATTACTTAAATGAAATTAAAATGCCACACCAAGAGTCTTATGGTCTTCGAAAATATATATTTTCTTCATCTGCATGCATTGTATCTAGTTTAACGATGAAAACCTTATGTCTCGCTCAAAATAAATTACTTCGTTTTCTTAGGGTTATTTTAAGTCTATTTGGTAATGGCCCTGGTGTAATGCTCAGAAGAAACGGTTATTGCTACCTCCCAACGTATCTATATCTGCGCCGGAAAACGATACAGTGGTACCACCAACAATCATTTTAAGTTTCACTGCCTTGTAAATATTAGCAATATCAATAAGGAAAAAACGTTAAAATGAAGGGATCGTGGTACACCTCCCTTCCTTGCAGGACACCTTTACTAGAAGGCAATTAAAATGAGTGGTGGTTATCTAAATACACACATTATAATCGTTTTGATAAATACAATTTTATTAGAGCCAGGGGAGCGTGCGAACACCGTATAATTCTGTATTATGCAGTAGCGTGTCAGGGTCAGTGGAAACCTTTGGTGAAATCAAAAACCAATCCATTGCAAGAAGCTTGCTGTTGATGTTCTGCAAGATCATGACTTTGTGGCATAACAAAGCTGACTTCGTGGATCTTCCTTTACGCAAACCAAACTGAGAATCACTTGCAATGTCATTTTTGGTGAAAAAGCGGGACAATATATTCCAGTGCTTTTAGTACCTTTATTACTTTTAGTATTAGGACACGCAAAGAACGTCAGTGAGGCGACGAACCGATGACGAACATTGAAAAATGGACCGAGACGTTCAGGCCAGACGTAGAGGCAGCAACCCACGAGGTCCCTTCTGAGGCAAACCTTCACGTGATAGATAGCTGGCTCTTGCACTTGTGGGAGGCCAAGCAATGTTTGCTGAAGAGATGGAAACGTCAAAGGCATAACAGAACTTTACGCTCACGCATAGCCAAACTGGACAGGAAGACAGAAGAACACGCTTTTCAGGTATGCCTCACACAATGGGAACAGACGTGCAATGGCCTCGAGAGACAGATGCGTGGTGAGAACGCTTGGTGCCTCTTCCAGCACCTTCTGGATCTGGAGAATACCAAGAGCTCTCAGGGGCACAAGATTCGCAAGCTCGTACGTGACTTTGGGGGCACGCCAGATGGATTTCTTGAGGCAGTTCGCGAGCATTATTTTAGAGGAGGTGAAAGAACACAGCACGAAATGTATGACGGAGACAAGAATGAGAATCAAGACGCGGAGTTTAGTGATGCCGAAATTATGGCAGTCATAAGCAACCTCAATGCTGCTCCCGGCCCGGATCGGGTGACGAAGAAAACTCGACGCAATCTCGAAGATGAGTCAATTATGCGACCGACAGAATACGTTAACGAGTGCTGACGAGCAGGCTACCTCCTCGATGCACGGAAAAGGGCCCACGTGGTCATGATTTTCATACCGGGCAAGCAGGTGACAATCGATAACCTAAGACCCATCTTGCTCATGTCTTGCGTGGGCAGTTTTGGAACACGCTGTCCTTACTCGCGTTACTGATTATCTCGAAGACGCTGACGTCCCCCCCTCCTGATATTAAGATATCACTGCAACCTCTCCGCGCAGGACGTGATGTTGCAGCTGAAACATTAGGTCGTAGACAGCACTTCTAGTTCCACCAAGGCCGTTCTTGGCATTGATCTGAAAAGAGCTTTCGACAGCGTCGAGCATATGGCGATGCTTGACCATGTCTGATCGCTGACATTAGGCCAAAGATTTTATAACTATATATGCGACTTCCTCACGGGCAGGCGTGTGAGCGTCGTTGTCAGCAATGCGGAATCACCGGAATTCGAAGTGGCTTCTACGGGTTCGCGCAGGGCTCCGTCTTTTCGGCCAATTTGTTTAACCTTGTTCTGCTTGGGCTACCCGAGAAATTAGACACAATAGAAAATCTGCAACACAGCCTCTACGCGGACAACATCACCCTTTGGGTCCCCGGAGGAAAATGTGATGGCCACGTGGAGCGAACGCTGCAGATGGGCGTGAACGCGGTGCAGGAATTCTGGAGAGGTACGGGCCTCAAATGTTACGCGGCTAAGGTCGAGCTATTGCAATACAGACTCACGTAAAGGGGCCGCAAAACCGTGCGTCCCGGTGGAGCGAGACCAGAAATCAGAGTAATAATGATGGACGGCGTTCCGATACCAAGCGTAGAGAACATAAGGATATTGGGGCTACATCTGCAGGCCAACGGTCACAACGGTGAGACAATTGGAAGAGTTAAACGTTCGGTATACGACACGATACGACTCTTACGCCGCATAACAAATAGACGCAGCGGTATGCGGGAAAGCTGTGCGATGCACCTCGCACAGGCGTACGCGATCAGTCGCATAAAGTTCGTCGCTTCTTATTTAAAGTGGCTGGCGTCCAAACAAAACCCGATGAACTGCATGATTCGCAAGGCGTTCAAGAGGGTGGTGGTTGGCATACCTGTCAACATAAGCACCGACATGTTCTTCGAGCTGGACCAGCACAACACCCTGGACAAAGTGACCGAGTCACACAACATTGCGCAATACGAGCGATTGTCCAAGTCCAAGACGAGCAGGCGCATCCTCGAATCTCTAGACATAACCTACCACATGCATTGCGGGGAGAAGACGATGGTTCCTATCACGGTGCGCGACCGCCTCATCGTCCCACCGCTCCCCAGGAACAAACACCCGACACACCGCGTCGGCCGCCGCAACAGAGTGAGTGTTCTCCAAGGAATGTATGGCAACAGCAACGAAGCGGCGTACGTGGACGCTGTGCGATACCCAGAGGGAAAGTGTGCTCCCGTTATCGCCGTTGTGAAACGCACAGGCAAACATCGCGAGCGCCACGGTGCGTACGGAACACACAGAGGTGATTGGAGAGGCGGCGATTGCACTGGTCGCAGCACTGGAGGCTGCGGTCGTGAGCAGCGAGTCGCAAGCTGCCGTCCGTGGCTTCGGGCGCAGTCGCATCTCGTGTCTGGTGGCACGGGTACCACAATCAAGTATTGACAACAATGACCGCGGCGAGCTTCGAGGAGCGTTGGCCTCGGCGTCGTCGTCCTCGTATCTCAGAACAGAAAATGCGAATGTCTTCCTTCTGCTGACCCCAGCACACAAGCGTCCCGCTCACAGGTGGCCCCCACCACGGCTCGGGATCTCACTCATCGAGCCGCGGCTGATTCGGTGGCCACCTTCACCTCCGAGAGTGGACGATAACATTACCCACATAATAAAAGCTACTGGAATGGTCGTGCGGTGATCGCCTGTCCACATTCAACGACATTACACAACATTACCGGCTAAACAGACGCGAATAATCACGTAATGCGTGCGGGGGAAGGTCACACCGTAACACATGCTTTGGGAGGGTGCTGGAAACGTTAACGTCAATGCCGCTTCTCCGTACGCCACGAATATTAGGCAGGGACGAAGTCCGAGGCTAACTGCTGCTGTTGCTACCACCGCGTGAGGGCAGGGGCTGGCCTCCGCAATGGCTGCGGTCACTGTTGCCGATGGGCGCCGAGCTGGCCGACTAGCTTTGGGCAGTCCGGCAAGCTGAAGATGCCGCCCGGGCCCAAGGACTTCAAGCGGTCACCTGAGGCACCACCATCGTAATTGATGGAGAGTGGGAAGGAACAGGGGTTAATCCCCTCTTCCCCCACGTCGCCTGGTGAAAACTGCCGGACTTAAAAATAAGTTCATTCATTCATTCATTCATTCATTAAACACCCTTTGCTAACAGCGGAATAATCTGTGTTTGCGATAGTTTCCGAGGAGCCTTTTGTAACGACCCTTAAACATTACATACACACAGGGGCGCTTCGTTTTAAGGCAGAATTCTTCGGATCAGTGTTGCCAATTTAGCTCTTTGGTAGCCAGATCTTGCCGGATTTGAACATGACAAGCTACCGAAATATTCATTTAGCTACGAGTAGCTATTTTAGCTGATATTCTCGGTGTAGGGTTATGACATTTTCGGGAGATACTTGTATAGGCAACCTAATAAAGGAACGCTTAGGGGACAAAAATAACCCTTACCATCGACGGAATCGCAGCGATGGAAATGATTTTCCTCGCTTTGTTTCTTTCAATTTTCATCAAAATGTCATGGAACACACACAAAAAAAAACACTAGATGACGCGAGCTTGCAAAGGATTGGGTTCAGGGTTCAGTAAAAGAGCGTCTGTTAAGCAGAAAAAGATAATACTCTGCTAATGGCTGATGTCACATCGTCGAATAATTATATGCTCTACAAGACTGATGGCCGTTTTCCGCCACTGCTTCCTACTTGTACTGTCATTTTATGAATTACTATCGTGCGTTTGTTCATTATTGTGCCAGTGCGTATTCTAACTTTATTTTCATGTGCTGTACATATCGTGTACTAAATTTTGCAGATTCGTCACCAAGTGACACATGCGAGGTAAATATAGATTCACAATTGAAAAATATAAATCTCATAATGTTGGTAGGGAATTGACGACACATTTGGTTCTGCGACAAAAAGCTTAGAGGAAAAAAAACTTTCGACGTGGTAATGAGCAGAGTTTTACTATTCATGTAGAAGCTTGACATTAGTGTTGCTTCACCTGCGTGCTTCTTGCATGCACTTTGACTTACAGGCATCGTGTTGATTCACTTATAAAAGAAGAAAAGTGATCATTCGCTCATCCAACGCGTTGTCTTATAGGGTTTTGCCCCTCAGCGCTCATTATTAAAACAGGGATTTAAAAACATATTCGGTTCAGCTATGGCCTACTCAATTCCTTATACGAAGTTTCCAAATATTTGCACACACGTAATTTTTACAGAGCTCTGTGCTCACGCCGCTCGTCTTTGATGAGCGTAGAAGCCTGGGCGATTTTTTGAAAGTCACACCTCCTCTAAATTTTTGAAATCAAACCAGAAACCGTTCTATTTGTGCTCATATATGCTTGTTCTGTTGTTCTGCGTAGTTGCGCGTATGCAAACGTCACTTCATCGTCGTTATCATCATAATCATCATCATCATCATCATCATCATCATCATCTTCTTCATCCTGACTACGCCTACTGCCGGGCGAAGGCCTCTCCCATGATCCGCCAATAAACCTGGTCTTGTGCTTTCTGCTGCCACGTTATACTTGCGAACGTTTTACTTTCATTGGCCCAGCTAACTTTCTGTCTCCCCTTCGTGCGTTTGGCTTTTCTGGGAATTCATTCAGTTACCCTTGATAATCAGTAGTTATGCTGCTTAGGTGCTACGTGCCTGGACCATGTTAAATTTTTCTTCATTGCAACTATGCTATCCATATCCCTGATTTGTTCTAGGATCCTTCTGCAGCTTTCTTGTCTCTTAAAATTACACCTATCATTTTCCTCTCCATCGCTCGCTGCATCGTTCTCTATTTAAGCTGAATCTTCTTTACCGGCAAGTGCCGGTAAGCTGAGCCTGTTATATACCACAATAACAGACTATCATTCATGATTTGAGAATGCTGGCCTAATGTGAAACACACATTTCATATTCTTCTAGTTAAATTTCACACTCATGATTAGGATCCGTAGTTATTACCTGTGCTAAGTACACAGATTTTTTTAGAAGTTTCAGCGTCTCTCCTTCTATCGCAAAGCCCTGTTTTCAGTCGAGGCTCT
Organism: Rhipicephalus microplus; assembly: GCF_043290135.1. Lineage (NCBI taxonomy): Eukaryota > Metazoa > Arthropoda > Arachnida > Ixodida > Ixodidae > Rhipicephalus > Rhipicephalus microplus. The sequence goes on from NC_134708.1 coordinate 121,653,251, forward strand.
CCCATATAACTTCAGGTTTGCGCGTATTGATTTTCAGACCTACTCTTTTGCTTTCCAGGTCCAGTTCTGTGATCATGAGCCGTAATTCGTCCCCTGAGTTACTCATCAAGGCTGATCAGTGAACCGGAGGGTAATAACATACCCTCCATTATTCCTTATCTCTCACTCATCCTAATGTAGGGCCCTGAAAACTTCCTGTGAACACGTAGTGAATGGCATTGGAGAGATCGTGTCTCCCGGCATCACACCCTTCATTATTGGGATTCTGTCGCTTTTTTCATAGAGAACTATGGTGGCTTTGAATCCACTGTCAATTTCTACCAGTATGCAATGAAAATTGCACTAAAAAGAGAAGACACTACGAGGAAGGAACACTGAAACAGATCGAGTGAAAACTTCCAACTGGCTCCTTAAGACGTCGTGATTATTCTAGTATGTTGATGTAGGATTCGTTGATGCCCTGATTCTGTAGTTCCTACATCACTGCTGATGTCTCAACTGGGTCAAATGCCTTGTTGTATTCTAAGAAGACTATGTATAGAGGTTGGTTCTATTTCGCGCGCTTTTCTATCACTTAATTGACTTTAGGAGTATAGTCTATTGTGATGTAACATGTACAAAATTTTGCTTGGTCGTTTGGTTGACTGAACTCTAATGTCACCCTAATTCTATCGACTATTATTTTTGTAAATAGTTTGTAGAGAGTAAATAGTAAGCTAATCGGCCTACAATTTTCAATTCTTTCACGCCTTATTTGGTATGAATTAAGATGATGTTAGCGTGCTTCCAAGATTCTGGTACCCTTCTCATCGAGACACTTTGTAGATAAGGTAATCCCTTGATAGTAATGTTTAAACTGTCACAACTGCCATAAATTCATTGCACTTTTAGAATATGCCCAAAATGTTTGAAAAAATATTTTAGCTACGTTTTAGCTCCTTGCTGGATTTTTTAGCTACTTCTATTTTTACGCTACCATCTATCTACTTTGCACTACAATATTTCACAACACTACTCCGGATTCGGCTGCCAAATTTAATACATACGCTAGTACGGGGCTTAATGTTCTAAAACAAATAATATGGGATGGATCTGAAGATTGTAAATATTTATAGTCAGGGTATTTTTGGACTCATAAATGTTCTGAATACTTCTGGTTCTTACGTTGCATTAAGAGGTAGGGTTTCAGCATTTTGAATAATTGAGCTTTTCATTCACAAGACAATATAATTGGTCTTATAACACAAGTAATGTGTTCATTGTTGGAATTAGCAAGCACTGCACCAGTAAGTACACAGCACCAGCAAGCACTGCACCAGTAAGTTGTGACGTGCAAAAACTTTGCATACATGACTAAAATGGCACACCAAGCACAGCCGTGAATAAGTATTTCTCAAGTCAGTTCCAATAAAGAAAGGCATACATGTGACCTATGCCGACTCGAGCACTCTGGAAGGTCGAAGCAGCGCGAGCCTAAGTATAGGGCATGAAATCTCAGACTGAGTAGATGAGCCGGATGTAGTTGATGACAATAATTGAACTTGTTTCAATAAACGCATGCAAGTAAATTTTGGTCATAGAGACAGCTTGTGTACGTTGCGACAAGAAAATGTTATAGCTGACAATTTAATTGAAACCAGTGGGTATGTGGTGTTCTAGTTCATGAAACATTGTTCGGAAAATAAAATGTTAATTGTTTTTTGCCTATTTTTGTTACTTAGCTTTTTATTCTCCAAATGTACCGTTTTCGAGCATGTGTAAAGGGAAATTTATTTATGAGTTGCCAACGCAGTCACTCAGTGAAGACTCTTCGTTAGCGCCCCGAAGCACGAACACCAGAAAAGCCGAAGCAATGGCGTGGCGTGCTCGCAACACAGCGCTAAGTCCTCGCGGTGAGAGCCCTTACCGTCACGCAAACAAGGAGCTGCGGGCTAGTGAAGCAGAAGCGAAGCAGTCACGCTGTCCGCCACACACATCACGTCTGTAGAGATGGTAGAGGAATGTTTAAGGAGGATTCGCGGGTTACCCGATGATCTCCGAGAAAGCTCCTGTAACATCATTCACTTATTTGATATAGCAGTGAATATTTTACACCAATGACATCATCATTTGGATGACCAACAGCAATATAAGAGACACGAAGACCACTCTCCAGGCTATGAGGAGGCGGTGATGACTCACATCGGAGACATCAGCTGGAGCTGCTTCACAACCAAATTAGGCTTTTGCTCTTTCTGCCTCGGGGGTTGGTTCCCCTGTTGCCTTCTCCACTCACCATCGCCATCGGCGGCACACCACTTCCTCTCGTCTCTGCCCTCCGCATATTCATAGTCTTTCTTTGGTTCAAATAATGGCAAGCGCGCTACACTGTAAGCACAAACTAGCCAAATTGGGCGTTTTAAGGGCGTGATGTTAGTTTTACTCACGCCTATTTACCCATAGGGTGTAACAAAAAAGGGGTACAATGATTCTGCGACCTCAATTTTACTTCCTAAGAAAATAACGTAGATAAATGAGGGGAGGAAGGAGCTAAATTCACCATCTTATGTCATTCATTACGAACTAGACTACAGGAGAACTCACTGTTCCCCTCCTTTTTCATGTTTGTTTTATTTGCTACAGCAGCTCTCTGCAATTTGCCTTCATTTCTCTCGGGCATGCATTCTGCCGTGAAGGGGGAAGAAGGGCGTTGTCACACGAAAACACAAATGTATCAGAATGCTCAACATATTCACAACGCGTTTACCAGTTATTAAAGACGATAGTCTTTCTTGGAGACCTGCAACGCCAAAATTTCGGTCTGTCTCTCTGTACATTTGTCTGCTTATCTATCCTTAACGGTAATGAGTACTCTAAATGGCACCAGCCGATAACCCGAACAGCCGACCACATCCGCAGCACCCACCAATGTTGCTCAAGATTCAGCGTTCATACTTGTGTGATTGTAAATTAAAAAGCAATCATTGCGCATATCTGAGGCACCATAACAACCCGTATATATTCTGCATGTGCGTTTTTTACTAAAAAAGCATAAATAAGTAATTCTATGGACCGTTGCGTTTGTCACGCTGCGCTGGCCATGCAACACTTGCACGAAAAGGCGAGTGTTTCCAACGCTTTTCTAAGAAGAAATGGTGGTGGCACCTACCGTCGCCTTGTGTTCTACACTTTATCACCTATGGGATGGCCGCATGCCCGTGTCAGGGCCGCGCGCTTCGTATTCTAAGAAAACTGCCAGATGGCGCTCATGTCGCACGTGTAACGTGACTTGCACTCGTTCGCCTCCACTGCACGCTCGAGGCACTCTGATTGAGCGCCTCTAGAACACAATTCACCGATTTTCTTGCGCAGAACAAATAAATGTTTTGTTCACTCTCTCCACACGTAATACTGTCGTATTTCGACGAAATTTGCAGATTAACGTGCAGATACTGGGCAATTTTTTATTTCTTTGTCATTGAATGATATCCGTTGTATGGCATGCTGCAGAAGGCACACTTAAGACAGTTGGGCTCAGGTTTAACCAGTACTGCGACCACACAATGGCTTCGCTTATGTTGTTTCACCATCAAATCAATATAATGCTTAAGGAAGATCCTGCAGACCTTCGATGCGGCCGATGGGCACCGCATGAACACACAGTATACCCTTTCGGATAACGTGTCGGGCAGGCACGGCGTGCATCAACGCACGGAATAAAAGCAGGCGTTGAAGAGACCCGGAGGAAAAAAAAGAAGAAGCAAGTGGAGGGAATAACGCGACTCGACTCTTCTCAAGGGGCCGCTACGAAGTGAGAAAATATGCCCTTCGAACGACCTCTGCTTCGACCTTTGACCAGCGACGACCCCAGGCGAGAGGAGAACCGACGCACGTGCCACACGCGGTGCAAGAAAAGAAGAGAACAAAGAACACGTGAAAAGAGAGCCGTTAATGTTTCGGAATGCCAGCGGAGGCTTGAAGTCTACTGAAGTGGCGTGCTGCACGAGCGATAGCGAAGCGAAGCTGTCACGGGAGCCTTCTGAGCGACGCATTTGAGCTGCATGGTTGTGTGTCGCGGCGTTGCGTGTGCGTTTTCTGCGGCAGCGTTACTGTGGCCTCGTCGCTGGTCGCGTAATGAGTTGCTTGACAACAGTGCAACACGCCGCCATGCGAGTGCGATAGTGTGGCGATGGCCTTGTGACTCAAGCGAGCATGCCAGCGTGCCACTATGTACAGCCAAGCAACTTATGAGCGTGCCGCGTTCGCGCACAATCAGGAACCCAGATGGTACGTGATACTCATGTTTCCTCTGTTTGCGCATCCTTATCGTCGCTTGAGGAGCAGTAGGAGACGTTTTTCACTTTGCGTTGCGTGAAATTAGCAATAAAAAAAAGTCAGTAAGCTCACATAACGATGGGCGGTGCGTGTTTTGAAACTCCTGGGAATATCTCAGAAGCTTTCCGCAGCCAGCCGATTCAAGCGAGCGCACCTTAAAAATGCAAGTTTGTGCAATATACTTTGTTTCGTTACAATAAAGCATGAATAAAACAGTGCTTTCAGGGAGTGTACACATGATAAAAGTCATAAAAGCTTTAGAGAGCATGTAAAAAGGCAAAGCTGCTGGTGAGAATCAGGTAACATCAGATCTGCTGAAAGATAGAGGACAGATTGTGCTAGAAAAACTAGCCACCCTCTTTACGAGGTGTCTCCTGACGGGAAGAATACCAGAGTCTTGGAAGAATGCTAACATTATCTTAATACACAAGAAATGAGATGACAAGGAATTGAAGATTTCAGGCCGGTCAGCTTGCTCTCTGTAGTATACAAGCTATTTACAGAGGTAATTGCTAACAGAGTAACGAAAACATTATAGTTAAGTCAACCAAAGGAACAAGCAGGACTTCGAACAGGCTACTCATCAATCGACCACATTCACACTAACAATAAGGTAACAGAGAATTGCTCAGAATATAGCAAACCACTATACATAGCCTTCATTGATTACGAGAAGGGGTTTGATTCAGTAGAAATATCAGCAGTCATGCAGACACTGCGAAATGAGGGCGTCGATGACGCATATATTGTCGTGGTTTATAAATTACAGGGGGTTGATTTAAAAACACGGAGAGTGGAGCTTGTAGAGAAGCTCTCAAAAGAAGGCCGCTAAGATTGTCGTCTTATTCACTCACCTGCGCTGCGCCTCTCGAGCAAATCCGCGTTCTTCGTTGTCGTCGCTATCTCGCCGATAAATGCAGCTATGCACGCGGCATTACCTTCCCGCCAGAGTGAGCGTCGTCCCGATGCTCAACTGGTAGAGATGCGGTCAGCGGGTGTTTACGTCACTGAGAGAGGTAAAGTTACATGCGGACCACGTGCACTGTCTAAGGCAGATGCTGGCGATGTTTCGAACAGGAGGAGGCGTCGGGCGCGACTTCGTACGTCATGACGCTAAGACGTGCAAAACCTTGCAGGGTCCGAAGTATCGGCGTAGGAGTTTCTCTGAGAGGCCTCGCCATCGTACAGAAAAGCAAACCCAGAATCTATCTCCTGGTTGCTGAGTGACGAATCAATGGCGAAGGTTGTACCGTTGGGCGTCAAGTTTCTGCTGGTTCATTACTCTGACGCGGGCAAGCTGCGTTGCTTCGTAGGCGCACTCAGTGAAGTCTACGGCATCTGTCTCTGAATCATTGCAATCGTAAGGCAGCTCGGCGTCTAGCATTGTAGTAACTTCTCTGCCATGAACTTGGGTGAATGGCGTCATTTTAGTTGTTTACTGGCGCGCCATATTATACGCGAATGTGATGTACGGCAATATTCGGTCCCAATTCTTGTGTTCCACGTCGACGTACATGCAAAGCATGTCAGCGATTGTCTTGTTAAGTCGTTCTGTAAGCCAATTTCTTAGTGGGTGGAAAGCTGTCGTCTTGCTATGCGCTGTGCCACTGAGCGTAAGCACAGTGCGCAAAAGCTCAGCTGTAAACGCGGTACCTTTGTGCGTTATGTCGACAGCTGGAGCACCATGTCTGAGGACAATGTTCTCAAGGAAGAACTGGGCCGCTTCAGCTGCAGTGCCACTCGCAATCACCTTGGTCGCCGCGTATCGGGTGAGGTAGTCCGTCGCCACTATAATTCATTTTTTGCCGCTGTCCGATGTTGGAAATGGGCCCAGCAGATCCATTCCGATTTGAGAAAATGGAGTTCCTGGCACAGGCACATGATGTAATAGCCCAGTGGGTTTGACAGGTGGTACCTTGCGCCGCTGACAGTCAATGCATGCTTGGACAAAATGTTTCACCTCTGCCGCGATTCTTGGCCAGCAATACTTTTCTTTTACGCGTGTCAGTGTTCTTATGAAACCGAGATGGCCCGCAGTGGCTTCGTCATGACAGGCTTGTAAAAGTTTGCTGCAGGGAGCTTCAGGAACTACCAACAAATAGCTTCTACCTGTTGATAATAAGTTCTTTTTATACAGAATTCCGTCCCGTAAACAGAATGACAAGTTTCTCGAAAACACTGTTGATGCATTGGCGGCTCGTCCGTTTAAGAATTCTATAAGCGAGTTGAGCTCCCGATCATCTAGTTGTTGCTGATAAATGATAGCTACATCAACAACTCCTAAAAAATCTGGGAATTCATCATCCTGTTTAGCCGGTGGTTCAATCGGTGACCTTAAGAAACAGTCAGAGTCTAAGTGTTGCTTTTCGGACTACGGCCATGTCGTACTCTTCGAGCCGTAAGCTCCATCGGGCTAACCGTCGTGATGGGTCTTTCATGTTGGTCCAGCAACAAAGAGAGTGATGGTCGCTTATGACTTAGAAAGCGGGGCCACATAATACGGGCGGAACTTTGCAACTGCCCAAACGACAGCCAGACACTCTTTCTCCGTTGTTGAGTAATCGGACTCGGCGCGTGTCAACGTTCTGATAGCGTAGACAACCACTCTCTCCACACCATCTTGGCATTGGACAAGAACAGCACCTAGGCCCACATAGCTGGCGTCTGTACGGATGGCTGTTGGCGCATTCTCGTCTGTGTCGAAGACGGGTGGAGTTTGTAGACGCTACGGCAGCTCGTTGAACGAAGATTATTGCTCTTTACTCCATGCAAACGCAACGTCTTCCCATGTAAGGCGGGTGAGTGTAAAGACGGTGTGTGCAAAGCCTGCTATAAATCGCCGGTAGTAGGCGCAGAGACCCAAAAAACGCCTCCCATTTTCTTTTCAACAGGCCTTGCGAACTTTGTGATGACTGCAGTTTTATCTGGGTCAGGCTTTACACCTTCGCGACTGACCACGTGTCCCAAGAACTGGAGTTCTTGGAAGGCGAAGTGGCATTTTTTCAGTTTGAAAGTGAGTCCAGCAGTCCGCATGGCTTGAAGGACTGACAGTAGTCGCTTTAGATGTTCTTCTAATGTGACCAAAAAACCAATAACGTCGTCGAGGTAGACAAGGCATGTTTTCCATTTCAGGCCGGACAGAATGGTATTCATTACTCTCTGAAACGTGGCTGGGGCTGAGCATAGACCGAAAGGGAGGACTTTGAATTTATAAGGCCCGTCTGGTGTCACCAAGGTGGTCTTTTCTCGGTCGCACTCATCTACTTCTATTTGCCATTATCCACTTTTAAGGTCCATTGCCGAGAAGAGGCGAGAAGGTTCATTGACGCGACACTGGTGGAGGAGCTGGGTACTATCACCTCATGATCGGCAACCCTGTGAGAAGCCCTGGGCTCAGCCCTACGAGACAACTATGCTTGGAGACGCCTGTGCACCGTTCAAGCCAGAACGAGAACTTGGTCTTGAACCAAAACTTGGCCTTTTGGAGGGAGCAACACTTCCGACAGACAGACAGACAGACAGACAGACAGACAGACAGACAGACAGACAAAGAACTTTATTGGGTCCTGAGAAACGCTGTTCCTTTAGAGCAACGTCGCGGGCCACACCCACCAAAGAACAAGGAGGCCTAGCCTCACCGCCGCGTCGTGGGCTCTCTGAACAGCCCGTAGTTGTGGTAGCAACTCTGAAATTTTAAGGCAGAGTCCCAATCTTCTTCTGTTAGCCGACTTGGGCCCGTAACGAGGGGCACTGCCAGAGCATATGTGCTAAGTCACTAACCTCACCACAATCAGGACAGCCCCCCTTACTCAAGAAATGGCATTTTCAAGCAATCCTGCACAGGTGACGGTCCAGAGTATGTGCATTCCTGAACCATTTCAAGGCCGACCGAATGAAGATGCACAAAACTGGCTTGAGGAGTTTGAACGTGTAGCCAAACATAACTACTGGAGTCTCGGTGGAAAGCTCTTTCGCGTATACTTCGCCCTTGAAGACGGCGCGAAGACTTGGTTTATAAACCACGAGGCAACATTGACAGCATGGGAGGAGTTTTGTCGTCGGTTTCTTGACACCTTCGGTAACGCGGATTGACGCGAAAACGCACAACGCCTTCTTACAGGACGCACCCAACAGCTGCGTGAAAGCGTCGCCATGTTTGCTGAGGATATGGTGCGTCTGTGCCACCACGCGGACCCCGACATGCCCGAGGCTCAAAAGCTAAGCCATATAATGAGGAGCGTCAAAGAGCAGCTATTTGTTGGTCTTGTGCGCAATTCGCCAACAACAGTGGACGAGTTCACCAGGAAGGCTACCGCAATAGAGCGTGCGCTGCAGCAACGGTACCGGCAGTCTGATCGCTCAGCCACCGGCACAGCTGCAGGCGCCACCGCACTTACCGCAAATGACGAGTTTTCTCTACGCCTCCTGATTACATAGATCGTGCGTGAGGAGATCGCGAAGGAGAACGCAAAGTAAACATTGCAGTCACAGGCGCTCCGTAGTAGGAGTCCACGGTAGCCCCCGCCACTGAAGTCGTTCATCATGAACTTCGACAAACGTTTGCCTCTCCTCCGCAATATTCCGCTCCACCGTACCATCCAAACTAGTGTACCTACGCAGACGCTGTGCGTCGTCCATTGGCTCCAGAAGTATCCTACCAGCCGAACAAATACAGCTATGCAGACGCTGTTCATTGACCCATGCCCATGCCCATGCCCGCGCCGCAGCACCTCAAACCGTATACTGTGGCAGCCTGGGCTCAGCAGGATTCTATCAGGCGACCCTATATGCGGAAGACCGACATATGGCGCACTGCAGATCGCCGACCACTCTGCTATAACTGTGGAGAGCCAGGGCACATTTACCATTTTTGCCCACATCGCCGAGCTGAATACCGCAGTAGTGCACGTGCAGCTACGCGCCGACACTTCGACGAAAGCCGTGCCCCCCATCGAAGACGACCAGGCTGGCAGGCGGGAAGACTCTGCTACCTTCCGGTCGCGTTCACCATTCCCGGCTCGCTTTGGTTCACCAAGCCACCATAGTTTTGCTGACACCGTCAGAGGCCGGTTCCCAGCCCACGGCGGGGAAACTGAAGGCAGCGACTTCTGGGGGGAAGGTTGCAAGCCGTCGAATTGCCGAAAATCCTCCACTTCTGCCGAAACACGTGAGAGACGACGATGGAAACTCCGCCGAGAAAACTGCGACTGCTGACCTCGCTGTGACGATTGATGGCGTTGAAGTGACGGCCTTAGTCGATATGGGTGCCGGCTTTTCCGTTTTAAGTGTACGATTGACAGAAGAACTCAAGAAAGTAAAAATGGAATGGACGGGCCCTTATATACGAAATGCTGGAGGCCAGATAATGACACCCACGGGAAAATGTACAGATAGACTCACGATTGAGAATGTGGCTTTTGTAACCACATTTCTGATCTAACCGGAGTGTGCAAACCTATGATACTGGGAATGGACTTCTTAAAAGAGTACGGTGCTGTGGTCGACATACGCGATGGTGTGATTACATTCGCCGCTGACAAGCCTGTGACCCATAATCCAGACCAAGAACCCAGGGTGTTACGTGTGGTCGACGACGACGTCTGCGTGCCACCACTGCAGTAGTCTTGTTTCCGTGTGTTGCGGCGTGCACTGTAATGAAGACGCCATTACCGAACACATCACTGCCCTTCTTTTTCGCCAAGGCATCACCATCACTCACGGCAATATAAACATCCTGGAAGAAGTATACAGGGAATCAACTGCTACCATAGTGCTTCATAAAGAAAGCAACAGACTACCAATCAAACATGGTGTAGGGCAGGGAGACACAATCTCCCCAATGTTTTTTACGCGTGCTTACAGGAGGTTTTCAGAAGCCTAGAATGGGAACAGTAAGGAGTAAGAGCTAATGGTGGGTACCTTCGTAACCTGCGCTTCGCCTACGACATTGCATTGCTGAGTACCTCAGGGGACGAATTGCAACTCATGATTACAGAGTTAGACAAGAAGAGCAGAAAGGTGAGTCTCAAAATTAATCTGCAGAAAACGAAAGTAATGTACAACAACCTCGGAAGAGAGCAGCGCTTCGAGATAGGTTATAGTGCTCTTCAAGTTGTAAAATATCATGTCTACTTTGGGCAGGTAATAACCGCGGAGCGGAACCACGAGATTGAAGTAACTAGAAGAATATGAATAGGGTGAAGTACATTTGGCAAGTACTCTCAAATTATGACAGGTAGATTGCGCACTGTCCCTTAACAGGAAGGTATATAACAGCTGTATCTTTCCGGTACTTCGCTACGGAGCAGAATCCTGGAGGCTTACAAAGAGGGTTCTGCCTAAATTGAGGACGACGCAGCAAGCAATGGAAAGAAAAATGGTAGGTGTAACCTTAATAGACAAGAAGAGAGCAGAGTGGATAAGAGAACAAACGGGGGATAAGGATATCCTAGTTGAAATCAAGAAGAGGAAATGGACATGGGTCCGGCATGTAGCGCGTAGACAGGATAACCGCTGGTCATTAAGTGTAACTGGCTAGATTCCCCGAGAAGGCAAGCGGGTTAGGGGGAGACAGAAGGTTAGGTGGACAGATGAGATTAAGAAGTTTGCGGGTATAAATTGGCAGCAGCAAGCACAAGACCGAGTAAACGGCGGAACATGGGAGAGGTCTTTGTACCGTAGTGGCCGTAGTCAGGCTGATGATGATGATGATGATGACACTCAAGCAAAAACAAACAAGCACTGTTATTGAGCTTCCATGTGATGAAGTGTGCATTAAGGCCATATTTGTTTTGTATATATTATATTTTTATGCCCGGAATATCAGCCAAGAAGAAATCTTTACGATAACAATTTTGCATTGTTCACATAGACTGCATCGTGCAGAAAAAAAATAAAGTGCATATCAAGGTACAATAGCATTATAAGACTGTATTGATTCAGCTTGAAAGATAGATATTGTTAAAGAGACATGGTCATGATCGTATGAAATCAAAGACATGTGGTTAGTTACACTGTATGTTTGAGGAAGCACGTGCATTTTATGATATTGCCACTTAATTAGTCACATATCAGCACTGGAACTTGCCTGAATTCCATGTGAATATTTATAGCATTTAGGAGATGGGTCACTCATGCATGGCTATTTTTTGCATTGATATCAGTCAGTTGAATCTTTTGAACCTTGTTACTGAGTGACATTAATCCTTTCATCTGGTCATTTTGTTTCACCTTATGTTACTATAGTGCTTGTGATCATGACAGATTTTTCTGATTATTGAGACAAGCTCTGGCAAAGTAGAAACTGCTGATATTGTGTCTAGCTCTTCTTTTGTCATAATTACAAGTGTGCTGTTTATTTTTGCCATGAATCAATAACAAGTCACGCAATCAAAGACCTAAACAGAATAATAGGGGTTGTTCAATAAGTGTGTATTTCCCGTGTTTCGTTGCAAAGGGGTGTAATTATTCCTGTTTACCGTTCAAAAACCATCATGTGATCATGAATCGCACTGTAGTGAGGAGGTAGAGAAATTGTGACCACCTGGAGCTCAATATCTGCAATAAATCTAAGGACGTGGGCCCCAAGCACTTTTTGTTCATCGATGATGTATTTAATTACAAAGTGAATCTTATTAACATTTGCATACCTTTACACTACAATAGTAACTTCACCGAGATCAACAACTGTCGTAGTAGTAGCGCACAGAACAAGAGTTCACTTGTGATGTTGTTTTGAATTTCTTCACCGTCATGTATTCTTCACCCTTTGTACTTCAAGTGAAAATTTTACATAGAACTACGTAAGGGCATCTCAATTTTGCCCTTGTTTCATGTTTTATTAGAAAGTTATCAATGGTACTGTCGAGGGTGAGTCAGTGGTAAGACATTCATTTTTTGTGCATACAAGAAGCATAATGGTCTTTTTGGTATTATTTTCAGGAAGACATATATGGCAAAACAGCAGGAGTTGCTCACCCACCTGTTTGTATACAAGGCACTCCCCTGTGCCTCACCAAACTCGAACATTTCGTATATCTTACAACAATCGGGATAATAGTCTCACTGTGTTATGAAATACACGTAGAGTGTTATGCACGGTACTGCATAGAACCTGTGCAACAGCGTGCTCGTTTGAAAATTTCACATTATTTGAAACAGCACTAAGTGGAACAAGTTTTATTCAGCAAACTTAATCCTAAGATTGACAGTTGGGCAATTTTACGTGTAATAAGAGTTGAAGGAATAGCAGAAAACAGGCCCAAATCACAGTGAAATGAGAATGAAATGCTTAGGTCAATGCGTTACTAGAAAGGGAAATGTGATGCCAACCACAAAAAGATACACACACGTAGTACGAAAAAATTGTGAGATTAAAGAATCATACAGTCACAGAATGAGTATGAACGTCACTAAAATAAACATACATGTGGCAAACTTCAGCTTTAGTACTGTGGTGTCCCGTTCTTTTCATTTATACTTCAATGTCGAGTTCTTATCATAAATTTTAAACTATGTACTGAAGTACTGAGTGCTTTACACTCTGTATACATTTGTGGTCAATTTAGTTTTAACTTGATGGATACCAGGATACAATATGCTTTGCCACCATTCGCTATATATGGGAAGTTTTAGATTTCAAGTTGACTATTCAGCCGAGGTACTGGAATTAATTTTTATTGTGGTAAATATACATGAGCCATGAAGTGAGGAATTAAAGATGAAGAAATTCTTAGGTTGCAGATGACATTGGCTTGCACGAAAATATTGTAAACGTATCTGTACTTATTATGTACAATAGAGCATCGGTGTACTGTAGCTGTGTGATAATGCCTACAAGTTCACAAGCATAGGTGATTCCAGCCAATTACGTTTTTTTTGTTTTCAGATAAGTGTGAGTAAACATGTGAAGCAAGATATGAATGCAATGTTGTTATTTTGTTGGCATGACTGGACACCTACAAATTGTTGTAAGCGGATCTAAGACCAACTCAGCAGTCTTCCTTAGGCTTTTATGCGAAAAACCTAACTTATGATCATGTCACACAAGTTTTGATGTCATAGGTGGAGCTATGGGCCTCAAGCAAATTCTTCAGCTCTGTTTTTAGAGATAAAACTCTAATGTTATTTAACCTATGCACTATTTGTTTAACTTCGCAAATGGAAGATATAAATATCACTTCAAAAGGCATCGCAGCAGCCATTGATCGCATTCCTGTAAATCCTGACGAGATGTGCGTGAAGCTGTTTAAGATAGTGAAACTAAAACTATGTCCCTTGTTGAGGGCCCTTTTCCAACAGTCACTCGACACAGGCTGTGTACCCGACGATTGGAAGTTAGCCTGCGAATACCTATATTTATATCCGGAGACCTCTTTAACCCACATAACTACGGACCAATATCTTTAACTAGTATTGGCAGCAAACTGCTTGAGTGTATTATTTCATCGGTAGTCATGAAATACTTGGAAAAAAATGATTTCTTTTTTGTCAACCAACACAGCTTCCTGCATAGACAATCTTGTAAGGCACAGTTATTTGTGTGTTTTATTGATATTTACAACGCCGTACATAATAGATGCCAAATCAATGCCGTTATTGTAGATTAAAAAAAGCCTTCGATAAAGTCTCTCGTGGTAGACGAATGAAAAAGTTTACCAGCCTGATCTTAGACAGTCGCGTAATAAATTGGATATCGGAATTCGTAACTAACTGGTGCCAATTCGCTACAGTTAACGACAAACATTCCTCGTTTTTGCGCGTGAAAGCGGAAGTGCCTAGGAGATCTGTGCTGAGACCAATATTATTTCTAATTTACATTATTGATGTAGCTAATTTTATGACTTCTATGGTGAGGTTGTTCGTGGATGGCTGCGTGGTATATAGTAGGGTGTCTAGCAGTGAAGATGGTATTAATATGCAAAGCGATAATATTATGCTTATTAAGTGGTGCCTGGACTGGCAGATGGAAGTCAACGTGAACAAAACAAAGGCTCTTTCATATACAACAAAAATAAACAATAACTTATCATTGCACATTGAATGAGAAACAAGTTGAAAATGTATCCGATATCAAGTATTTAGGAGTTCATTTAACGAGTGACTTATCATGAGACCTGCATATTGACACTATCACTAGCAGCGCGTATAAGACACTCCAATTCATCAGACAAAACTTACATTTTGCCAATTCTGCAACAAAACCTTTAGCTTACAATACGATAGTCTGCTCTAAACTTGATTATGCTCCCGAATTACGCAGCCCTCAACAGGCTTACCTCATAAACAAAATAGATTCCCTTCAAAACAAAAGTGCCCGATTCATAACAAAATTACTCTTCTAGCATAAATGAAAAAAAGACGTCGCAGAAGTTGCCGTCTTTGCAGTCAAGAAGACAGTTCTCACTTCTACCTCTCTTCCACAATGTCTACGATAATGATTCGTCATTGTCTGCACTCAATAAACTTGACCATCGAATATTCACTTGCCTTGATCATGAATTCAAGCTAACACCTTTGTTTGCCGTACGAACACGTTCTTATATTCGCTATTGCTTTCTGCTTTTAATCAATGGAATAAACTTCCTAATGATAGTGTTTGTACAAAAAGCCATGACAAATTTACTGACAAAATAAAACTTCAACTTCATGCTTGAGCTACCGTGTATAACTGCCTTGGATTTACTGCATGTGCGCATCGTGATACTTCTAACTGTCTGCATAGCTCGGTCTCTTTACCACTGTGCTGGAAGAATATGTTGAGCCTAGTTCTTTTTTTAGAGGAGTTTGTCCTGATAATTTTTTTATATGTACTTTTCTAACTAAATTTTATTGTTCTTTATTTTTTCGCGATGATATTCAGTTTTTCCAACGCTTTATTACCTTAGTCCTTGTGTTTATTCTACGTATGTATACCATAACCACCCCTATGTAATGCCGTCGGGCCTTTAGGGAACATAAATAAATAAATAAATAAATAAATGATGCAATAAAAATTGCAACATGCCTACATGAATGGTTGCATATTTTGTAAAAGTAATGCGAACCTTACTGTACTAATTTGCTAACATTCATGTGCAGACTGACACCCAGTTTGTTGTACATCCCAGTTCTTTGGCTTCCACTTATACTCTTTAGATTTTCGCACTGTGAAGTACACATGTTAGTTTGCGTCATGGTGAACTTTTTCACTAGTTTTATCTTGCTTCAGTACGGTGAATAATATAGGTTGCTTGGGCCGTGTTGTGTATGTTCCTAGTGTTTTGTATTAGGTATAGGTGCTGTATGCAAATACGTAAATATACATATGCTTACACTGACATCAGAACTGATGCTTTTATGCTCTCAATAGAATAATTGAACCACCGTATCATTTATAAATTGAGGTATGCAATAGGAAGTTCTGAAATACTGCTGGCTCAATGTTATGGATTGCGCCTTCATTACCAAGCAAGTAAAGCAGATGTTTAACTCTTCAGAATCATTGTGAAAGATGAATAGGTGGCAGGCAAATAGGCAGAGAGTTCTCACTGTGTTCATGCATGCTTCTTAAAATCTAGCATAATTGAAGTGGCACGTTGCGTTAATAATGTTTAACATGATATGCAGGTGATGACAAAGTGCTAATATGAGTAGGATTTTCCGGTTTTGTGCATATTTGCTACACTTTTTTGTGTTGCTGTGGTATGTTTAAGAAATTCTGAATGGCAAAGAAGCCAACCTGTCTTCTTCTGTGAATATGGTATACTAGCAATTAAAAGGAGCAATTGCTTAATGAAGAACAGCTTTTTTGTAGAGGAAGACTAAAACGCTGCATTTGTTTTTGATTCGTGCAACATTATCTGTACCACAGGAGGGCCGAGTACACATGGTCGTTCACAAAGGTGAAGTGTTTGTGAATTAACTTCTTCACTACTTGAGATACTTTTCAACTGCTAATTTGCGGTAGTTGTACTTGACGTCGTGGTATGCCTTAGGCGTTGCCTGTAATGCATTTGTCTAATATTTAACAAAAAAAAGTTGTATTGATAAGATTTTAGGTAGTCAATGAGTGCTAAATGATCTCAATATTGAGTTTAGGTTAGAGAACCACTGTGTGGGAAGATAAAATACGCGTTACAAATAGTGCTAATTGCCGATATAGATCATCGTTCAACTTCTCATAAGGCGCTGCTGTCCTTGCGTCTGGGTCCCGACAGTACGAGTGCAGTATAGGCACTTAGTGTAGGCACTTTACAGTGTCCTTGTAACTTTCGCACCTGCATAGGCGTGAACAGAAGCACGGAGGAAGGGGAGCGGCTGCCTCGCTCATTCGCCTGCAAAGTCTGCTCCCTACATTGACCTAAAGGGACACTGAAGAAGTTTCGAATTCACGAATTTATTGCGAAATCAGTATACGCGACCTCTTACCACATGTCTATGGAGGTTTTTTTCGCGAGGTTCGTTTAAACAACGGCGCTGTAAGCAAGCAAACTTTGATAAAAAAAATGCCCCTCCCCCATTCTCTCTTCTGTCTTGCGCGCGTACACTGGCGGAGCACAGGAGAGAGAGACACGCGGGGAGATGATGTCACGTTCAGAGTCGAGCCACCGCCCGGCGGGCAACAGTAAGCCGGGCCTCTTAAAGGTGTAGAGGCTTTAGGGCCACCTGCGTCTATAAGTCAACTCAGCTTGTTGACTTCGCGTTTTTGCCATGTTTCTGCTGCGATCTGCTGCCTGATAAGGCATCAGATCTGCCAGTTCGTATGGATATCTGGCCATTGCACCGTTCTCTTCTTCTGATCAGAGATTTTTGCCATCCGGCATTCTCTAGTTGTGTTTGTGCAAAGTTGAAGTGGACTCGCGATGCCGAGTTACTGCGTGGCACAAGGCTGCCAAAACACTTACGGTCGCGATGAGGTCACTCTTCACAAGTTTCTTTGGGATCCGAAGATGACTGCAAAATGGGCCGCTTAAGTTCAAAGAAAATACTTCAAACCTACGAGATGAAGTGTGCTGTGGTGGTCGCAAGTTTGCCGAATTTCGAAGCAGCAGAAGAACTCCTCCTCTTTCCCCATTTGCATGCAGTGCGATCATAAGCACATATGGTGAAAACACGTGTACAAAGATATAAGTAGGCATAATCAAAATGAGCTTTTCTACATGACAGTCGCGTGTTTCTAGCGCTGCAGCTAACATTACGTTTGCATTTTAACACATCACCACTATAGTACTGGGCAGAGTTTACAACAAGTGATGGTATTATAAAGAAAGCAGAACTGCCATATATGAGCCAAACTATTCTTGCAAAAGTTTAGCACAGTTCAGAGCACATATCACCACTGCAGCAAGAGCGGCACTCGTCCGGCACTTTTTTTCCCTCGCGGTAATATGCTGACTCATCGCGTGCGCCTTGCCCGCTGCAGGAAAGTGCGATACTGATTGCAATAACAACTGTGCAATCTGATCTGTGAAATTCAAAAGCAGCTAATGTTTATGCATGCTGCCCGCGCCTAGAGCGGATCGTGCCAATACTCGGCTAAAAGTGAGGGCCGATGCTGCTGTTTCTTATCGAATTGGATATGTACTGTTAAGCGTATCATTTGTAACGCTTTACTTCAGTGACATTAAGCACTGACATGCATCCTATACGTGCGCCAGTCTTCCGACGCGGGTGAAGGTGGCTGTTTGAGACTCTCTTTTCTGTGCCGATTTAGTCGTAGCCCTTTCGACTGGCTCAAACATGTACTGATGTACACAGCACTCGAGTAGTTGCTTTAAATATGGCGAACTGTAAATGTCAGGCTGATTTCAACAGATAAATACGGCATTGACTTCTGGTGAGCGCAGTCGGCTGTCCTCACCTTCCTGCAGATCGAGGCAGAAATACCGAAAGTAGTTCCACAGTATACATCCTTGGTATGCACATATGTTCGGCCCATGACCTCCTCTGGTTCGGCCATTTGAAGATAGTTTTTGTCACGCTGGTATCCACAAATTTCGGGCGAGTGAACCTCTGTCGATGTATAGGGATGTGCTCAAGTGGGCACACGTTCACCATTTGAATAGCGGCACGACACGACAAGCCGAATAGTTTGAAGCCGAAGATGTTCACCATTGCCTGCATGGCACCCTTCAGTTTATGCAGTGGCCTTGCACAGGCGCTGACACATGCCACTGCTATGAGAACAAAAGTTTAAAGTGTCAGCGACATGTTAGTAGCCACATTGTACGTGATAAACCAGACAAGCTAGTGGTGGCGTTGTGGTGTAATAGTTATCGTATTTACCTTCAGAGCGTGTAGTTCCGAGTTCGATTCCTGTGTTGTGCACACTTGTATACAAATGTCAAGTTTGTGCTTGAATGCTTGATTGTACGTTTTCTAATATGCCTCTGCGATGAACAATACCAATAAATGTCTCTGAGGCATTTTTTGTGCCTGAGATACTTTTTTTTTCTCGGCCGTGTAAAAAACGGTGTTTTTCAGGCTTTCAAGAGAAGCAGAAAAACTTCCGCTGTGCTTCATTCAAGCCCTGAAATGAAGTTCAATAAAAACACAAACGTAACCTTCTAAATTCTGTTTTCTGACCCCAATTACTTCGTAAACAAGCCTTGTTAAGCCTTCTGCCAACAGAAATTGGCCGTCTATCCTAAAAACGGAGCTATTTTATGGGCAATAAACAATTAGCGAAACATCATTACTCAATTGTAAATCAAATACGAGTAATATTTTTCAATGAATGAGCTTAATAAAGCAGGTTGACTGCTAAAAACATTCAAAGTGGATGGCTCTTGCTTCAGCATGGTGTTCAAACAAGGAAAACAAAACTCTCCAGAAACATTACCAAGACACCAAAAGCTGCTACCTCGCAGTGTTCTGTCCAAACGAGGAAAACAAAACTTTTTCAGAGACCCTAAAAAAACATCGCCAACAAGGATGTTATCGAAAACCTCATAATAAAGGGCGCCTCACTTATCACCTTTGGGGAGCACGCAGGAACATAAGCCAAAAACACCCTAAAAAGCTGAATCATGTTCACACTGTAACCTGATCGCTCGAATCTTCAACACTGTAGACCCGACCATGTGCCTCATACACCGCCTTGCCAAACATCACCACGACATGCGCGAGCACTATTTCTGCTGCCTGGTGCAGGCCTTTGTTCTCTGCCACTGCGTCTGTGCTCATCCATATCTCTTCTTTTCTCGCGCGGAAGAAGATAAAGTCAACTGCCTCTTTGGGCAAGCGCACACCCGGGCCCTGTCACTTTACTCATCTATTTCAACGGCTCGGCTATTGTCGAAGGGCGTCGACAAGTCTCTTACGGAGCTGACAGAAGCCCACTGAACTACCGAGCTATATACTCCGTCTCTCTCGCAACCAGCTGGGTTGCGCTATTCCCTTCCCTTTTCCACCTTTGATGCCTCTCTCCGCCTGAATGCCTATCCTTACCAGCGTGTTCAGTATCTTAAGCGTTGATCCCTCCACCAAAAATATGCATCCTGAAGACCACCCGTCCTGTAGAGCGCGAGCCTCCACGATGCCACAAGTTCGGACTACAACCGCCGTGGCTTACGTGACTGCCACCCCACAACACCACTGCGCAGCCCGCGCAATTGCCCTCACCGAAAACACAGTCCGCCGCCGTCTGCACTTCCATATCTGTCGAGGCAGAAGGGGCAGCCACCTTACCTCGTACTAACCAAAACTTCTGCAGTACCCATTATCTCAGGTTCCAAGCCTGCAGTATACTATATAAATATATATATATATATATATATATATATATATATATATATATATATATATATATATATGCAGAAGAATAACTTCGGTTGCCGCAAGGTTATAAATATGAAAGTAGGTGCGCTTTCATATAACAACTGTTTAATGTGCCGACGTTTCGACAGGAACCCTGTCTTTTTCAAGGCATAATACTATTTACACATGTTTCGTGCCTTTTTATATCCTGTCGAGACAGGAGGGGGGAGGGGTCAATTGAGAGAGAGAGAGAGAAAAAAAAGAAGAAACAGCGAAACGGGAGGACAAACATTAAATAAAATATAGAAAATCTAGGAGAAGAAGCAAGACCGACACGGCGTAATTAAAAAGGGGCAGCATTTCAACAGAGTAGGGCAGAGGTAGATGAGGAATGTCATCATTGTCAACAATACCTCCCCCGCACCCACACTTCCCCAAGTGGGCAGGGAGCCGCCGTTTTTGTATTTCACCTTTCCGTGTAGTCCGCTGGGGGCTCGTTCCTCTTTGAAGTGTATGACAAGTTAATGGGGAGGGCTTAAGCGCTTTAAGTGCATGCTGGTGGCGTCGGGAGGAGCGAAAAAGCCGGTGAATGAGGCACCGCCATCGATATTCATTATATGCATTGGCTCCTTGTCAGTGAAGGAACAGAATGTGCGTTAAAAATTAAAGAAGAAGAAAAAAAAACCAGGGGGGGGAGGGGGGAGACTGTACGACATCCGAGACAGTCACCACACAGTTGCGGCTCACTGGGAAGACATGCGCGCATGCACGAAAAAGTTAACGAAACCACCTAGCTGTCAGCTCCTTGTCAGTGAAGGAACAGAATGTGCGTTGCAATTTAAAAAAAAAAGAGGGGGGGGGACCGTACGACATCCGGGACCACTTATCTGTGCGTTCCGGCTGTGCTTGATGAGGCAAATTGTTTCTATGTTGTCAGATGCATAGGCCAAAAGCTTTGTTAGCGGGTAATATTATTGTCGTAATGAAACCGGACTGATTAGAGAGAAGCGTTTGCGTCTTTTAGCGGTCGTAACGCGGACAGATTGCCTGGGTGTACATTTATTCCCTATTTTATCGTGTTAAGTTTGTAGATAAAATAGGATTCCCGTTGTTCCCGTTCTCTGATTGTTCGAAAGTTGTTTTCTAGTAGTGTAACCCTGATGTGATCAAAGCTGTGGTCTTTTAATGTGCAGTGTTTTGAAAGTGGAAGGCCTGGCAGAGATCGTAGATGTGCCCGATGGTTGTTGAATCTAATTCTAAACGGAGTGTCTGCCTGGCCCACGTATTGCTTGTTACATACCCCACATTCCAGGAGGTATATGACGTTGTCTGAGTCACAGTCTAGTGCACCTCTTATCCTGTGCTTAAAATCCGAGTGGGTGCTTTTCGCCACTGTCGTTGTCTGCATGTGTTTGCATACCCTGCATCTGCTTTTTCCGCAAGGGTGACACCCAATTTGAGGTTTCGCACCTATCTTTGAATTTATTAAATGATCCTTTATATTTTTTGGCCTTCTGTATACAACACAAGGAGGAGAAGTTAAACACAAGGAGGAGAAGTGAAAGTGAAAGTATACTCAATTCTTCTTAGCAGAACTTAGCAAAGAACTTAGCAAAGAAGAATTGAGTATACTATCACGCGGACTTACATTCTGCCCTGGAAACGGAAGGTATGATGAATTCACGCTCCTAAAAGACCTAGACAACTTCGCACGAAATTTACGATTGGAGGAATATTTCTTTGATAAACCCGAAAAAGACAACGCAATTTTTCGTGCGGTAATCGGACGGCAATGGACCCCAGACGCCAACAGAGATCGACATCTGGATCTCTATATAGACGCGGTTCAAGAAGATGTTATACATGCGTACAAAGTGCACAAACCAAGCATGAATAACATATCATAAAGAGAAAAAGAGGCACTACTCACGTTGAGCAACTGCGAAGATCTCGTCATCAAACCAGCAGACAAAGGAGGCGCGATTGTTGTTCTGAATAGATCGGACTACATTGAGGAAGGCAAGCGACAACTAAATAACAAACAATTCTACAAACACCTCGACTTTGACCCTACCACGGAGCACAAAAAAATCATTGTAACAACCCTAGAGAATCTCACACGTGAAGGCGCCATTAATTCAAAGCTTAAAAAGGCACTTATTACGGTACATTCGGCGCCTGGTCGTTTTTACATGCTGCCGAAGATTCATAAAGAGAATAACCCTGGCAGACCCATTATATCAGGCACGGGAACGTTAACGGAACCCATTTCCAGTTATATTGATCCTTTATTCAAAGTCATACCACCCACACATGAGTCCTTCTTGCGTGACACAAACCACTTCCTTCGGGAAATAGCAGACGTGAAAATTCCAGACGGTGCATTTCTCGTAACATTGGATGTTAGCTCACTCTACACAAATATCCCACATGACGATGGTGTAAGGGCACTTGTTGAATCGTATGGCACACACAACCCTGTCGCTTATCCAAGCAAAAAAGTAATTGAAATCTTCACAAGACTTGTACTCGATTTGAACAGCTTTGAATTTAACAACCAGTACTATCTTCAAATCAGCGGTACGCAATGGGTACAAGAATGGCCCAAAACTACGCTAACATATTCATGCACCACATAGAGTCCAATTTTCTTTCATGTTGTAATATCAAACCATTACTCTATAAACGGTACCTAGATGATATATTCATAATTTGGACACATTCCTAAAACGAGCTCCTCAAATTCATACAGGCATTCAACCAGGTACACCCCAGCATTTATTTTACACACACCTACTCTAACACTGAAATAAACTTTCTTGATGTACTCATTCGAGTTGACGATGGTGCGTTGGTAACTAACGTATACAGAAAACCTACAGACAGGCAACAATACCTGCACTTCAAAAGCTGCCACCCGCGACATTGCAAGACCAGCATTCCCTATTCCCAAGCACACAGATTTCGACGAATCTGCTCCAGCACCGAGGACTTCCACAAAAACAGCACACATATGCGCGAAGTACTCCTTAATCAAGAATACCCGCCAGCTATCATCGATGACGCCATCAAAAAAGCTGAAAATCTGGACCGCCAGATTCTTCTCAACCACCAGAGAAACGCCGACCAACACCGCAACAAAAGCTTGCTACTAACTTTCACGAGCAACCCACCGAACATAAACAAGGTCCTAAGAAAACACTTTAACATATTGGAACAGAGCGTGCGACTATCCAAAATTTTCACTTCTCCTCCTTGTGTTGTATACAGAAGGCCGAAAAATATAAAGGATTATTTAATAAATTCAAAGATAGTTGTGAAACCTCAAATTGGGTGTCACCCTTGCGGAAAAAGCAGATGCAGGGTATGCAAACACATGCAGACAACGACAGTGGCAAAAAGCACCCACTCGGATTTTAAGCACAGGATAAGAGGTGCACTAGACTGTGACTCAGACAACGTCATATACCTCCTGGAATGTGGGGTATGTAACAAGCAATACGTGGGCCAGACAGACACTCCGTTTAGAATTAGATTCAACAACCATCGGGCACATATACGATCTCTGCCAGGCCTTCCACTTTCAAAACACTGCACATTAAAAGACCACAGCTTTGATGACATTAGGGTTACACTACTAGAAAACAACTTTCGAACAATCAGAGAACGGGAACAACGGGAATCTTATTTTATCTACAAATTTAACACGATAAAATACGGAATAAATGAACACCCAGGCACTCTGTCTGCGTTACGACCGCTAAAACACGCAAACGCTTCTCTCTAATCAGTCCGGTTTCATTACGACAATAATATTACCTTCTAACAAAGCTTTTGGCCTATGCATCTGACAACATAGAAATGATTTGCCTCATCAAGCACAGCCGGAACGCACAGATAAGTGGTCCCGGATGTCGTACGGTCCCCCCCCCCCCCCTTTTTTTTTTAAGTTGCAACGCACATTCTGTTCCTTCACTGACAAGGAGCTGACAGCTAGGTGGTTTCGTTAACTTTTTCGTGCATGTGCGCATGTCTTCCCAGTGAGCCGCAACTGTGTGGTGACTGTCTCGGATGTCGTACAGTCTCCCCCCCCCCCTGGTTTTTTTTCTCCTTCTTTAATTTTTAACGCACATTTTGTTCCTTCACTGACAAGGAGCCAATGCATATAATGAATATCGATGGCGGTGCCTCATTCACCGGCTTTTTCGCTCCTCCCGACGCCACCAGCATGCACTTACAGCGCTTAAGCCCTCCCCATTAACTTGTCATACACTTCAAAGAGGAACGAGCCCCCAGCGGACTACACGGAAAGGTGAAATACAAAAACGGGGGCTCCCTGCCCACTTGGGGAAGTGTGGGTGCGGGGGAGGTATTGTTGACAATGATGACATTCCTCATCTACCTCTGCCCTACTCTGTTGAAATGCTGCCCCTTTCTAATTACGCCGTGTCGGTCTTGCTTCTTCTTCTAGATTTTCTATATTTTATTTAATGTTTGTCCTCCCGTTTCGCTGTTTCTTCTTTTTTTTTCTTACTCTCTCAATTGACCCCTCCCCTCCTGTCTTGACAGGATATAAAAAGGCACGGAACATGTGTAAATAGTATTATGCCTTGAAAAAGACAGGGTTCCTGTCGAAACGTCGGCACAATAAACAGTTGTTATGTGAAAGCGCATCTACTTTCATATTTATATATACAAATATATAAATATATATGTATATATAAATATATATGTATATGTGCTTTCACATAACAACTGTTTATTCTGCCGACGTTTCGAAGGCGGCCCCGTCTTTTAAAAGGCATATTAATATTTACACATGTTCGGTGTCTTCTTATAGCCTGTCGAGACAGAAGGGAATGGGTAAAAAAAAAAGTAGTGTCAAAAGTAAAAAAGTAAGAAACAAGGAAACGGGGGGAGAAACGTTAAAGAAATATAGAAACTCTAACACTGAAATAAACTTCCTTGATGTACTCATACGAGTTGACGATGGTGCGTTGGTAACTACCGTATACAGAAAACCTACGGACAGGCAACAGTACCTGCACTTCAAAAGCTGCCACCCGCGACATTGCAAGACCAGCATTCTGTATTCACAAGCACAAAGATTCCGATGAATCTGCTTCCGCACCGAGGACTTTCACAAAAACAGCACACATATGCGCGAAGTACTCCTTAATCAAGAATACCTGCCAGCTATGATCGATGACGCCATCAAAAAAGCTGAAAATCTGGTCCGCCAGATTCTTCTCATTCACCAGAAAAACGCCGACCAACACCGCAACAAAAACTTGCTATTGACTTTTACGAGCAACCCACCAAACATAAACAAGGTCCCAAGAAAACCCATTAACATATTGAAACAGAGCGTGCGACTATCTAAAATTTTCACTTCTACTCCTTGTGTGGTATACAGACGGCCGAATAATATAAAGGACCATTTAATAAAATCAGAGATAGGCGTGAAATCTCAAAAAGAGTGTCACCCTTGCGGAAAAAGCAGATGCAAGGTATGCAAACACATGCAGACTACGACAGTGGCGAAAAGCACCCACTCAGATTTTAAGCACAGGATAAGAGGTGCACTAGACTGTGACACAGAAAACGTCATGTACCTCCTGGAATGTGGGGTATGTAACAAGCAATACGTGGGACAGACAGACACTCCGTTTAGAATTATATTCAACAACCATCGGGCACATGTACGATCCCTGCCAGGCCTTCCACTTTCAAAACACAGCACATTAAAAAACCACAGCTTTGATGACATCACGGTTACACCATTAGAAAACAATTTTCGAACAATCAGAGAACGGGAACAACGGGAATATTTTTTATCTACAAATTTAACACGACAAAATACGGAATAAATGAACACCCAGGCACTCTGTCAGCGTTCCGACCGCAAAAAGACGCAAACGCTTCTTTTTAATCAGTCCATTCTCATTACGACAATACTACTACCCGATAACAAAGCTTTTAGCCTATGCATCTGACAACATAGAAATGGTTTGCTTCGTCAAGCACAGACGGAATGCATAGATAAGTGGTCCAGGATGTCGTACAGCCCCCCCCCCTTTTTTTTCTTTTTTTCTCCTTTAATTTTTAACGCACATTTTGTTCCTTCACTGACAAGGAGCCATTGCATATAGTGAATATTGATGGCGGCACCTCAATTAAGGGCTTTTTCATTCCTCCCGACGCCACCAGCACGCACTAGAAGTGCTTAAGCTATCCCCATTAACTTGTCTTAAACTTCAAAGAAGAACGAGCCGCCAGCGGATTACACGGAAAGGTGAAATACAAGAACGGCGGCACACTGCCCACTTGGGGAAGAGTGGGTGCGGGGGAGGTATTGTTGACAATGATGGCATTGCTCATCTACCCTACTCTGTTGAGATGCTGCCCCTTTCTAATTACGCCATGTCGGTCTTGCTTCTCCTAGATTTTCTATATTTCTTTAACGTTTCTCTCCCCCGTTTCCTTGTTTCTTTATTTTTTTATTTTTTTACTTTTCTTTTGAGCTCTTCCCTCCTGTCTGGACAGGCTATCAGAAGACAGCGAACATGTGTAAGTATTACTATGCCTTGAAAAAGACGGGGCTCTCGTCGAAACGTTGGCAGAATAAACAGTGGTTGTGCGACACACACACACACACACACACACACACACACACACGTATATATATATATATATATATATATATATATATATATATATATATATATATATATATGTAGCTGTCGTCTGTTTTCTGTTTTATTTTACTACCCAATCAATTATGCCATGCATGACATGCCCAACTGCAACCCTGTGCACAGCCGGGAGGCTCTCACTACACGCGTAATCCAGAAGCGGGCAAGGAATTCGCATTGCCCCCGCTTACCAGCCTCTGCCGCATTACGGGGCACCCCTCGTTTTACGACGAAATGTTGACAGGGCGCCGAGTAGTTAAAGGCTTAGAACTTCCTAAAATGCCCGCTTACCAGCCTCTGCCACAATACGCGGCACCCCTCTTTCTACGACGAACTGTAGTTAAAGGCTTAGAACTTCCTAAAAAAGCTCTTTTTTTCCCCACACCGAACCGCCTGTGCCAGGAGGCTTGTGTTCGTAATTCCGGCGATTCATTCGAAACTTTGCGTCTATTATATCGCCTCTCACGCAACTCCTCGGCCACTGTAAAGACCTCTTATCGTGGTCCCCTGCCTGCGACGAGGCCTTCACCAGCATGCAATGGCTTCTCACGACGCCACACATTCTACGCCATTTCGATCATGAAGCTCCGACTGAAATCCACACCGACGCCAGTGGTGTAGGCCTGGGTGTTGTGCTCGCACAGCGTAAACCGGAGCATCAGGAATACGTCGTGGCATACGCTAGTCGTACACTTACCAAGGCAGAGAGCAACTACAGCGTCACAGAAAAGGAGAGTTTGGCCATTGTGTGGGCTCCTGAGAAGTTTCGCCCACATCTATAGGGTGGTTATTCTGACGTCGTGACCGACCACCATGCGCTGTGCTGGCTTTCGACGTTATAAGAGCAATCTGGCCGCTTTACTCGCTGGGTGTTGAAAATCCAAGATTATGACATACGCGTGGTTTATCGGTCAGGACGGAGGCATGCTGACGCCGACGCCCTTTCCGTTCTTCCCTTTCCCAGAATGCCACAGCTGACTCCGCTTGCGATCCCACATTGTCATCTCTTGACTTTGACACCATTGCTATCGAACAGCGCAATCACTCGTGGACTGTGTCTCTTCTCAATTATCTCTCCAAGACGTCCACTCTTGTGCCGAATGTCAGCGCCGAAAATCTCCACCGCACGCCTCCGCCGGTGAACTGCAGCCTTTACCATGCCCTTCCCGACCCTTCGAACGGGTCGGAATAAATAATAATGAACTCCTTCCATTGACTACGACTGGCAACAGGTGAATAATAGTTGCCATAGACTAACGCGCTATGCTAAAACCGCTGCTCTTCAAACGGGTACAGCACAGGAAGTTGCCACTTTCCTACTGCGTCATTTTGTGTTGCGTTCTTGAGGCCCTCAAAAACTCTCCAGTGACCGTGGCCGCACCTTCTTGTCCGAGGTCTTTGAACAATTGCTCACTCAGTGTGCTATTGTACATCGCACATGCACCGCTACAACCCTCAAACGAATGGGGCAACCGAGCACTTTAATCGTACTCTCGGTGATATGCTCTCTATGTACGTGACGCCTGATCACTTAAACTGGACTTAATTCTCCCATACATTACATACGCCTATAATACGGCAACGCAAGCGAGAACAGGTTTCTCTCTATTTTACGTCTTTTATGGCCGTCATCACTCCCACACCATTTACATCATTCTGTCCTATCGACCGATCGATTGATTGATATGGGAGTTTAACGTCCCAAAACCACCATATGATTATGAGAGAGGCCGTAGTGGAGGGCTCCGAAAATTTCGACCATCTGGGGTTCTTTAACGTGCACCCAAATCTGAGCACACGGGCCTACAACACTTCCGCCTCCATCGGAAATGCAGCCGCCGCAGCCGAGATTTAAACCCGCGACCTGCAGGTCAGCAGTCGAGTACCTTAGTCACTAGACCACCGCGGCGGGGCTGCCCTATTGGCCGGACGCGTCCGACAGTATGCCGATCTTGGACGTCACCAGACACGCAGAAGAATGTCACCAGTTAGCTCGTCGCTTTACCTCCTATTACCAAATCCGGAGAAAAACGTTTCATGATGCCCAGACCTAAACTTCCAATTTTCTTTCGGGTGCGCTTGTGTGGCTGTCAGTGCCGCATCGCACACCTGGGCTCTCTTCGAAACTCCTGCCAAAATACGATGAGCCTTATCATATTCTCGAACAGACTTCTGCAGTAAATTACCTTATTGAGTCTCTTACGCCACCATCAGACATGGGTCGTCGCAACCACGAGGTTGTACACGTTCAGAGACTCAAGCAGTACCATGGTTCCACGCCGCCTGCACAGGAAAAATTCCCTAGGATGACTCCTTTTTTCCGCAGCGCCATTGTAAAGAAGAGGAAGTACTCCGGCGCAGAGGCAGCAGCATCGAACGTGCGGCAGAGGCTCGAGCTCGTGAATTGCGGCTGGCGCATCGCCTTACTAGCATCAACCTTTCCGCTCAATAAATCCCATTTACACACACACACACACACACACACACACACACACACACACACACACACACACACACACACACACACACACACACACACATATATATATATATATATATATATATATATATATATATATATATATATATATATATATATCGGAAAGAAGTGTGTACCTAAGGGCTCGTTTTTGTGTGTTTTGACACTATAATATGAGATATAACAGACAATAATGCCAAGGAATGCATAGCGGAAGTTATTAGAGCGAATGAAATGTAAATAAGAACAAAAGAGGGTGAAAAAATAACCAGCCGTGAGCAGGAATCGAACCTACGACCTTCGAATAACGCGTTCGATGCTTCAACCACTGAGAAATCACAGCGGCCTTCCCTCCACCAACTTCTTTGAGTTTTTATGTGAATTTAGAAGTGTGAGTGTCAGTCAGCACCCTTTGTAGCCAGGCGGAGAGTGTGAAACACTCTTTTATGCGCATGTGTGGCGTCACGTAGGACGTGAATTTATTACGAGCGGGCAGCTGACCAATAGTCCCTCGTATACAACCTAATGACACCGAGTCTGCCAGTACGAGACCCCCGTTAATGAATAGCGGAAACAAGTGTGTACCCAAGGGCACGTTTTTCCGTGTTTTGACACAATATTATGAGATCTAACAGACAATAATGCCAAGAAATGTATAGGGGAAGTTATTAGAACAAATCGAATGTAAATAAGAAGAAACGAGGGCGAAAAATAACCAGCCGAGAGCAGGAATCGAACCTACGACCTTGGAATAACGCGTTCGATGCTCTTCGAATAACGACCTTCGAATAACTCTGTGAGAATTTCACAAGCTATATTGAGGACGTTCTGGACCTTTGAAAGCGAGTCAACGAGTCGATGTCTGAAGAGCTTAAGATCAAGCACATCATGAAGGGCATTGAGGACGACGCTTTTCAAATATTGCTTTCTAAGAGTCCTGGCACTGCTGTAGAACTGACCGAGTTATGCCAGAATTTTGACGAGTTGCGCAGGCAACGTCATTCCACCCGACGTCTCTCAATGTTCGACGACTTTTTGTCCAGCCTGTCCACCCTTGGCATAGGAGAAGACCATGCCCCTCTTCTCTCCAAGATCCAAAAGTTCAACCGCACTGAGGTCGCTCGTCAAGTCTATTCGATGTCTTGTGTACCCGATCAACCATGCAGATTGACGTCTACTCTCCGCGACTTCATTCAACACCAGGTCGCACAAGTTCTTCCTCCCGCCCGTGAACCGCCACCAATCGCCGCACCTCTCACGGACGCCGATGCCATTGCTCGACCTCGACAGCCGGCGTTCCAGCCAGCGCCTATGTATTCGCAGCCGCCCTTTGCGCCCCCGACCTATTCACCACCGCCTATGCTGATACCACCTCGGCCGCAGTTTTCTGCCTCCCAGCCGCTACTCGGCGTCTACTCCGACCAATGGCGGACCTACGACAACCGTCCATTATGTTTTTCTTGTGGTGGCGTTGGCCACGTGGTGCGTTATTGTCGTCGTCACCAGGCTACCCAGAACATTCAAAGAAAGCCCTCTTTCGACCCTCACTTTTCTTCTACGCCTTCAAGCGCTCCTTCCTCATCCTTTCTTTCTGATCGTCAACTCGGCCCCACCCACCGCTCCCCATCTCCACGTTGACGTTTGCCTTCACCTATGCGTCGCCGTTCTGGACCCACCGACCAGGAATACTAACGGCCGCAGTTCCCGAGGCACGAACTGCGTCCCCGTCGCCATGCACAAGCCCTCGCCCCTGTCCATCTAACGTCGTTGAAGTATCAGTCAATGGTATCGTCGTCATGGCACTTGTCGACACCGGAGCCGCTCTATCCGTCCATTCCGTCAATCTGGGTCAAAGCCTCCCTGTCGCTGTCAAAGCCTCCCTGCCGTATTATAATCTGTCTGTTTCTGACGACACCACCGCACCACCGCGCTCTTGTCTGCTGGTGACTGTTTCATGTGACGCTATTTCTGACGGCGATCTTCTATATACACCCTCTGCATTGTTCCTTCAATGCACATGTTCTCCGCTGCCCGTTGCTCTCGTTACATTCCACCATGGCGCCACGAAGACGCTCGTGTACAAAACGTTAGAAGGGCCTGTACATTTATTACATGGTAATTATCTCGGTCACGTGCATCCGATCGACGCCCGTCACATTTTTGACGATTGGCCTAGTTTACTTTCTACGAACCTCAGCGCACTCATTTCGCACTCTGTTGTTTACCAGTCACCCCTTCACGCTTTCCACCGCTCTATCGATGTCGCAACGTCTTTTTCAGAACGAAGCCAGTTGGTCAACCTGCTGCAAAAGTTTCGTACATCTTTTGACAGCCAAGCTTCTGGCCTCAGTCGCACATCGAACATATCTCACAAGATCGACACAGGAAGCCATACGCCTCTACGGCAGCGCCTCTACCAAGTCTAAGCGTCAGAGCGCCGTGTTATTGATGCCCAGGTTGCCGACATGCTCCAGTGGTGTATTGTACAGCCTTCTAACAGTCCCTGGGCGTCACCGGTCGTTCTTGTTAAGGAGAGGACGGCTCCATTTGGTTCTGCGTGGACTACCAACGCTTAAACAAGATCACCCGTAAGGACGTTTACCCGTTACTGCGAATAGACGACGCCTTTGACTGTTTTCAGGGAGCAGAATACTTCTATGCGCTGAAATTACGGTCCGGATACTGGCAAGTTCCTATGGAAGCACCTGTCCAACCGAAAACAGCATTTGTTACAACTTATTATATTGCCACATAGAGTTGTAAGCCGGCCAGCCCTAGCAAGCCAAAAAGGGCAAAGAGAACGAAGAAGTGTAGTTAGCGCTTTGTTTTGAAGATACACGCTCGTGTCTTTATGCCCCGCTGTTCCTGTCTTGTTTCTACGGCTCTTGGTGCGTGACAAACTGGTGGACGTGCTGGGTAATCTATGCACCGTACCCCTCCACATCGCAGGAACACAAGCGTCGTACCGGTGGTCACTCCTGTGCATCGCGCCAGCAGAAGAATCCGAGGGCTATCCCTTGAGTTTAGACTGCTCGCAAACAACATGGCAGCTCCGACCAGCCTTACCAACACCAACCCACCCCTGAGTTTCGACTGCTCGCAAACAACATGGCAGCTCCGTCCAGCCCTACCAACACCAACCCAACCGGTACGAACGGCACAACGCCGCTTCATTGCACCTTTTTCACACCACGAACGCCAATCATGGCACTGCACTTGAGGATGTGGAAGACTGGCTTGTTCATTACGAGTTTGTTGCCGTGCACAACCAGTGGGACGACGCAGAAAAACTGCGGCACGTCTATTCCAGTCTTTTGGACGGCGCACGTGCCTGGTATGAGAACCAGGCAGGTATTCTTACATCATGGCAAGATTTCAAACGCCGACTTCTTGGGACATATGCCAGCCCTCACCGTCGGGTGAGAGCTGAACGTAATCTGCAGTCCCGCATACCACTGCCGAACGAAGGGGTCGCGATGTATGTCGAAGGAATGACGCGCCTTTTCCACCGAGCTGACCCCGGCATGCCCGAAGAAAATAAGGTAAGGTACCTCATGCGTGGGGTGAAAGAGCAGCTTTTCGGTGGGCTTGTACGCAGTCCACCCAAGACTGTGTCCGAATTTCTCGCGGAAGTCGTCACCATCGAAAGCACTCTTAGGCACCGGGCCCCGTCATACGAACGGCACGTCAATGCTTCAACTACGGACTACTTAGGAGCTTTTGGTGGCCAAATGAATTTTTCCGAGAGCTCATACGTTCAGTTATGCGCAAAGAACTCTAGAAGCTGTCAGTGCCTTCGCACCCCACTACCTTAACGTTGTCCAGCGTTGTCCGAGATGAAGTCCAGCATGCCTTAAGAAAACCGCCTTGCATGCGGGATTATCAACCACCCGGTGACTTTCCCCGCATACCGTATGCTCAAGCTTTGCAGCAACCTGTTACACCTGCAAATCCGCATCCCACCGTGGCCCCAGCCATGCTGCAGACGGTCCAAGCGGCGCCATATTACAGCGCACCTCGCCTGATCTCGCGGAAGTCAGACGTCTGGCGTGCGCCAGATCGATGTCCCCTCTGCTTCCACTGTGGTGAAGCTGGGCACCTGTGTCGACAATGTCCTTACCGTAATCTTGGACTACGTGGATTTTAGACGAACTCACCACTACCCAGGTTCGGTCAGCGGCCCCCTGAAATTGAAGAGTATGTAGCTCAACAGCGCGGAACTTCGTCATCCTTGCACCAGTCACGCTCCCCGTCACCGGGGCGATTTTCTCCTAATTGCCGCACCTATTCGAGCGTGGCGCATGGTCAGTCGACCAGTCCACGCCGGGAAAACTAACCACAGCGACCTTCGGTGGCAAGGCCGCTCATACTGGACAAGCTCAAGGCCTCCTACCGACGCTTCCGAAAACTGACAATTCCCCGACGATGATCACACCAGCTTGTTCCGGAAAGATTTCATTAGACATTCCAGTGCTGTTCGACGGTCGCAAAGCCAGTGCTTTAGTTGACACGGGTGCAGATTTTTCGATAATACGTGAAAAACAGGCTGCTCTCCTAAGGAAAGTGACGATGCCTAGGAACCTCAGGCCAATTCGTACTGTTGGCGGGCACATCGTCATGCTACTCGGCGTTTGCACAGCACGAATACAGATTCGTGGCTATACTTTCGTTGTCAGCTTGAGCGTTCTCCGCCAGTGTTCTCGAGACCTGATCATTGGCATGGATTTCCTGAGGGAGCACAGTGCTATCATTGACATTCGACAACGCCTCGTCACGTTCTCAACAAAAAGCGCCACAACAGAGCATAATCCCAGCCACGATCGAGTATGTCTGCGGGTAATTGACGATGCTGTGACGATACCACCGCGCTCAAGTATTATGGTTCAAGTGGCGTGTGACAAATCAGCACACGGTGAAATGGTGGCAGAGAGCAATTGATCCCTATTCTTTTCCCAAGGTGTCTGCGTAGCACGAAGCCTAGTAGACCTACAGGCTGGCCACTGCGAGGTACTTGTTACGAACTTCAGCTACGAGCGCCGACACTTTTTCCCTGGTACTGTCATTGCCTATGCCTACCCAATAACCAATGTGACTGAGTGTTTTGCTTCCGAGGCAACCGATAATGCCGAAGCACCTCTCCTGAGCGTTGATATAAATCCAACGCTTTCTGACGAAACCAAACGAAGGCTTAACAACCAGTTGATAGAATTGCACGCCTGTTTGGCACGTTCATCGAGAATCCGTCAAAAATCGATTACCAAACACCGTATTATCACCTACGGCGACGCGCACCCTATGCGGCAACAGCCTTGTCGCGTTTTACCAACCGAACGACGCGCGATTCAAAAGCAAGTGAAGGAAATGCTTCAAGACGGTGTAATACAGCCATCAAG
This sequence comes from Rhipicephalus microplus, assembly GCF_043290135.1. Classification (NCBI taxonomy): domain Eukaryota; kingdom Metazoa; phylum Arthropoda; class Arachnida; order Ixodida; family Ixodidae; genus Rhipicephalus; species Rhipicephalus microplus. The sequence goes on from NC_134708.1 coordinate 121,687,870, forward strand.
CAGCCCTTGGGCATCGCCAGTAGTCCTTGTAAAAAAGAAGGATGGTACACTTCGCTTTTGTGTCGATTATAGGAAGCTGAATAACGTCAGAAAGAAAGACGGGTACCCATTGCATCGAGTGGACGATTCTCTTGACAGGCTCAGACGAGCAAAGTACTTTTCCTCAATCGCCCTCAAAAGTGGTTATTGGCAAATTGAAGTCAATGAACGTGACCGTGAAAAAACGGCTTTTGTAACTCCTGACGGCCTGTATGAATTCCGAGTGCTCCCATTCGGTCTCTGTGCCACTCCGGCCACATTCCAACGAATGATAGATACCGTTCTCGCTGACCTCAAGTGGAAAAGTTGCCTCGTCTTTTCAGATGATGTCGTTGTCTTTTCAAAAACGTTTGACGAGCACCTTTGTCACCTTCAAAGTGTTTTCGAAGCCATACGATCCGCTGACCTTACCCTCAAGCCTGAGAAGTGCCATTTCGTCTACAATGAACTGAAGTTCTTGGGCCACGTTGTGAGTGCTGCAGGCATTCGGCCAGATTACGAGAAGACTGCCGCTGTGGCCGCTTTTCCAGCTCCGACAGACACAAAAAGTCTTCGGCAATTTCTAGGACTCTGCGCATACTATCGTCACTTTATTGAAAACTTCTTTAAGGTTGCGGAGCCCCTCATCAGACACGCGTGACGACACCACATTTCAGTGGACTGACGAACAAGCGACTGCATTTGCAAAACTGCAACATCGATTGTCATCCCCTCCTGTACTCGGTCATTTCGATGAGGACGCTCACACAGAGGTGCGCACTGACAAAAGCAACATTGGTCTCGGAGCTAACCTGGTGCACACACAAGATGGGATGGAACGTGTGATTGCCTACGCAAGCCACGCTCTATCACATGCCGAAACCAACTATTCAACGTCAGAGAAGGAATGTCTCGCGATAATATGGGCGAATACAAAGTTCACGCCTTATCTCTATGGGCGCCCATTCAAAGTTGTGACTGATCACCACGCTTTATGTTGGTTGGTTAACCTCCGATACCTCTCTGGGTGATTAGCACGATGGAGTCTGCGACTTCAGGACTTCGATGTCATCATCGTATACAAGTCGAGTAGAAAGTGTGAAGACGCCGACACGCTATCACGAGCGCCTCTGGAATCCGACAATACAGCTGTAGAAGACGACAGCGCCTTCCTGGGGACTCTCAGTAGGGCGGAACTCCTCAGTAAGCAAAGAGCGGACCCCGAGTTAAGGCCCATCATCGATCATTTAGAAGGCAGCACCGCGTCTGTTCCTCGTCCACTTTCCCGTACGTTGCCGTCATTTTGCTTACGACAGGGCATATCATACAAGAAAAACACCGGTGTTGGCAGCAGATCTCATCTTCTAGTCGTCCCTCAAGACCTTCGTGATGACATCCTACTTGCCTGCCACGATGAGCCGACATTCGGCCATCTGGGATACTCACGGACGCTCGACCGGGTTCGACAGCTATATTTCTGACCAAAACTTTCAGCTTGTGTCAAACGCTACGTGAAAGGATGCCGCGAATGTCAGCGTTGCAAGTCACCACCTGTAAGGCCTGCAGGCCTCTTACAACCCATCGATCCACCGCGTACGCCGTTTGACTAAGTTGGGATGGACCTCCTTGGACCGTTTTTTTTGTCTCACTCCGGAAACAAGTGGATCATCGTCGCAACTACTTACTTGACGCGTTACGCTGAAACGAAGTCATTGCCACACGGTACAGCATCTGAAGTCGCCCAGTTTTTCATGCATCACATTGTGCTTTGTCACGGTGCCCCGTTTTTCGTCATCACTGACCGAGGGACAGCGTTTACGGCAAAACTGTTGGACGACATCTTCAAGCTCAGTTACACGAACCACCACAAGACAACCGCATACCACCCCGAGAATAACGGCTTAACAGAAAGGCTGAACAAAACGCTGGCGGACATGATTTCCATGTACGTGGATGTGCAGCATAAGACATGGGACGAAATTCTGCCATACGTAACGTTTGCGTGCAACACCTCAACCCAGGAAACGACAAGGTTCGCACCATTCCGCCTCGTTGACGGTCGAGACGCGCAAACCATGCTGGACGCTATGATTTCTTGTGACATCGACCAGCAAGAGCTACTAACTCCTGATGTCGACGATTACATTCAGCGCACAGAAGAAGCACGTCAATTAGCTCGCGTGCACATAAGATCGCAGCCATGTGAAGACGCCTGAAGGTACAATATGCACCATTGACAAGTCTCCTATCAACCTGGCGATTAAGTGTGGGCTTGGACTCCTGTTAGACGGCGAGGTGTGAGCGAAAAATTCCTGAGCAAGTACTTCGGACCCTACAAAGTATTACGGCACTTGAACGAGGTCAACTACGAAGTAATTCCAGACGGAGGCTCGGCAACGACCCAACGCCACTCACCACGAACAGAGATTGTGCATGTCGTCCGCCTAAAACCTTATAAAACGCGGTGATACTCGCGTTATTGTGCCCGGGACAAACATTTTCATTTTTACAATGTCAGTTGGGTCTCAAACGAGCTTTGAACTCTGTTAATAGTTTTTTTTCTCTTATGACCGACCCAAGACATTTTTTTTGCACCTGCATGTGCCCTGTGTACTATAGGTACCGTTTCTATCTCTTCTTTTTTTTATCGGCCCTGCCGTCTCCTTGTGTATGACCATTGGGTCGATGCTCTAATGGGAGGGGAATAATGCCACCTAGAGTTGAGAGCCGGCAGGCCCTAGCGAGCCAATAAGGGCAAAGAGAACGAAGAAGTGTAGTTTGCGCCTCGTTTTGAAGATACAGACTCGTGTCTTTCTGCCCCGCTGTTCCTGTCTGGTCTCTACGGCTCTTGGTGCGTGACAATATTTACGAATTAACCGTTATGTCTTTGTAATGCTCCAGCCACTTTTGAAAGAATGATGGATACTATTTTACGAGGCCTCAAGTGGAACACGTGTTTATGCTACCTCGATGACGTAGTTGTCGTTTCCACCAATTTCTACACCCATTTAAATCGTCTCGAGCATGTCCTCACACGCCTCACCGACGCCGGCCTTCAACTCAACCTCAAGAAGTCTCGTCTTGTTGCCCGGCGGCTCACCATCTTTGGCCACGTCGTATTGCGGGACGGCATACTTCCCGACCCCGCCAAGCTTCGAGCAGTCGCCGATTTTCCGAAGCCAAAGAACTTGAAGGAACTTAGAAGTTTTGTCGGCTTGTCATCATATTTCCGACGCTTTTTTTCGAAATTTCGCTTCTATGTGTGCGCCCCTTAAAGACCTTCTTAGCGGCGACAAGGACCTTACCACCTGGTCACCAGCATGCGACGATGCGTTCACCAAATTACGCCATCTGCTAACTTCACCACCCACCCTCCGCTACTACAATCCTGCCGCTCCCATGGAGGTTCTTACTGATGTCAGCGGTGTTGGACTTGGCGCTGTGCTCGCGCAACGAAAGGCAGGGTTTGATGAATATGTCGTCGCCTACGCTAGCCGAACTCTGACGAAAGCCGAGGCTAACTACTCCGTTACCGAGAAAGAGTGTTTAGTTGTTATTTGGGCCCTCGGAAAATTTCGACCCTACCTGTATGGTCACGCATTCGACGTCGTCACTGACCATCTTGCCCTTTGTTGGCTATCCACACCTAAAGACACTTCCGGATGACTTGCTCGCTGGGCGCTCAAACTTCAGGAGTACGACACCCGCGTCATTTACAGATCTGGTCGTAAGCACACGGACGCCGACGCCCTTTCTCGCTCACCCATATTGGATGAAGGTGTTTGCCTCTCTTCCCTCGAGCCTGCACTTGCGTTATCCGCCTTGCGCAGCATGGCGGTGGAACAACGAAAGGATCCCTGCACCAGGGGCCTTATAAGCATTCTTTCTGATCCTTTCACTCCTTCGTTGTCTCGCGCTCTCCGCCGCCAGGCTAGCAACGTTTGCTTAAAGGATGATCTTCTTTATCGACGCAACTACCTTTCCAATGGTCGCAAGTGCCTCCTTGTGATACCCCGCCATCTTCGAGCTGTTATCTGCGAAGCTCTCACGCTGACCCGCAGTTCGCCCCTGCAGGCCTCTTCAAGACACACTTTAGCCCCGCCGCGGTGGTCTAGTGGCTAAGGTACTCGGCTGCTGACCCGGGGGTCGCGGGATCGAGTCCCGGCTGCAGCGGCTGCATTTCCGATGGAGGCGGAAATGTTGTAGGCCCGTGTACTCAGATTTGGGTGCACGTTAAAGAACCGCAGGTGGTCGAAATTTCCGGAGCCCTCCACTACGGCGTGTCTCATAATCAAATGGTGGTTTTGGGACGTTAAACTCCACATATCAATCAGTCATCATTCAAGACACACTTTAGGCTTCAGCTCAGAATTTATTGGCGGGGCATGTAAAACTACGCGCGGAAATTCATTCGCTAATGTGCTCAGTGCCAACAACGAAAGTTGCCTGCCGGGCAAGTCTGCCTGTCACAACCTCTTCCTTGTCTCAGTCGACCTTTTGATCGCGTCAGCATTTATACTTACGGACCACTACCATCAACTCTAGCTGGTGATCGCTGGAATATTGTTGTGATAGATCATCTGACACGCTATGCTGAAACAGCCCGTGACGTTGGAGCGTTTCTGTTGCAACGTTTCGTTCTGTGTTATGATGCCCCTCGCAAGCTCCCAAGTGACAGAGGCCATGCCTTCCTTTCTGACGCCTTGAAGGCAATACTCAACGAATGCCGAATCGTGCGCCGCACAAGCACAATGTACCACCCTCTAACGAATGGCATGACGAAGCGCTTCAACCGTACTGTTGGCAATATGCTGTCGATGTACGTCGCCTCTGATCATTGAAATTGGGACCAAGTTCTCCCGTTCATCACCTACGCGTATAATACTGCCGTAGTAGCTACTACAGGGTTTTCGCCGCACTTTTTTCTACACGGACGAGAACCCTCAAATACAGTAGACACTATTCTTCCATATAAGCCTGATGAGTCCGAAAGTACAACTCTTTCCGAAGCTGCCCGACATGCTGAAGAATGCCGCCAGCTTGCCCGCTCTTTTTCTACCGAGGACCAGTGGCAGCAGCAATCTCGCCAGCCTGGGGAGCGTTCGGCTCCAAACTTTCCACCTAGTTTATTGGTATGGCTTCGGGCATTTGCTACCGCACCTGGCCGCTCCACAAAACTTCTTCCCAAATACCTCGGGCCATACCGCGTTGTAGAGTAAACGTCACTCGTCAGCTGCATTGTGGAGTCCATCATCCCATCCACAGACCTAGGCTACCGCGGCCGCGACACTGTTAACTTCTCTCGCCTCAAGCCATACTATGACCCATTAGTCGTTTTCTTCCCTAATCCACCAGCATGGCGCCTTTTCATGCGGAGGGCGATTGTAGTGAAGAAGAGGGGCCTCAGCGACATTTCTCGGCGCCTCAGAGGCACCACCATCAGCATAAGCTCGTGTTTGCTGCGCTTGGCCGGACGCTGCTGACTGCTTCGCTTTCGGTGTTCTGCTCAGCAAATAAACCCCGTTACAAGTTAAATATATATATATATATATATATATATATATATATATATATATATATATAGGCACTTTCACAAAACAACTTGTTTATCCAGACGACGTTTCAACGGCAGCCCCGTCTTTTTCAAGGAAAAATGTTAACAACAAAAAAGAAGAACAGGAGAAAGAAACGTTAAAAAGAAGCAAGAGGGACATGGCGGGATTAAGAAGGAACAGGAACCCAACAAAGTAAGGCGAAAATATACGAGCTATGCCACATTTGTCGACAATACCTCTCAAGCACTCACCCTTCCCCCAAGTGGACACTTTGACCACCGTTTCTGTATTTCACCATCCGAAGGTATCCGCTGACAACTTGGCCTCCTTTTAAGTTTTATGACTAATCAGTGGGGAGAACTTAAGCGCTTCAAGTGCATGTTTGTGGCGTTGGAAGATATGGAAAAGGCGGTAATTGTGGCCCCGCTATGAATAGTCATTACATGCATTGGCTCCTGTCAGTAAAGGAAAAGAAGAAAAAGCAAAGCAAAACAAAAAAAAAGAAGAAAAGGAAACTGTACGACATCCGGGACCACTTATCTGTGCGCTACGGCTGTTCTTGAAATGGCAAATCATTTCTATAATGTCAGATGTATACCCTAAAAGATTTGTTAGGGGGTGAAAGTGAGGCGTTAACCACTGAGCCACCTCGATGAACACTTTGTTAGGGGGTAATATTATTGTTGTAATGAGAATCTAGCAGCAGAGTACTGATTAAAGAGGGGCGTTTGCGTCTTTTAGTGATCGTAACGCTGTCAGAGTGTCTGGGTGTTTTTCATCGTGTTGAATATGAAGATAAAGTAACACTCCCGTTGTTCCCGCTCTTTGATTGTGGGAAAATTGCGTTCCAATAGTGTAACTCAGATGTCATCTTAGCTGTGGTCTTTTATAGTACTTTGTGTCTGTCTGGCCCACGTATTGCTTGTTACATACCCTAAATTCCAAATGGCTTATGACGTTATTGGAGTCGCAGTCCAGTGCACCTCTTATCCTGTGCCTAAAATCCGATTGGGTGCTTTCCGCCACTGTCATTGTCTGGATGTGTTTGCATACTTTTCATTGCATTTTTCCGGAAGGGCGACACCCTGTTTGAGGTTTCACGCCTATTTCTGAATCTATCAAATGATCTCTTATACTTTCCGGCCGCCTGTATACCACACAAGGAAGAGAAGTGAAAATCATCAATAGTCGCACGCTCTGTTCCAATATGTTAAAGTGTTTTCTTAGGACCTTGTTTATGTTAGGTGGGTTGCTCGTGAAAATTAATAGCAAATATTTGTTACGGCGCTAGTCTGTATTTTTTTTCTGGTGTAGAAAAGTCTGGCGGTCCAGATTTCCCGCTTTTTTGATGGCGGCATTAATGATAGCTGACGGGTATTCTTGATTAAGGAGTACTTCGCGCATATGTGGGCTGTTTTTGTGGAAGTACTCGGTCCGGGAGCAGATTCATCGGAATTTGTGTGCTTGGGAATAAAGAATGCTGATCTTGCTGTGTCGCTGGTGGCAGCTTTTGAAGTTCAGGTATTGTTGCCTGTCCGTAGGTTTTCTGTATACGCTAGTTACCTATGCACCATCGTCCATTCAAATAAGTACATCAAGAAAACTCAATTCAGTGTTGAAGTAGGAGTGTGTAAAATAAATGTTGGGTGTACTGGGTAAACGCCTGCATGAAAGTGAGCAGCTCGTTTTTCGAATGTATCCATATCATGAATATATTGTCACGTATTAAAACAGGGAAAACATACACAATGATTTATTGAGTGCCAACTTTTGCCCAGAAAAGTAGCTATGTCACAAAGAAGAGTCTGCTAAAAGCGTTCCGCCTACGTGTCCCTTTCTGCACAACTACTCCGTCAGTTTTCCCGGCTCGTGCTCGTGCACAAGAGGCATGCGCTGCTCTGCCCAAGATGCGTGAGCACGCCCGAGGCACAGTAGACGCCCACATAACGTCTCGTTGGTTGCGAGGCACTGTAGACACCCACATAGCGTCTCGTTGGTTGAAGGCACTGTAGACGCCTACTTATTGTCCCGTTGGTCGTCTTCGTAAAATAATTAGTAGGAGCAACCTCTGCGGCATTACTCCCCCTCCGAAATGCGCATCGTGTCGACGCGTGAATTCGGAAGGATAATAGTCCAGGGGACTGATGTTTCATTCTCTTTCGTGGTATGGCTTCATGCGGACAACGTGGACGACCTCCGCATGGTTTTGCCTTTCAAGCGCTCTGATCCGTCAGGGATTACTTTGTAAGTTAGGTCACTTAGCCGGCGAAACACCTTATATGGACCAAAGTACTGCAGAAGGAGCTTTTCTGACAGGCCGCGGCGTCGTATTGGTGTCCAGATCCATACTTGATTACCTGGCTGGTGCTTGACTCTCCTGCGACGCAAGTTGAGTAGTCCGCATCCTTGAACTGTTGTTGACCTATTCGGTGCTTTGCCAACTGGCGTGCTTCTTCAGCTTTCTGCAGAAGTTCGTTAATGTCATATGGTTCGTAATGGTCATTGTCGACTGGGAGCATGGCGTCGAGAGTTTAATTGACTATGCGACCATAGACAAGCTGAAATGGGTTGACGTGGGCGGTCTCTTGGAGGGCCGTATTATGGGCGAACGTTGCGTAAGGCAGGATTTCATCCCACGTTTTGTGCTCCAAGTGTTCCGTTAACCCATTCGTTTGGGGATGGTACGCAGTGCTTTTCCTATGACTGGTGTACGTCATTAACATCAAACACTGCATCAACTCTGACTTTAAGGCTGCTCCTCAGTCGGTGATTACTACCTTTGGGGCGCCATGTCGAAGAACTACGCTGTGCACAAAAAACTTGGCTACTTCAGCTGCCGTTCCTCGCTCAAGGCAGCCGGTTTCATCATATCACGTTAAGTAGGCGGTGGCGACTACGATCCAACTCTTGACCGATGATGACATTGGGAAGCGTCCAAGAAGATCCATTCCAACTTGTTCAAATGATGTAGCAGGCGTTTCTACGAGCTGGAGCAGGCCGGCCGTCTTCAGTGGTGGTCTTTTGCGCCTTTGACATTCGCGACATGTCTTCACATATTGCTACACGGACGCCAGCAGCTTGGGCCAGTAATACTTCTGATGAATTCTGGCAAGTGTCCAGCTGACACTCAAGTGACCAGACGATGGTTGATCATGACAAGCTTCTAGGATTTCGGGCCTCATTGCTACCGAAACGACGAGTAAGAACTTCTTGTTATGCCGGAAGTTCCTTTTGTATAGCACATTTTCGCAGAAAGAGAAGGAAGATAATGTTCTCTTAAATACACGTGGGATCTTGCCGCCACGCCCTTTGAGGTGTTCAATCAAAGGAAGCAGTTCTGCGTCAGCTCGTTGATGTTCCGCGATATCTGAGGCCTCCATCACACAGAGAAGTGTCGAGTCGTCTTCTTCTGAAGGAGTAGAGTCAAGTGGCGCGTGATAAAGAATTGGCATCGTTGTGTTTTCGCCCAGACCGGTATACAACAGTAATGTCATATTCTTGCAGTTGGAGGCTACATCTGGCAAGACGTCCCGACGAGTCTTTTACGTTCGCGAGCCATCAGAGTGAGTGCTATAAGTGAGTGCTCTGAGCTACACCCCCTTCGTGGTTCTCAAACCGTATTCTCGTTCCATCCTCCAACGCAAAGTACACGCGGACCGATTTCCTCGTCTCATCCGAGGCATTGGTCCTTGCGACCCGCTTGAAATGCTCCAGCCATTCTTCCACGTCTTCCACAGAGATTGCTCCTACTAATTATTTTACGAAAAGCACCAACGGGACGCTATGTAGGCGTCTACAGTGCCTCGCAACCAACGAGACGCTATGTGGGCGACTACTGTGGAAGGGTTCAGGTAAGCACGGGGGAGACACGATGAGTTCAGATGTTGAAGCTGGATTGGCCATTTCTCTGAGAAACCGCTGCCCGTGTTGAGAAACGGTTACCGCTGCCCGTGTTGCTGACGCAGTGAGGAGTGGTCCGAATTCAGGTGACTCACCTTGGAGGCGGCAGATTGAAAGCTGGTGTACTGGAGTAAGTTCGCCAGGCTCCAATCGCTGGGGGTCAGGGCTTCTCTCTCTTGCGCCAAGGGGACTTCAAATCATACCCCGCACCTCCACCAGAATGTCACATTAATACAACAGGGGGAACAAACACAATGATTTATTGAGGGCGAACTTGTGCCCAGAAACCGATGGAGGCGGAAATGAACGAGGCCCGTGTGCTCTGATTTGGGTGCACGTTAAAGAACCCCAGGAGGTCTAAATTTCCGGAGCCCTCCACTACGGCGTCTCTCATAATCCTATGGTGGTTTTGGGACATTAAACCCTACATCTCAATCAATCATTGTGCCCAGAAAAGTAGCTATGTCACAAAGAAGAGTCTGCTGAAAGCGTTCCGCCTACGTGTCCCTTTCTGAACAACTACTCCGTCAGTCTTCCCGGCTTGTGCTCGTGAAGCAGAGGCATCCGCTGCTCTGCCCAAGATGCGTGAGCACGCACGTGGCACAGCAGACGCTCACATAGCGTCTCGTTGGTTGTGAGGCACTGTAGACGCCCACATAGCGTCTCATTGTTAGCGAGGCACTGTACACGCCTATATAGAGTCCCGTTGGTCCTCTTCGTAAAATAATCAGTAGGAGCAAACTCTTTGGCAATGTCATCTAGGTACTATTTATAAATTAAAGGTTTGATATCACAAGATGAAATCAAATTGGACTCTATATGGTGCATGAATATGTTAGCGTAGTTTAGGGGCCATTTTTGTACCAATTGACATGCCGTTTGTTTGAAGATAGTACCCATTGTTAAATTCAAAGCTGTTCAATTTCCCCACAAGTCTCGTTAAGACTTCAATTACTTTTTTGCTTGAATGTGTGATAGGGTTGTGGGTGCCATACGATTCAACAAGGGTCCTTACACCATGGTCATGTGAGATATTTGTGTAGAGTGAATTAACATCCAATGTTACGAGGAATGCACGTTTTGGAATTTTCACGTGCGATATTTCCCGAAGGAAATGGTTTGTGTCACGCAAGAAGGACTGATGAGTGAATGGTATGTTTTTCAACAAAGAGTCAATATAACTGGTATGGGTTTCGTTAACGTTCCCATGCGGGATATATTAAGTGTGCCATGGTTTCCCCCCTTATGGATCTTCGGCAGCATGTAAAAACGACCAGGCACCGAATGTACCGTAGTAAGTGCCTTTTGAAGTTTTGAATTAATGGTGCCTTCACTGTGAGACCCTCTAGGGTTGTTACAATGATAATTATGAGCTCGATGGTAGGGTCCAAGTCGAGGTGTTTGTAGAATTGTTTGTCATTTAGTTGTCGCCTGCCTTCCTTGATGTAGTCCAATCTATTAAAAACAACAATCGCGCCTCCTTTGTCTGCTGGTTTAATGACGAGATATTCGCGGTTGCTCAACGAGAGTAGTGCCTGTCTTTCTTTCCTTGATTTGTTATTCATGCCTGGTTTTTGCACCTTGTATGCATGTATGACATCTTTCTTTACCGCGTCTATATATTGAAAAATTCAGAAATGCTTTTATTTTCCAACGAAATTGTCGGGGGTCCTTCAGGCGAAAAGCTGCACAGTACAGCTTGAATGTGCTTGAAGGCCCTCACATGGCAGCAGTAACACTAAAACCAGCATACATACAAATGTTTAGCATATATCTAAAGGTAATGCACCATTTTGATTTAAACTAAAACTTTGCAATGTGTTGTATAACACTAGTGATTTTCTACGAAAACATGGTACTTTAAAATAACATAGAAATGTGATACATATGTGAGAACAAATGTGACAATACATTGTGATACATCGTAAATAATAGTATTTACAACACTAAGAAAAGCACTTCTATGAATATGACTATGATGCACAATATGATGATAATTTGTATATTGAAACACTGAACGCGAAGTAGATCCAGATGTCGATCTCTGTTGGCGTCTGAGGTCCATTGCCGTCCGATTATCCCACGACATAGCGGGTTGTCTTTTTGGGGTTCATCGAAGAAATATTCTTCAATTGTAAATTTCGTGCGAAGTCGTCTAGGTCTTTGAGAAGCGTGAACTCATCGTACTTTCCATTGCCAGGGCATAATGTAAGTCCGCGTGATAGAACACTCAGTTTTTCGTTGTGAAACGGGGTGTTGAACAAGCTTCTGACATTCTTCAGCGTGTGCTGCTGCTCGTGAAACGGTTGTTAACTCTGAAGGGTCCGGTCGATAAAGAAGAATAGTATCCATTGTTGATGATGGCTCGCGTCCATAATGTAGGAAGAAAGGCGAAAATCCAGTGGTGCTTTGCGTTGCAGTGTTGTATGCATATGTCACAAAAGGCAGTATGCTATCCCAATTTGATTGGTCAGATGAAACGTACATGACCTGCATATCGCCAAGTGTACAATTAAAGCGCTCTGTCATCCCATTAGTTTGCGGGTGATAGTGCTAGCGTGGCGTATGATGCGACACTCGCTTAACAACGCTTTGATGGCATCAGAGAGAAAAACGCGGCCGCTTAGTAACTCCCGAGGTGGTTCATGCCTTAAAACCAGGTTTTGCAGTATAAAACATGCAACGTATTTTGCGGTAGCAGAAGGTAAAGCAGCTGTTTCAGCCTACCGCGTCAGGTGGTCGATAGCGAAAATGACCCAGCGGTTGCTACTCAAAGTATAGGGAAGCAGAAGGTAAAGCAGCTGTTTCAGCCTACCGCGTCAGGTGGTCGATAGCGAAAATGACCCAGCGGTTGCTACTCAAAGTATAGGGAAGCGGACCGTAAAGATCGATTCCGACACGTTCGAAATCTCGTTTTGGACTTGGCAACGGCTGCAAGGGACCGGTGGTATGTTGAGCGGGCATCTTTTGTCGCTGGTGCGTAAGACAGGACCTTACGTAACGGCGAACGAAACAGTAAATAAAGCGCCAGTAGTACCGCAGCTGCAAGCGAGTGTATGTTTTTAACACACCAGCGTTGCCCCATTGCGGATTATTGGAAAACGTTGCGCAGATGTCAGAGCGGAGATGTCGGGGAATGACCAGCAATCACTTACGGCCGATCAAGCTATAGTTTCGGCGGTAAAGCAGGTTATCTTGAATAGCAATGTGTTGTGCTTGACGGCGAAGCATTCTGGAAACTAGAGCGGGCGGACAGTTTGAGAGAAAGTCCAAAAGGGAAGAAGTCCAAGCGCCTTTGCGTCGCTCAGCAGGCATGTCCGAAATGCTGATTGCCAAAGCAGCACTGGTGGAGATAGGCGAGCAGACACGCTATGAAGCCAACGGCGAGCGTGACAGGGCATCGGCGTCGGATTGCTGCCGGCCAGAACGGTAGATAACACGGATATCGAATTGCTGTAACCGCAATGCCGAGCGAGCTAGCCGACCATTCGGATCTTTTAGTGAAGATAACCAGCAAAGCGCATGGTGGCCTGTCGCAATATAAAACGGACATCCATATAAATAAGGCTCAAATTTTTCTATTGCCCAAACAATGGCGAGGCACTCCTTTTCAGTGACACTGTAATTTTTCTCGGCTTTACTGAGGGTGCGGCTGGCATAGACGATGACGTACTCGTCAAAGCCATCCTTGCGTTGGGCCAGTATGGGTCCGTTGGAGCAGACGGATCGAAATGTCGAAGTATGAGAGGCGTAGTGAGGAGCCGTTGGAGTTCTTGAAATGTGCCATGACATGCTTGCGACCACGCTGACAAATCAGAACTTCCGGCAAGAAGATTGGTCAGAAGGCGATTATGGAGGCGAAATCGCGGATGTAGCGCCGGAAGTACGAACATTGGCCGATGAAGCTTCGGAGCTCTTTGATTGTGTTTGTTTTCGGGAATGCCGTGACAGCATTAAGTATTGTAGGGTCTGGAAGAATGCCATCCTTAAAAACCACATGGCAGAGGATTTTAATCTTGCGAGTGCCGAAGTGGCATTTGTTCAAGATAAGTTGAAGCGCAGCCGGGGAAAGGCACGTAAGAACTTGCTCGAGGCGGCTGAGGTGGGTCGCAATGTCGCTTGAAAATACCACAATATCGTCCAAATAACAAAGGCACTTTTTCATTGCAGACCTCGCAGAGTGGTACCCATCATCCTTTCGAAAGTGGCAGGCATATTTCAGAGGCCAAAGAGCATCACGGTGAATTCATATAATCCATCGACTGTTACAAAGGCTGTCTTCGGGCGATCAACCTCTGCCATGGGCACGTGCCAGTAGCAGGAACGTAAATTTGACAAATAAAAGAACTCTGTTCCTTGTAGGCAGTCTAAAGCATCGTCGATGCGAGGCAGAGAGTATACATCTTTGCGCGTTATCCTGTTCAGTCGGTGGTAGTCAACGCAAAACCGGATGGATCCGTCTTTTCTTCACGAGAACAACCGGGGAAGCCCAGGGACTGTTGGACAGCTTGATGATGCCACGTTTCAACCTGTCGTCTACTTGTTCATCGATGGCATGGCGTTCAGCACGTGACACACGGTACGGACGCTGTTTTAGCGGGGCTTGTTGACTGGTGTCAATACGGTGAACGACCGCGAAGGTTTGGCCTAAGCCTCACTGGTCACAATCGAATGAAAAGCGAAAACAGAGTAGAAGATTTAAAGTCTCTTGGCGCTGAGCTCAGAGTCGATGTCATTCGAGAAGACGTCCAGAACATCATTAGGCGCGTTGGTATGAGTGACAGCACTAATTCGGAGCGAAACCAATGTGCGGGTATAGTAGCTAGAAGAATGCACTCGTAAGGTTCGTAGCTTCCCAATCATTCTCCCCGTAGTGGAGATGACGGGCTGTCCGAAGGATTGCACACATAAATGGCAGCGTGGCCGTTGCGAAATATGATGGCGGCAAACGGAACCACAAAATTTTGAAGGCACGCAGATGTGACCGATAGCATAAACAACACCGGCGATTTCGGAGGAGAGGCACTCGAGACCATGACAACAACAGCTGAGAAAGGCTCAACGTCAACGTCAGAAACAGCAAACACCCTACATGAAGCGCCATTGTCGGGGTAATAGCACGGCACAGATAACGCGAGTTCGGAACAAGCACAGTGGACCCAAGCAGAATTTGGCCAAAGTCCCATCCAAGGCTAACTTCATGCAAAGAACGGAATAAAACTACAATTGTGACGAGGTACATCGCACCTTGAATGACGACTTATGCAGTGCACAATGCTGAAGGCTGAACAGGGTGGGAAGTAGCCGTCTGCAAAGATAGGTCGGTAAGTTTAGTGGTCACTTTCTTCAAGTTTCAGCACAGTTTCTCGCTGATTACAGATACGGCAGCTCCAGCGTCAACAAGTCGTTCACCTTAATGCCATCAATATAAAGTTCGATTTTGTTCGGTGGACAGCAGTTAGCTCTTGAAATTTTCGCTGTCAACGCAGTTCTTGCCTCCAGAACTGCGCCCGTCAGTTTTCCCCTCGCGTTGGGCTGTGGCGACGTAACATTGGAGAAATAGATCTGCGATGAGAAGAAGGCAAACGGCTTGAGCCGGATGGTCGGTGACCGGGATGTAGGTGTAGAGGTGGATCAGCAGGAACGGGATATCGCAGCTGAGTGAGCATGTAGTGTGAGGCCCCTGCAATGTCATGAGAAGGGAAGCTGCGACGGCGGCAGTGACGAGCTATGTGGTCTGGGGTGCCACATGATAAACATATTGGCCGATTATCCGAAGTGCGCCATTGGCTGACGGTAGGGGCACTATTCGCTGAATAAGGTACCGTAAGTGGTCGTGCAGGTGGCGGCGTCATATAGAAGTTCCGAGTTGTTTTGTATACAGCCAGAGTCGGGACTGTCAACGGGTGGGCAGGTGGCGTCGACGAATAAACGTGGCGAGTTGCTTCGTAGAGAGCCAAAGACGATGGAGCACGTGGCCGAGCAACAGCGGCTGCATAGGTTAGTGGTGCGGTAACAGGTGGTGGAGCCTAAGCTGGCGGCAATGCTTCAGAAACTTGTGATTCATTGACGTGGCGAAGTAAAGGTGACAAGGGTGCCATCGGCGTGGTAGTTCTGGTGATTATAGATAGCTGCCAGGTGACATCCTCGCGTATGAATTGCTTTATAAGTGGCATCAATGCTGAGTGGTCAGCAGTGTCATGGCGATAGTCGAGGGATTAGAGGACCACGGTATCTTGAGCAGCGCAACGTGTTGAAGCACATTGCCTACGCAGCTCATCATAGCTGTAGCAGAGCTGAATTACCTCGGCGACGGTCTGGGAACTCTTCGCAGCAAGCATTCGGAATGCACCGTAGTTGATTCCATTCGTGTTGTTTCTTAGCTTGCCTGCCTCATCCAGAGTCGGGTTCACGAGCTGGCTGAGAAAGAGCACATCTTCGATGTAGCTCGTGAAAGTGTCATCTCTTCTCTATACTCTGAAACGCAAGCGCTGTTCAGCAATAAGGCAGCGGACAGCAGGATGGCTGAAGACCTCCGAGAGGGTTTTTGCCCATTTCGACCAGGTACTAAAATCACTTTGATGATTCCTGTACCATACTTTTGCCACGTAGGTCAGGTAAAAACTCGCATTCGTGAGCCTATCGGCTGCGTTCCACTTATTGTACGTGCGCGCAGCTCATACTTGGCAATCCAGTTGTCCACATCTTGGTCCTCTGTGCCACCAAATATGGGGGGGGGGGGGGAGTCACGCTGCCGGAGAGCGGCAGCGCAGAAGACATGTATGGGTGCGAGGTCTGGAGTGGTGGCCTGAGACGGTCCCGGATCAGCCATTTCAGAAGGTGGTTTGAGTGTACAGCTCCGAAGTTCCAGGGTGAGGACCAGATGTACGCAGCACCTCCACCACTTGAAATGGGGTGTTGAACAAGCAGGAGTTATCTCGACGAACAAAAGATTTATTTAGCGCATGGGCTAACTCAATGCAAGCCTGCGATCCCAGCGCGTCTTCTTCTTTCTTTACCCGAGCTCCGTGTCCACTGCTCTCATTACAGTGGCTAAGTTCTTTAACTGAAAGGTCAATAACGTTCAGTTCTTTGGAATGTGGTGGCAAATCTTTCTGAACAAGAGGTGGCTTTTTAAATTTTCTTTTTTTGTTTATTCTTTTTCTCTCTTTTCTTTCTTTTTTCTTTCTCCTTCTTTTTTCTTTTTTTCTTTTTCTTCTTCTGTTTCTCTGACAGGAGCCAATGCATAAAATGAATATTGATAGCGACACCACAATCACCGGCTCTTTCATATCTTCCGACGTTACCAACATGCACTTGAAGCACCTAACCACGCAAATGCATCTGTTTACGCAGGCGTTTTGTGCGTAGCGACACCACGGACACGAGCTAAAAGAGGGGGGGGGGGTTCGACTCTCTCGCATGCCTTACCGTGCATGGCTTTGCCGTGGCCGGGGAAAAAGGGATCCTGGGGATTGAGCCAACGCCGGGTGATTGGACATTTAAGGCCTTCCAGCAGAGGCAACACACCCCTTTCTTTGGCTCTGACTTCACGCAGACGGCACCCCTGGGCTGGCCTACCCAGGGGAAATCGGCAGTCGCCTTTTGCTATCTCTCTCTTTCCTCATCTTCGTCTTTCACTCACACGTTTTATCTGTCCTGTCAGAATCTTTCTTCCATTGAATTTCCAATTTACTGGCGGCGAGGGTTAACCTCGTGTAGGTATCCGACCTTGCGTAAATACATTGGGTTATAGCGGCGATGCATGGCTGGCATCTCCAAGTGTTTGTGAATTAACCTTGTAGCGTCCCCTTGTTTGGTTCAGGGGTGGGTGGCCCCCATCGCCACCAAAATAAATACTCTCCATATGGCAAATGCTTTTCCCCCCTTCCTGATCGCTCCCTAGAAAGGTGGCGAACCGAAGAAGCAACCACCCTAACGAAACCAAAGTAGAGCCTCCCGAAGTATCACGTCATTCATAGTCAAAACGGAAAGAAGAAAGTCCGAGCAATTCCCCTGTTTCCCAAGTCAAAGACTTTACCGGAACAAATTGGCCCTGGGTACAAAATCACAAAGATGGGAAATGGCGACCTCCTATTGGAGGTTCGAGACAAAGCACAATACAACTTATCCAGAATAGTATCATTTGGGGACACACCTGTTTCAGTGGACCTAAACAGGTCAATGAACACTCTCCGTGGGGTAATGTGTCATGATGACGTTATATATATTAGCGAAAGCGAACTGCTTGAAGGATGACAAAATGTTGTGAAGGTACAGAGAATAATGATAAGGCGTGACAAGAAACAGACCCCTACAAAACACATAGTAATCACCTTTCGAACAAGCGACCTACCAGAATCAATACAAATCGGCTATTGCAAGCTGCGTGTAAGACCATACATCCCCAATCCTCGTCGATGCTTCAAACGTCAATGTTTCAGGCATGGATCGCAGAGGTGCAGAGGGCGCGCCGCTTGCGCAAAGTGTGCATCCATCCAACACATATCCGAAGGCTGCACCTCAGAAGCAACCAACTGTTCGAACTGTGAAGATCACCCTGCCTACTCACGATCATGCCCCATATAGAAAAAGGCAAACAAACAGTAGAACTTAAGGTCGTATTCAATCTGTCAATCCAAGAGGCACGTAAGCGTTTCGCACTCCACAACCCTTCTTATCCCTCCTTCGAAGATGTGACGCACCGGGGCACTGCGGCACACCAAAGACACACAAAGTGTGGCCGTGGTCATGCCATCAGCGCCCCCGGCTGGAGCAGCCTGTACTGCTCCACCACCTGACAAACAAGGTCAGCAGACTACCGTGTCTGCTAGACACCGGACCACTGCAAGCGAAGTTAGGTCCGAAAGTTCTGTGAACGTGCCTGCTGAGGAGGTACCATCCACCACCTCACAAGAGGTGATGGATACAAGTCCCACTCCTCTGGTGACTCGGACGCCGAAGGATAAGCGCAACTCTTTGGAGCGCGCCAAGAAAGGAAAACTTCAAAATAGAGGGCCCCCAAAGGCCCTGTAACCTAAAGCAACACGTTTTGTACACATAGCACCAAAAACATTAAAATGAAACAAATACTACAATGGAACGTGAGAGGACTGTTAGGAAGGAGCTTTCACACAATTGAGGAACTTTCACACAAACATTCACCAACTGTGCTCTGTGTGCAAAACTCACTTAAAATCGAAACACGCCAGCTTCTCACGCAATTGCGTTATTTTTTTAAAGGACCGAGTAGATGCAGTCTAGTCATCTGGTGGTGTTGTCATCATAGTTAATAAAGGAACAGCCTGTACATATTTACTGCTTCAAACATCTCTTAAGCGAGTGGTTGTTCGAGGTGTTATATTCAACAAACTATTGACAATTTGTTGTATTTACATACATCCGCGTCACCAACTCTATACACAAGAAATCCAGTCTATAATTGATAAACTTCGAGAGCCGTATCTTCTCCTTGACATTTCAATGCACATAACAGTTTATACGGAGACTCGTGGTGCGATTCACGAGGTCGTCTAATCGAGCGATTCATTTTCTCTTCTGGCGCGTGTCTCTTGAATCAGAAAGCACACACATATTACAATATTACTAAGAACACATACTCGTCACTAGGCCTTAGCATCTCATCTCCGTCTCTTTTTGCGCTCCTCAAATGAGAAGTGATCAATAATCAACATGGAAGTGATAATTTTCCTATAGCTCTCAGCACCACAATTGCAAATGACAGTCTTCAGCACGTTCCCAAGTGGCTTACCGAAAAAGCTGATTGCGAACAGTAACAATAAGTTACTCGCTTAACCTGGAATGAGATGAGTACATTAAGCATAGATGCTTGTGCGGATTACTTCACTGCTTTTTTGGTTGACTCTGCAACCCAAAAGTGGACTCTCAGGCAAGCGACGTGTTCCATGGTGGAACGAAGAGTGTCGTAATGCACAGAAAAAACAAAACAAGGCATGGAAGTTGCTTCGAAACTCGCTGACGTCTGACATTCTTATAAACATTAAGAACATTAAGCCCCAAGGCAGGAGGACGCACCGACAAGCTAGAAGAGAAACTTGGCATACGTTTTTATCCGGCATCACCTTATATACACAAGTGGGTGAAGTATGGATCAGGGTGTAAAGAGTAGACAGAAAACAAGCATATCCACTCCCTCTAGTAAACGCACAAAGCAACAGCGTGGAAGACCAGGCAAACTACCTGGGCGCACACTTCAAGCAGGTTGGCAGCTTTTCACACTACTCTCCAGAGCTCCAACGCTACAAAGCAAGGATGGAAAAACGTAAACTAGACACGAAATGTACTAAATATGAGGCACATAATCCGCCTTTATGCTTGGCTGAGTTGCAGGCATCTCCTAATTGCTGCAGCGATTCCGCCCGGGGATCTGACTGTGTAATCAATGAAAGGTGGAAAAACTTGCCTCTGGAAACTCAAAAAACATTACTTTCCTTGTACAATGCCATATGGTTTTCTGGCGTAATCCCTTCCTCTTGGAAAGAGGCCATCGTCATTCCCGTATTCAGGCAGAGTAAGAATCTGTATTTTGTTACGAGGTACAGGCCCATCTCATTAACCAGTTGCCTTTGTAAACTCTTTGAATACGCGATAAATCGCCGACCTATAAACTTCCTTGAAACAAACAGTCTACTTGACCTGTACCAGTGCGGGTTTAGAGAAGGTAGGCCTACCATTGACCACCTGGTACGTATTGAAGTACAGATCTAAGACGCTTTTATCCACAAACAATTATTTCTCTCTGTCTTCCTAGATAGAGAAAAGGCTTATGACACAGCATGGCGCTTTGGTTTATTTCGAGACCTCTCAGATTTATGTGAGTGGTATAGAATGCTGAGTGCCTTAAAAAGTTATCTATCCAATCGGATGTTCCGTGTTCGAGTAGGCACAGTCTCGTCTCGAGCATCTGTTCAGGAGACTGGGGTGCCCAAGGGTGGTGTACTTAGCCGTACTCTATTCAATTATCAAAATGAATTCATTGCGCTTTTCCATTCCTAGGAGTATGTTTTACTGCACCTATGTAGATGATGTCCAGTTCGGCTTTAAGCCGTGTATCCTGGCAATGTGTGAGTGGCAGATTTAGCTGAATTTGAACAAGAGTTTAAAATGGGTAGATGAAAACAAGTTCCGGCTGAATACGCAAAAAAGCACATGCGTCTTATTCTCTAGAAAGAGAGGAATTCATTCCAAACTTCACATTGAACTACATGACCAGCGTCTTTTAATAAACACTGAACACAAATTCTTAGGCCTAATCTTTGTGACCAAGCTAGTTCTTACACCGCGCATGAAGTATCTAAAAACAAGTGGATAAAAACGATGAACATTTTAAATGTATTATTATGCTCTACCTGGAGTAATGACAAAAAGTGTTTGATCACTTTGTATAGAAGCCTCATACGGACACGCCTCGATTATTGAGCCATAACCTATCAGTCTGCGAAACCAACGGCTTAAAAATGCGCGACCATGTAAATCACTTAGACATTCGTTTATCCACGGGTGTTTTTCGCACAAGCCCCGTGGAAAGCTTGTACGTTGGCTCGAACAAATGGTCTCTTCATTTGCAACTACCCTACCAATATTTTGTCTACTTTCCCAAGGTGATTGCCAACAAAGAACACCCTGTACACTCCACAATCAATGATTTGTCCAATTCTGTCCTGTTGCCATAAGACAGCCATACGCACTTCCTGTAAGGACTCTAGCTGAAGAGACGGGCGTGCCGCATCTTGAACACGCAGTAGGGTTGACAGTCGGGCTAGTTAGTGCAAATTCATAATGGAACAATTGGAAGCGCAAACCAACGGGACACAAGACAAGAGAGTCAGTCTGCGCTTGTTTGTCTCTTCTCTTGTGTCCCGTTGGTTTGCGCTTCCAAATATTCCATTATGAATCTTGAACACGGTTTGGCTGCTCCCGCTGTATATGTCTTGCCTTGGCAGTGGCAGCTGATAGACTGCGATACGTCTTTTATACATGTCACCAAGCATGCGCCAAATGCACATATTAATACACATTTCCTTGAACTCCAGCAAAAATAATCATGCCCAGAATTTCATAGTGATGCCTCCAAAACCCGCCATTCTGTCTCCTATGCAGCAGTCGGTCCACCTTTTTTAGATGCCGCTATTTTGAAACCGAACACCAGCATTTTCACAGCAGAGGCCTATGATATACTGGCTGCTGTAAACACATAAAACAACTAAAAGCCAAAGCGCAGTAATATACACAGTTTACCCGAGCGTTGTGAAAGCCCTTACAACACTCAAAAAGCCCACAAACCCCATTTTTATTTCCCTTCACTCAATCCTGCGCACAGTGCATGCACTCAATACACATGTCATAGTCTGCTGAATGCCAGGGCACCGTGAGATACAAGAAAATGTAGTGGCGGACCACTTAGCTGCAACCGACAAAGAAACAGCTGCCAGTAGATCAGTAGTGATTCCTGCACTTGACTTGAAACCTTTTCTTAAACAAAAGCTCAGGGCCTATTGGCAGAGCACGTGGGGCAGACACACATACAATAAACGCCATGCTATCAAGCCGCAACTAGGTAATTGGCTGCCACTATCAAAATCACGATACACAGAAGTAACACTAACAAGGTTTAGAACAGGACATACACACTCTACAATTCTTATCTTCTGTCCACCAGCAATCCACAATTGTGTGAGAGATGTAGAGAACCACTTACGGTTCTCCACATTCTCGTTCAGTGCAATGAGCTGGATGCTCTAAGAAAAAAGCACTTTTTACTGCACTTAGTATGAGGCCCCATTACCGGCGTGTTGGGTGTAGCGCAAATAATGCGGCTGATGTAGAGCGCGTAGCCAGTTCCCGGCCCGTCAACCAGTGAAGCCGATCAGTTCCGTCAAGGAGAACGCGGAAGACCCTGAGCACGG
Organism: Rhipicephalus microplus; assembly: GCF_043290135.1. Lineage (NCBI taxonomy): Eukaryota > Metazoa > Arthropoda > Arachnida > Ixodida > Ixodidae > Rhipicephalus > Rhipicephalus microplus. The sequence continues at coordinate 121,710,290 of NC_134708.1, forward strand.
AAAATAAAGCAGACTCTTTCGTTCGCATGGTTCACGAGCGGAGCAGTCAAAGCCCCCCGCCCCGTTCGGTACTAGCAGGAGAATGTACTCGGAAAAGCGTCTGGCAAGAGGCAGGTCAGGCGCCACTGTCTGAGTTTAAGCCAATGTTGGCATGCACACGTGCCATTAAGAATGACGCGGGGACGCGACCACTTGGCTGACCTAGATATACAGGCAGCAGGGAGACGAGTATAACCTACCCCGCTGTACGCCATTACCGAGTGCTGTTAGGATATCGGGGCACCTCGCTGTCGCACGCACACAACGTAAGCGTACGGAGCCCAACGTTGTACTCACCGCTCTTAGGGAGGCTTCTATATATAGACTCTTTGTTCAACCCAGGGTTGAAGAGAAGATGTTTGAATCTAAAAGAAGCGAATGTTCGGGCATGGACACGGGCAGTAGCCTGAGGCTGCAATAAAGCGTCTCTTCACCGGACTACGGCTCTTCCTTCGCGCTGCCACTGTGCACTCGAGTGATCGAGGGAACCCATTCTGAACCTCAAACATCTCCCCTTCTTAGCTAGTGTAGAAGCTAGTCGAGGAGAAAGAATTAACTACTGCCCTACCGACAGCAGCTCCCACTACACCCTGGGATCCTCATCGGTAGGGATCCGCTTCTTAAACTTTATACACTTTTCGCGTTTTAAAAAAATGTTCATAGTTTCACCCCATATTTCGAAGTGATCAGTAGCATGACCTCTGTACCGTGGTCGTGGCTGCGGTGACTACATCTCCACCATGGTTTGTTTATCATGACATTTCGCCATCCACTTTCACTGCACGGATATCACGCCACTGTCAAGATTTTATTACTTCCATGTTTTTACCCGCGTTAGTGTGAAGAATTTTAAACCCCATTGACAGCCACACAGCACATCATTGTTCATATCTCTAGTCTATTGTAATAGCGCTCTTTGGCCATCAATTATCCCTAGCGCCATTAAAAACCACTCATCATCATTATCATCATCATTGAAGCGCTTCAGTTCTCCCCAACAATTTGTCGTAAAACTTCAAACGAGGGCATGTTGCCAGCGGGTTGGAACAGAGAATGAAAAACAGAAACGGTGGTGAAAATGTCCACTTGGGGTTTGCCAACCCTTCTGTACGTGCAGACATCGCAAAATGCAAGCTTGCTGAACGTGTCCAGCACTCCGGTGAGTCCTACACCTCGTACATGGAAGATGTCCTTGACCTATGCCGTCGCGTCGACAGTTTGATGGCGGAGAATGACCGCGTTCGCCACTTGCTCAAGGGCATAGGCGCCGTACTATTAAACGCTCTGGTGGCAAAGAACCCGACCACGGTCACCGGTATCATCAGTACGTGTCAGCGACTCAATGACCTTCAACTTGTACGTTTACAACCTTAAACAGCAGACATGAGGCCAACGCATGACGGTGAGCTCCGTGCGTTGATATGGTCCACGAGCCGCGAGGAGCTGCAACTCAAGGCCACCTCCTCACCTTATGAGCTCCACATGGCGCTTTCTGCAGGCAGCGTCCGAAACATTGTGAGGGAGGAACTAGCGTCCATGACCTGTGAGCAAATCTCGAGCTCGCATACTGCTCCAAAGCCGGTGTACGCTCGAGTGGTTGCAGCGTCCCCTCCTCAGCAATCACCGCAGTATGGGTCAACTATGCAGCCATGACTGAATGTCCTCTCCCCAAGGGCAACGCCTCCTTCTTTTCACGCCTGGCGTCGATCTCTACCAAAGCGCTATTATGGCGGAATACGCGGCCACATCTCACGGTTCTGTCATCGACGTCAACAAGACGAAAGGCGTGGATATGTTGACTTGAAGAGGGATGAGTTTGCCCCTGCTCCACAACATCGCCACCCATACCAACTGTACCAACGCCGCTCACCCTCTCCACAGCACTTCGATGCAGCCAGTACCTTCCGCTCCTCACGCCGTCGCTCCCGTCACCTATGTGCCGTGGCTCGTCACCACTTCGTCCGGCTACCACATCTGATAATCGCCCGGAAAACTAAGCAGTGCAGCTTCAGTAGGGAAAGCTGCATTTGACGGACTGCATGGAACTCCTCCGGAACACCCTTCAAATGTACTTTCAGTGTGTGTTGAGGGTATGTGGACTGAAGCCTTGGTGGACACAGGCGCATCGCTCTCAGTTATTAGTGTGGATGTGTGTTCCCGTTTGCGCAAAGTAAAGACTCCGCATGATGGCCCTCTCCTTCGCTGTACTAATGGGGTTGTTGTTCAGCCTTCTGGCATTTGCACAGCACAAGTTTTCATTGAGGGCATCCTTCACCATATACTGTTCCTCGTTCTGTCATCGTGTACTAATGCGCTCATTTTAGGGTGGGACTTTCTGCCCTCAGCTTCAGCCGTGATATCTCGCGGTCAGAGGGTCATTTGCGTGTCAGATACTGCGCTTTCGTCCAACAAAAATGCTCATAGCCAGCGCTTCGTCACCGCTGATGACTGTTTTATTCCTCCAGGTAATGAGCATATTCTTACCCTGACCTCGGATAAGATCAGTACTAGTGATGTGATCTTAGCACCGTGTTGACGCTACATCTCTGGTGGGCTTACCATCACTCCTAGCCTGGTGCGCTTTCATGATGACAGAGCATTAGTTATGGCAGTTCACCCTACTTCTTCGCCTGCTGCACTGCCCCAGAGTACCAGTGTGGTTTGCTTCACAGATACCGAACCACTTTCTCTGGTGCCCCTTCACGCAGACGCGCCATCTTTCTGTACGAGTACTGATGACCATGCTACAATGGCTGCTTTAACACCCACAATAAATCCCGATCTCACGTCAGCACAAGAGCAAGAAATTCAAAAACACAGCGCTTCATTTTATGTATATTCCAAGCTTCTGGATCGCACTTCTGTCGCCGTGCATCGAATTGAAACGGAAGGCAATCCAATTGTACACTGCCACTCATATCGAGTGTCATCCACAGAGCGGAAAATCATCGAGGACAACGTTGTTGATATGTTCAAACGAGATGTTATCCGACCACCGTCCAGCTCGTGGTCGTCACCTGTAGTGCTAGACCGAAAGAAGGATGGTTTCGGTGCGATTCTGTGTCGATTATTGATGCACTTAATAAGATCACGCGCAAAGACGTTTACCCGATGCCACGAGTCGACGACGCAATTGACTTTCTGCAAGACGCTGAATTTTTCTGCAGCCTCGATTTACGGTCTGCTTATTGGCAAATACGTATGCATGAAGCGGACAAAGAGAAACTGCCTTTGCGACAACGGACGGGCTGTACAAAATCAACGTCATGCCATTCGGTTTATGTAGCGCTCCTGCTGCGTTTGAATGCATGATGGACACAGCTCCAGGTGGCTTAAAATGGAAAACGTGTCTGTTATCTAGATGACATCGTCATTTTCTCCTCTTCTTTTCATCAGCATCTTGATTATTCGGACGAAGTTTTGACGTGTATTTCTAGTGCTGGACTTCAGCTAAACACATAAAATGCCATTTCGCCAACACGAACATCAAGTTGTTGGGCCACCTTATTAGCACAGATGGCATTCATTCGGATCCTGCTCATTAGTCATTTTGCTGCCATCGCGTCGCCACTGCACAAGCTGCTGACATCCGGATCAACTTTCGCTTGAAACGATGACTGCGAGCGTGCCTTTCAAGCCATCAAGAATGCTTTAACGTCCGACCGTGTTCTGTTCCATTTCGACGAAAACGCACCTACATGTCCGCACACCGATGCGTGTGGCCATGGCATTGGTGCACTTCTACAGCGGGATGCCACTTCACTGGAAAGAGTTATAGCGTATGCTAGTCGTGCTCTTACGGCTGCTGAACAGAACTACTCAATACCTGAGCAGGAGTGCCTCGCTGTCATTTGGGCCATGCAAAAATTTCAACCGTTTCTTTATGGACGCCACTTCACAGTTATTACAGACCACCACGCCTTGTGCTGGCTATTGACACTGAGAAACTTGTCTTGCCACCTTGGTCGTTGGGTGCTCCGACTATGAGAGTACCATTTTGACGTCATCTATAAGTCTGGCAAAAGACACCAAGATGTTGATCCTCTCTCTCGCTGCCCCCTTGCACTGTCATCATCAAGTACGTCAGCTGATTGCTCGTCTGGTGAGCAAGGCACTGCGTCACCCCTCACATTATCACACCTTGCGGTTATTGAAACGCCAGCTTCAAATCGCTACACCAAGTTCGCCACACGCCAGCATGATGATCCTTATTGCAAATGCATTATCTAACGCCTAAATGGTATATCACCTACTCCTAATGCTAGATGGCACCGACAACAACGGCAGTTTAAGCTCAATAACAATGTGCTCCATCGTTACGTTTACACTACTGATGGACACCGCTGAGTTACAGTACTTCCGCGTTCTCTACGTCAACAAGTCCTCGAAGCCTTTCACGACGACTCATGTGCAGGCCATTTGGAATTTCACAAAACACAAAGCCGCATGAAAAACCGTTTCTTCTGGCCGGGCATGTCTACCTTTGTGACCAAGTACGTTGCACTTTGCCATCTGTGCCAACGGCAGAAGCGACCAATTTCGCCTCCTGCTGGCCTTCTGCAACCTATCTCGTGTCCCGAGACTCCTTTTGCCATAGTTGGCATAGAGCTACTAGGACATCTTCCCATCACGGCTGCAGGTAATCGTTGGATTTTGACTGCTGTCGACCACCTGAAACCGTACGCAGAGACTGCTGCACTACGCACAAGTTCTGCTTCGGACGTCGCAGAATTCTTTTTCAACGCCATTGTATTGCGTCACGGTGCACCTCACGTCCTCGTGAGTGATCGCGGCAAGACGTTCCTGTCCACCATAATCGAAACCCTGCTCACAACCAGTGGCACAGTACATAAGACGACATCAGCCTACCACCCTCAAACTAATAGGCTGACAGAGAGATTTCATCGGACACTAACAAACATGCTGTCGATGTACATCGCACGAAACCACCACAACTGGAATACGATTTTGCCTTTTGTGGCATTTGCCCATAACACCGCTGTTCAAACAAATACTGGCTTTTCGCCTTCCTACCTCGGGTACAGCCGTTCACCGACATTCACAATCGACGTCTCTTTCCCAAATGTTCCAACCAATGCCTCGACAACCGTATCAGAACAGTTGATCACAAGGCTCGAAGAATGTCGGCAACTGGTTCGCCCTAATACAGAAGCAAACAGCAAGATCGCAAGAAACTCTACGACAGCTCTCATCGCGACGTCTCCTTCAGTCCGGGGGAGGAAGTGTTGCTTTGGACGCCAATTTGTACTTCAGGATTGTGTGACAAGTTTCAGTGACACTTCATTGGACCCTATACAATAAATGAACAAACGTCGCCAGTGAACTATTGTGTCACTCCCACCAACCTTTCATCCGATCATCGCTGTCGTGGTTCGGAGATTGTCCACGTATCGTTTCTGAAGCCATTCGTTCGACGTCCCATTTGCGTCTAAGACGCGTCTGGGCAGGCTGCTCACACGTGGAGAGAAAATAAGTGTGAGCATTATTCATACGCGTCATCTTATCATATGAACATACTCATCATCATCAGTCTGACCTGTATTGTGGGGCTGAGGCTCAGCAAGTAAAAGAAGTATCTTGCAGCCAAACGTTGCCTTAATATAAATAAATAAATAAATAAATAATTATATATATATATTGTAAGCACATTCCAAGCATTTGATCGTTCTCACTTGCACATACCCATCATCATCGTTCTCACTTGCACATACCCATCATCATCGTCCTCTCTCTTGGTGTGGTTCTGAGCCGAGCCAGACATCGCAGAATAAACGCTTCTGCTCGCCCTGCCTGCTCGCCGTACCTAGTCTGCCTGCGTCTTTCAGAGTGGTGGAAGTGCCGGGGTAAGATCCCGACGTCCTCCTACGTTCATTTCCCACCTGGAGCTCCGATCTGGTCGCCGATTGCACCCAGCCACCCACACAGGTATGCAGACATCGGACCTAACGCCTAGCCCTAACGCTACAGCCCCTACGCCGGCGGCTGCCCGCTCTTCATCTACTGTCACCAGCCCTCAGCGCGAACCGCCCGTGTTCGCGGGTCTTCGCGGTGACGACGTCGAGGAATGGCTTGACCTTTACAACCGTGTGGGTTCAGCCAATCGATGGACCGAAGCAGAGAAACTGAGCTACCTTCCTTTCTATTTGACCAGCGTAGCCAAAACCTGGTATTTTAATCACGAAACTGACTTCGTTGATTGGTCGACCTTTGCCAACAAACTGCGACAAATATTCGGATGCTCATCGGGTCGTTCCGAAGCCGCGAAACAGAAGCTGGCTGTGCGTCTACAACTGGCACATGAGTCGTACACTTCGTATATCGAGGATGTTTTGGCCCTCTGTCGCCGTGCGAATAAAGACATGACGGAAGATGAGCGCGTTCGCCACATCCTTAAAGGAATCGGCCCAATCGCATTCAACGCCTTGGCTGTTGGCAATCCCGCTACGGTTAACGACGTCATTTCGACATGCCAACGCCTTGACCAGTTGCAGTCCCTTCGGCTTCAACAAGACAGTGATCCACGCCTGATGCCTCCCTCTGAATTAAAAACCCTTATCCGCACAATTATCCGGGAAGAACTTCGAGACCTTGAACAGCAGCGGTCCACTGTCGCCTCCGCTCCGTCTCCACCATTCGACCTGCGGAATCTTGTTAAGCAGGAGTTAGCGGCAATGGCGACACCGACATCCCCGGTCGCTCCGCCAGCACGCCCGATGCCCACATACGCCGATGTGACGCCCAGGTCGACACCGGCAGCACCGGTTGTTCAAACGGTAATGCCCACATATGCGGAGATCGCTGCGATTCCGCCTGCTCCCGGGGCATCTAGCTCTACGGATACTGCTAGTAGCCATTTGGCTGCTATGCGAGGTGGAATGACTGCTGCACCCTTGTATCCTCAGTGGCGTCAATCCCGTCCTGTTTGCTTTTACTGCGGTATACGAGGCCACATTTCTCGTTACTGCCGTCGCCGCCAGCAAGAGGAACGACGAGGCTATGCTGAGTTCGAACGAGACCGGTTCCGAAGACCAGATCTTTACGCTCCAGACACCTACCCGTCCGCGCAGTACCGGTCTCCGTCTCCTCCAGTGTCCCCTCGTCAACATCAGGAATACCGCTCCTCCAGACGACGCTCTCCATCGCCCTATCGCCGCTCCGCATCGCCACTTCGTCCAATCATCTCCCGTCCTGTTGACCAATCTTCGGAAAACTAAGGATTGCAGTTTTTGGAGGGAAAACTGCGTCCCGTCGACCAACAAAAATACCTCCTGTTCGCCCAGCTAATATGTTGTCAGTGACTATTGAAGGTATTCCTGTGCAAGCTCTCGTTGACACCGGTGCAACCACTTCTGTTTTGCGTAGTGACTTGTGCTCGCGCCTCCGTAAAGTCAGAACGCCCTATGTGGGACCTGTGTTGCGTGGGGCAAATAACGTGCTGATTCAACCTGACGGACAGTGTACGGCTCGTGTTTCTATTGATGGTATACGTCACCACATCGAGATGATTGTGTTGCCCACGTGCATTCATGAACTTATCCTTGGTTGGGACTTTCTGCATTCTGCTTCCGCTGTTATATCCTTTAAAGAGAACGTCATTCACATAACGGATACAACGGATGCGCCCATTCCAGTTTCATCACCCTCGATCTCCAACTTGGTCATTGTTGAAGACTGCGTCCTGCACCCTGGTCACGAACACGTGATAGCTGTCGCATCTACCCAAGTAACCGACGGTGATGCACTTGTGGCTCCTTCGTTTCGCTGCACCTCCCGTGGAATTCTCGTCGCCTCTTGCCTCCTCCGGTTTTCCTCTGGCTGCGCTTTTCTGCCCGTTTCTAACACAACTGCAGAATCTGTGCTGCTGCCCAAGGGAATGACAGTGGCAAAGATTGACTTCTCTCCATTGACCTCCATCGCGACACTCTGCCCGTCTTCGTCACCAGTACCAGCTCCAGGTTCACGTTCTTTCCCTTTTCGACCTGTCATTGGTTCAGACCTCACACCAAAACAGTCTGAAGCACTATTGGCCCTTTTGGCTAAGCACAAAGCCTGCTTTGATAGCTGTACCACAACACTGAGTCAGACTTCCGCGGCTGTACATCGCATTGAAACCGATGGTTCTCGTGTGATACGCCGTCGCCCATATCGGGTTTCGCAATCAGAGAGAGAAATAATTGAAAAAGAAGTGAACGAGATGCTATCGCGAAATATAATACGACCTTCTTCGAGTTCCTGGGCATCTCCAGTCGTTTTAGTTAAAAAGAAGGATGGCTCTGTTCGTTTTTGCATTGACTACCGCGCGTTAAATAAGATCACACGCAAGGACGTATATCCTATGCCTAGAATTGATGACGCTTTAGACACACTGCAAGGGGCGAACTATTTTTCGAGCCTTGACTTACGATCAGGTTACTGGCAAATCCCCATGAACGAGGCTGACAAAGAAAAAACTGCATTTGCCACACCGGACGGCCTTTATGAATTTAATGTAATGCCATTCGGCTTGTGCAACGCTCCAGCCACGTTTGAGCGAATGATTGATACTGTTCTTCGTGGCCTAAAATGGAAGACCTGCCTCTGTTACTTAGATGATATCGTTGTTTTTTCAAGTACCTTTGCCCAACATCTTCAACGATTAGACGAGGTGCTACAATGTCTCTCCAAGGCTGGCCTTCAGATAAATACAAAGAAGTGTACATTTGCCAGCAAAAGCATCAAAGTCCTCGGTCACGTCGTTTCCAAAGACGGAATCCAACCAGATCCCGAGAAGATCGCAGCTGTGCTACAGTTCCCTCGACCGTCCAACCAAAAGACGTTGCGCAGCTTTCTTGGTCTCGCGTCCTATTTTCGTCGCTTTATACGCAACTTTGCTACCTTAGCGGCTCCGCTAAATAAGTTATTGGCCACTGGTGCTCCTTTCTCATGGTCCAACGACTGCGAATCTGCATTTGAAATTTTGAAAGAACGCCTGACTTCCGGACCAGTGCTGCGCCACTTCGATGAGAGAGCGCCTACCATACTCCATACTGACGCAAGCGCACAAGGCATTGGAGCAGTCCTTCTGCAGCGTGATTCCACCTCTAAAGAGCAGGTTGTGGCCTACGCTAGCCGGACTCTGTCAACAGCTGAGCGGAATTACACCATCACGGAGCAGGAGTGCTTGGCTATCGTATGGTCGATACAGAAATTCCGCCCGTATCTCTACGGTCGGCACTTCACCATCATCACCGACCACCACGCACTCTGTTGGCTTTCATCAATGAAGAATATGTCAGGACGTCTTGCGCGCTGGATACTGCGCTTACAAGAGTACGACTTTACAGTTACGTACAAGTCTGGCAAATGTCATCATGATGCCGACGCGCTGTCCCGGTGCCCACTTTCGCTCTCTCGTGACAATACGTCCACCGCATCGCGTTCGAATGACTCTGACACCCAGCTTGCCTCACAACACGTATCGCTCGCATCGCTGGATCCAATGCAGCTATCTTCGAACTCCGATTTACGTTCACTTCAGCTGGCAGATTCCTACTGTCGGTCTTTCATTGATCGCCTTCGCGGTGTCACTAAACCACCCAACAGCCGCTTGCGACGCCAGCTTCGACAATTTCGCCTTCAGGACGGTGTGCTTAAGCGCTACATTTACCATCCCACCGGTAACAAGTGGGTGCCAGTTCTTCCCCGCTGCCTTCGTCTTCGAGTTTTGGAAGCATTCCACGATGATATTGCTGCCGGTCATCTAGGCTTCCACAAGACCTACGATCGCATCAAGACGCGCTGCTTCTGGCCTGGCTTGTCCACAACGGTGGCCAAATACGTGGGCTCGTGCGCGTTGTGTCAGCACCGCAAGCGATCCACATCCCCGCCTGCTGGTTTCCTTCAGCCTCTTCCCTGTCCCACCACACCATTCGAATTTGTCGGAATAGACTTGTATGGTCCTTTGCCGTTGACACCTTCCGGTCACCGTTGGATCGTCACTGCAGTCGACCATCAAACAAGATACGCCGAGACTTCACCTCTTCATTCTGCTACCGCCACAGAAATCGCCAATTTTTTCTTGAACTCCATCGTCTTGCGCCACGGAGCCCCTCGCGTCCTTTTGAGTGACCGTGGCAAAGCCTTCCTTTCCAAGGTCCTGGATGAAGTCCTGCAGGCGTGCAATACAGTGCATAAAACCACTTCTACATACCATCCGCAAACGAATGGCCTTACCGAGCGCTTCCACCGAACACTCTCTGACATGATATCGATGTACTTGCATCCTGACCACAAAAATTGGGATAACATTTTACCGTTTGTCACCTTCGCATACAATACTGCGGTACAACGATCAACTGGCTACAGCCCGTTTTTTCTCGTGTACGGCCGATCTGCCTCCTCGGTCTTCGACACGGCATTTTTCTTTGCACCGGCTCCAAGCAGTACCTCGCTCCCAGAAGAGTTCGCAGCCCGAGTCACACAATGCCGTGAAATTGCTCGCAAAAACACGGAAGCAACCCAAAAGGAGAGAAAACATCGCTGTGATAAAAAACGACGCGACGTGGCCTTTAATGCTGGCGATAAGGTTTTACTATGGACCCCGGTTCGAGCGTCGGGCCTTTGCGAGAAATTTCTTCACCGGTATGTTGGCCCATACACCGTTGTACGACAGACATCTCCAGTTAACTACCTCGTCACCCCGCTTCAGTCTGTCACTGACCGCCGTCTGCGCAGCACGGAAATAGTTCACGTCTCACGCATGAAGCCTTTTGTTACTCGTTCGGCCGATCTCTGACTGGCGGCCAGGTTGGCCGCTTCGCAGAGGGGGGGGGGAAATTGTAAGCACATTCCAAGCATTTGATCGTTCTCACTTGCACATACCCATCATCATCGTTCTCACTTGCACATACCCATCATCATCGTCCTCTCTCTTGGTGTGGTTCTGAGCCGAGCCAGACATCGCAGAATAAACGCTTCTGCTCGCCCTGCCTGCTCGCCGTACCTAGTCTGCCTGCGTCTTTCAATATATATATATATATATATATATATATTGCCGCGACAGGTTAGTCACGTTCAAGTAGCCCGCCACAATCATCGTGGCACCAGCACCAGCAAGACCCGGCTCTGCTGGCATGCTCCACGCGTTCGTATGCTCCAACAATGAGGAAGAGGAAGATAGTCGGATCTGTGCCACTCGGCTACTCTAACTTGACGACCATAGTTTTTAGAATCGTGGGCACAAGTTCGCCCTAATAAAGACGCTTGTTTTTTAACCTGTCGGCGTCAGCATCGCTACATTTCTGGTGGAAGTGCTGGGTTATGAATCGAAGCCCCGTGAGCTCAAGACAGCGTAGCCCCGACGACCAGCGTATCAACCCCGTCTGGAAGTGACTCCTGTACACCAGAGGGCAAGTCGCCGTCTTCGAGGTGACTCACCTGAGTTCGGTCCTCTTCACTTCACACCAAGGGGAATTCAAACGATGGATGCCACCACTATGACTAGCCAGGTAACACCGGCACAAGTGTTCATTGGCCAACCGCACCTGCCGCCAGTTTTCCGCGGCGACTCGTACGAGAATGTTGAAGATTGGTTGGACCTGTTCAAGAGAGTAGTGAGCTTGAATGGATGGGACGAAAGAGAGAAACTCCGTCGCGTATACTTCGCCCTGGAAGGCTTCGCAAAGACATGGTTTGAGAACCATGAAACCTCGTTGTCTACCTGGGAGGTATTTCGACGACAAGCGGTGGCTACGTTCGCGAACATAGACCGGAAAGAAAAGGCGGAGGCAGCTCTTCAATCGAGGAACCAGCTCATGAACGAGAGTGCTGCTATGTACATTGAGGACATGGTCCGCCTGTTCTAGCGTGCGGATTACAACATGGCTGAGGATAAGAAGGTGCGCCATTTAATGCGCGGAGTGAAGCAAGAGCTGTTCGCCGTTGTCGTCCGCAACCCTCCGAGCACAGTTGCTGAGTTTTACTCGGAAGCGACGGCCATCGCAAAAATACTGGAACAGCGGGCTCGGCAGTACAACCGCAATCTTAACTGCGCATCTGCACAGGTATTCTCCGGAGGCGTGCGAAACGACGTTGAAGCCCTGCGAGAGCTAATTAGATCAGTTATAAGAGAAAAACTGAGCAGACTGCATATGCCCCAGACTTCAACTGCACTATCTGTTACGGACGTTGTTCGTGACGAACTGAGGCAGGTGATACGAGAGCCAGAGCGTGAGCTGCAGCCGGTTCGACCTATCCGAACATACTCTGAGGTTGTCAGAGAACCCACGTTACACAGCAATGCAGCAGTTGCGATGGCGACGACTCCTCTCCCACCTGCGGTACGCAGCGCACCTCGTCCACGGGAACCAACAGCTACCTATCTGCCCCCAGGAGCACGTAGCACACATCACTATGTGGAGCGTAGGCCCAGGAAAAGTGACGTCTGGCGTGATCACGAGCGCAGGCCTCTGTGTTTTCATTGTGGAGAAGCGGGTCATCTGTACAGATTCTGTCCTTACCGACAGGCTGGATTAAGAGGCTTTCCGTCGTATGCACCGTGCCCCCGAAACGGCGAATGACCAGCGGAGATTGAGGAGTACTTGTCGACGCGCCTGAACTCGCCGCCTCTACGCACACACCGGTCACGGTCACCATCTCCTATGCGCTACCGGTCATCCAGCCCACGTGCATCTTCAAGGCAGCCTGGTCATCGTTCTCCAAGTCCACACCCGGAAA